>NC_141765.1:17754058-18076558 GCF_982258835.1 Parasteatoda tepidariorum
TACAGGATTCATCCCTGAGTTTAGCCAGCCTAGCCATGTTACAATGGAAGATACGAGTTCTGGTTCTTTTATACATGACGTTCCGCAAATTCCAAATAGTACATTAACAATGAAAAAAGGAAGCCAACACAGTATAAAGACTCCCATTACTATAGCCAGAGTTTTTGCAGCCTTCCTTTCTTTTGTCAATTTGCCTAATTTCTTGCTTAAAGAAAAAGCTTTACCATGGCGACTAGTAAAGCGTGTAGGTGTACCATTTTCTGGTGATCTAGGAATTGGAGATGATTCGCTACTAGTTGAGGGAGCTATTTCTGCTAATAATAGCTCATCTTGACGTTTATCATTCTTTTTTGATGTTCTTCTAACTTTGCAATAGTCTTTTTCTTTAAAAGTAGATTTACTGGCTCCACCTCTGTGAATTCTTAAAGTCATGGATTGGCATGGTTTATTTGTTGCTCTGATATGCTTCATACCGATTTTTAAGCTCTTTGTTTGCTTAACTGCTGCTCTATATATGCGAAAATAAGTAAAAACCATAACAGAAAGGGGTCCATAAAAGGATATTATTGAAGAAAAAATTAAATAGCCAACATCATCTGTAAACAAACATTGGTTGTTAGGATATGGCTCAACCGAAACTGCTCTCCACCAAACAATAGCAGGAAAAGATATCAAAGCAGAACATAACCAGACTAAAGCAACAATAATTTTTGCTCTAAGAGGACTCATTTTACTGGGATATGTCATTGGATTGGTTATAGCCCAATATCTGTCAATTGATATTGCACATAGGTTCAAAATTGACGCTGTGCTAGCTAAAACGTCAATACTATGCCATATATCACACCATGCTCGCCCAAACATCCAATATTTGTCCATAACTTCATGTATTACACTAAATGGCATTACAACAGCCCCAACTATGCAATCAGCAGTTGCGAGAGATGCTATGAAATAGTTTGTAACAGTATGAAGATACTGCTGTTTTGCTATCGCAACCATAACAAGCAAATTGCCAAATACTGTAGCCAAACAAAAAATCATCAAAGTTATGGCAAGTGTTACTTGATAAACTTTACTATCAGTACCAGTTTCATTTATGGACGAGTTTTCGAATATGTAGTTCACATTCTCATAAGAATCTTCAGAGAATAATTCCATTATCGAAGTTTCAGACACAATTTCTGCTGGAGTTTCAACATTAGGGGAAATTCCATCAAATACGACGGATTGTAACGGAAAATATTCTGTTGAATCAAAGGACATATTTGAGCAATGAAGTATCTTAATTACATTTTATCAAATATGCAAGTGTTTATTTTCTTCTCCACAATGATAAAATTCCAACTCGTAAGCAACAAAAAGTTTTTCTTACTGTCTTTAAATTACCAAAACCCATAAAAGTAAATGTAAAATTTAAAATTATGTGGAATTGACTAAAAAAATTCCTCATTCAATTGCTACAAAGTTTATAACTTTTGCACGTGAAGAAAAAATTTAAAATCACAGTTATTTTCGTAGCACAACTGTTAAAAGTTTCTGCTTTAATTTAAAGCATATAATATTCACTACAAAACAAATCAAAGCAAAATTAAATAGCTCAGATTTTTTTCTCGAAAGTTTTGGAATAGTTGTTAATATGATCTTTTTATAAAATCATTCCAATTTCACTTGATAATGCTTTTAAAGCTTTTAAAAAAGGAAAATATATACATAAAATATATATCAAAACTTTTTCGTATGAAAATAATTATTTTATATTATTATCAAGAATAAGAGAACGGCAGAAAAACTTTAACTCAAATAACTCACAAAGAACTTAACGCTGATAGAGATGTATTGAGAACTAAAATGATGTTTTCCTTCGCCGGAGCTGTTTTCATCTGACCCACGTGTTCAGTGGGAAAGCCTACACGATAGGTTCGGTCGATTGGATAAAACACGTTTACTCCGTCCTGGTACAAAAAGATCGCCAAACTCTCCTGCCAAGTCAGCCAGCAGTTTGTAGTGGAATAGAATTAATAAATGGAATAGAGGAGTAGAATTATTATGCTTATCAATATGTGTAAAAAATGCTTAACAAAAATTATTTTTAAAAGTATTTTTATTGATGACGAGATTTCTAAAAACTTTGCCTAATAGAAATTTTCTAATTATATTATTTGCATTTATTATTTGTCTTTATATTATTTAAAGATTTTACGTTACAGGTTTTTTTATCTTATATTTTCATTAAATAAAAAATGTTGTAACATTTTTAAATTTTTTTTTGAAATTCATTCTCACTTTGTAATATTGTTTAGTAATACAAATAACTTGAAGTTTATAAAGTTGGTTTTAGAGTTCATATTAATATTTAATTTTTAGGTTTTTGTTAAACAAACTTTTTGTATTTTAAATTATGTAAAAAATAAATCTGATACCTGTAATAATTAATAATAATTAGACCAGTCACTAATAACAAAATAGTACATACTTAAATGAAATAGTATTTTATATTTCGAAATAGTATATTATATTTCACTTCACGTTTATATACACTGTAAAAAAATTTCGGTAAAAAGTACCGGCACGCTTTTTACCGTAAGATCCATTTTTACTGGAACATATTAGGGAATGAAAAATCTGATATATCATACTTTTTACAGTAATAGTTATTGTAAAATCACTGAATCATTCTAATTAAATAAATATTACTGTAAAAATTGAGGTACAATATTTCACGATAAAAATAGATTTTACGGTAAAACGGATTTTACGCATGATGTATCCGAAGTGGTATACCGTAATTTAATCCGGAAATTTTACATAAAATGTCATTCAATGTATTTAGTAAGGACATTCCTTTTTTCACAATATAAAGCTGATTAGAATAAAAAGTAATCTTTAGTTAATTAAATAAAGTGAGCTATTAGAACTCTAAAAGAGGACCTAAAACATCAGAAATAATGATCTCATTATCATTTAAAGGAATAAAAAAATTTGATCATTAACAATTTAACTAAGATGTTATAATACGCTGAAATTGCAAACTTTTTAATTTATGTTTTTACGCTAGGGTAACTTATAGAATATTTTTTAAAATAGCAAAAATTTGAAAATACTAAAATATTTTTATTGTAAATAATGTTCCTGATTTTCACTCTCACAAAATTTGGTTTAACATTAAACTATAATATTAATATATTGAATCATTTTAAGGTACAAATTTGCTTAAAGCTAATGAAGTTTCAAATTCAACCATGTCACGGCACAAGTTAAACAAGTTACGGAATAATCAAGTTTGACAAGCACGATAATATAGTTTAATTTAGCACCATATAGAAGTTGCAGCATCCTTGACCGATAATACATAGTCGAAATTCATTCTAAAATAATGGTAAAACAACCGGCAGCAGTCTATCCGCGGAGTTTACCGTAAAGTTTACCTTTATGGTTTTTCCTTTATGGTTTTGAAACCATTTACAACTAGTATGGTTATAAGACCATGAATACAAAGCAATACGGTCTTTTAACAACTTACATGGTTTAACAACTTACATGGTTTACATTAGCATGGTTTCAAAATTGCAATAGAAAAATTTAAGTGAGCATAAGAGTTGGATAATGTGCGTTAGAGAGTGCAGAGCATGAATCGAGGAGTGCAGGACACTCAAAACTCCTCAAATATCGAAGAAAATGGAGGAAATATTGTGGTGTCAATGTTGGGACTCGAACCATGAGACTGACAGATGGCTGTCATGAGAGTGACAGATTATCCCTTTTGTCCACAATAGGCACGCAGTAGCAAGAAACTAAGTAGCTTCATCAGGCTGGCTTAGTTGGTGCCATAAAATTCTGGTTGTTTAACCGCATTATGTGAAAACAGTTAATAACCGGTTTTCTCGTAATTAATATTTTAATTGCCATCTTATTTATGGCCATTTAAGTAGTTTGTTTGACTATAGAAAAATAACAATTAAGCAGATTGTTATCTATCCATTTTACATGGTAAGATCCACCATCATCTAAAAACTCTATCAGTGAAATATTCCGTTTTAGTTATAATAATATAACTGATATTAATTTCAATTAACCCTATATAAGAACTGATAACAAGCAAATAAGACGACTTTAATCTTTTTTCCGAAAAACTTAGCATGAATTTATTTTTTCGTAGAAATGTGTTTCAGTAAAAGAAAATCTTCACAAATATTTTTAAAACCTATATTCAGTTTTGCCAAATTTATTGAACACAAACAATTTAAAAGAACAATTAGAATTTCTGAATTTTTCTTGTTTAATATTAAACGCAACTTTTGCTCTCTGTTGGATTATATTCAGTGTTACCTTTATCACTCACAGTATTTAGTACCTCTTATTTCTTCTTTCTTTCTGTAGATATCTGGAATAAAAATGCTTTAAAGCCAGACGATAGTTTTTTTTAAAGCCCTCACATCAATTGGGTTTAAAAACGTAGTATGCAAACAATGGAAAATTCCGGATCAAAGTACGGTAAAAAGTATGGATGCCTCATCCGTAAAATCCGTTTTTATCGTAAACTTTTGTAATGTAATTTTTACAGTAATATTTATTAGAGTGATTCAGTGATTTTGCGGTAATTATTACTGCAAATTTTACGATATATCAGATTTTTTTGTTCTCTAACATGTTCAGTAAAAATGGATTTTATGGTAAAACGTACCCGCACTTTTTACGGTAATTTGATTCTGAATTTTTTCACATTGTATCCTTTTGGTTAAACTATGTAGATTCAAATGTGTGTAAAAAATTCTTTGAAATCAAATTACTGTTAAATTACATGGAAATAATATTAAATAAATTGATTATTCTATTCGAAATTTTTACTGTGGTTTTGTAGTGGTTATTTGGTGTTACATAACCGAAACGAAATGAAAGTTTGTAAACTTGTGCTCTCTATATATGTATACTATCTATCTATCTATATATATATATATATATATATATATATATACCGATAGATAAATTCTTAAAACTTACAAATAATAATTAATGTATTGATTCACGAATAAAGGAATTTTAATTGCCATATTGATGATTCTTTTCGAAACTCTCGAGTTTACTTTAACATAAGACAGGCACATTTACAGGAAAAAAAATCAAGATGCTAATAGCATTTATATATTCTCAACTGTAGGAATTCCTAGTTATGGCCCAAAATTGTGTCCGATTTAAGAGATTTCTCTAACTGTGCCATGCGTGCATTTTGAAGTACGTGAGAGACTTTAACTAAATGTCTAAAGTGCGCG
This sequence comes from Parasteatoda tepidariorum, assembly GCF_982258835.1. Taxonomy (NCBI): domain Eukaryota; kingdom Metazoa; phylum Arthropoda; class Arachnida; order Araneae; family Theridiidae; genus Parasteatoda; species Parasteatoda tepidariorum. Next base: position 17,759,329 of record NC_141765.1, read on the forward strand.
ATTGCGTGCTTAATATTGTGATACCGTTAGTTCTATCATTTTTTGGTCAGAAATTTAAGTCTGACTTCATAAAATTGCACTTGGACCTCCTTAGGTTTCGGAAATTGGATGAATTTCATTAGTGTAATTGGGGTGTAGTGTTGATTTTCTTCTATTTTAAGAGTTTATCTCTTTGAAAATGAATTTTTGATTTGTAATGATAAATTTACAGTTAAAAACTAAACATCGTTACTCAGAATGTAGATTTTGGTGCATGAATCCAGATGAAATGCAAATAAATTCTTAGCATGTATTTCAAAAACTTAAAATTAATTCATTAAGTTTAGTTTGCTGGTAATCAATTCCAATCTTCGTTATTACTTGCTCATGAAAAGTAAAAATTGTATGATCATGCCTTGGAAAGTGTATTACACTTACAAATGCTAGAACTGTGTGTTGAAAAATATAAAGATTGGCTTTTAGAAATGTACCTGTTGTAAAAATATTTTCTTCATCAGTCATTTTTCATCAGATGAACTAAGGATATTGTTTTTCGTAAAAAATTTATATTTAATTTAGATCTACTGCAAATACATCAATGACATCTACTTACCAGCAATGGTTGTTGAGAGGTTGTTAAATGTATACTCATTGCGAGCCGGTTAATTGATGATTCGGTCAAGTAAAAAAGTACAAGGTAATCGTTTTCCCTTTGTTGGCTAACCAACACAAGATGTGTGTGTGTAAATGCCGGCTAGCTGAAGATTTTTAATGCTGATTCGACTGTAGGCCTGCCATTCACTTTAGGGGCCGTCCACAAATAATAACACGCTTGAAGAGTAGTGAAAGCATTCATGATGTGACATAGAGGAGGGAGGGTAACAAGAAATGTTATCACATATTTTGGTAACAATTAAAATTAGCATATGAAATATTTGCGGCGCATTATTTTTTCCTTTTTTCATCTTTTTCATCTAAGATAAGTACGTAAATAATCATTATAATTATTATACTCTAAAATGTTAATGTTTCAAATTGAAATTTGAAATACGATCTATTACATAGTACTTCGTTTCTGAACTGTAAGGATATGTTAATGTAATATGGCGCGACATGTGACAAAGGAGTTTGTGTAAATTGTAATTTTTAGCGGTTGGTATGCAATTAACTGAGAAATGAAAATGACTCTTGTTTGACAAATGACTCATGTTTGGTTTTTTTTTACTTTTGAAGGAAAAGCCTAGTTTCTAAATTTTAGGATACTAATGAGCAATGGTAAGCTTTAATTAGACTCCTATGTTCTAATTAAAATGTATTGAAAAAGAAAAGATATATTTTAATATATTTTACTTAATATGAGGTAAAAACCGAGATTTTTCAGAAAAAGCGTGTTATCAGTCTTTACAATAAAAAAAAACCGCATCCAAACGAAATTTCATAATTTTACTTTAGTTACTGTACTGTAAACAATTTCTGTAATAAATTACTGTAAAAGTACCTGTATTCAGGGTACCGGCACTTTTTTGTATAAAATCCTCTCTTACCGGAGCATGTTACAGAGCATCCGTTATTTTTACAGAAATAATTACCGTAATATCCATGAATCACTCTAATTAAATAAATATTACTGTAAAAATAATGGTATATTATTTTACTGTATAAAGCATTTTTCTGAGGATGAGTGATGATTTTACAGACTGTCAGTACTTTATATCGTCATTTGATCTGGAATTTACTACAGTGTAACTTTGTTTAATCGAAATGCATTTATTCTATATCAATAGACGAAGCAAAGCGTGATGTTGATGATTCCGGAAATTATGATCAATACATTTAGAAATCACAAGGTAGCCTCTGCTTAAACAATTTGGTGAAGGATTCGGTTTGCATTTAGAAGTTAAAAAGAACTTGGTATTCCATTCATCTAAAACAGCTTTCATTTTAGAAAATTTGAAATGATTTTAAAAAATCCTATTAAGTCAGATACTTTTTTTAGAAGAATTTGCAAAATAATCTGATATTCGTTAATAGCAGTATATCAAAATACAAAATTTCCAGGACCAAAATTTGTTATATTCTCACTAAACTAAATATATATTTCTCAATCACATAATTTAATTATCATGCTATAATCAAAGTTTTTGATACCTTAGTTTGTTTCGTGTTTTAGAGCAAACTTTACTACAAATCCATTTAAAAAAAATATTTTATCAACGGTAAGTCAGTTTTCAGTCTTGCATTTTGTCAAAAGATGGGAAAGTGACTTGAGTGACTATTCGAAAATGTTGCAGTTTTCGTAGTTAAGAACAACAAAATTACCTACTGCACTGAGAAAAGAAAGTATGATCAAAGCGTTGTTGTTGTCTTATGCCATTAAAGCAAAGGGGGTGAGATTCTTCTTGCTTTCCAGTGGTGCCATCTATGACCATTAATTCAACTTCTGCCACATACATACGTCATAGCCCGTTCACAGGGCAGGCTCAATCATGCATCTATTCATTGATCAGCGGAGATTGATTACAAGATATATCACTCATTTTACAAAAAATATAATTACCGTACAGTACGGTACTTTAAAAAAAATTTTCTCCATGTATGAGACTATAAATTCGCGGTGTTAAACTTTTATTTTGTTTTATTCATAAAATATAATTAATTGAAAAACTGATATTGTCTAATGTAGTGCATAGTAACATAATTAAAAGTTCTATTAGATGTTGTTGTTGTTGTAGTGGGCCATTAAGGCAAGGGGTGCAGTTATTCTTGTTTTCCAGTGGCGTCATATATAGCCAAGAATTCAACTTTTGCCACACTCATACGTCACACCCGTTTATAAGGTGAACCTATTCACTCAAACACAGATCGTAGTTTTGACCTGAACCAGAGAATGATCAATATCCAATTCAGTACCCCCTGAGGTGTGAGAATATGGAGGACCTTGTGCTCCGTCGGATTTAACGTGCACCAGTCACTATTTACTACATGGGGAGCCTTTTGCCTGCTGGATTCGAACTACCGTTCTCACGAACGTGACTCTAGCGCCCTGTCAGCCAGGCTGTCCCTACCCTCCTTTGTTTAGTTAAAATATTAATAAAAATATTTTCCTGTTCTAAATTAAGGAAAATATGGGCTAAAATCTTAAAAGCTGATATTCTTATTCCTAGATACCTCTAAGATAACTAAACTTTAGCTTAACGTAGCAAAAGAGCAAACATTTATCTTACGAAAAGATCGTAATTCAATCAAAATTAAGTCAAACTAACTCAAATATTTCTAATGCATATAATGCCTAATACGACTCCCAATACATGCTTAAATAATGGGTGCGTATATAATGCTTCATACACTTCACAAAATAATTAAATTCTCATTACCTTTTCTTTGAACACCAATAATAAAAAGCACTGATATTTCCTGCTCTGCGCCTTAGAAAATAGACATCTTCGGCAAAATTATCTCTGTTATTACATCACCCATTACTCCGTAACATAGTCAAGATATTATAATAGCAGTTTGATTAGAAACCCGATTCAAAGTCTCTAAAAATCGATGCTTATGGACCCGTAAATCAAATTTCCTATCCTTTCACAGCAGGAATACGTTTTCTAACGTAGCTCCTACTTGGGCACTTTTCTCAGATTGCGCTCACGTGCTTCATTTCCACCAGCGCTTCCTCCAAACGTTAGGTTTGAATAAATAATAACCGACACAGGAAGATTATACCCGATCCTGAAACTTAATTACATCCAAATGATTTACATTGGAACACCAGTTTTTCGATAATGGTTCAAAGGGAAAAAAACGTATAATTTTTGTTGTTATTTAACGTGACAGCTCTACTCTTAGTTATTATACGGAACATAGTGAAAAGCATTTTGTTGATTGATGTTTTGAGTTTTTCGTTATAAAAAAAAACTCTTTTAGATGGTTTTAGGATTGCAAAAGAGTAAACAAAAAATAACAAATATATTTGCTAGTTAACTGAAAACTGAAGATAAAGAATTGTAAGATAGAATTGTTATCTTCTGACAGAAATGTAATTGATAAAAATATTCAATGAAATATGAAATAATCTTTGATTAATAAGTAAAACCAAATTTTCTAATTATTTATTTGAACAATTTTATTTTCACAAATAAGATAGTCAAAAGCAAAAAAAAGCTGCTAGTATATATTTTTTTCAGTTTTTTATAGTTTTTCTGTTTCCTCTATTTTGTTTATTTTTTTTTTATAATTGATAAAGATTATTAGTTAATTTAAAAACATTAATCTGAAACTATAAATTAGTTTAAGCTATGTCTCATAAATTATTTTGTATCTGCAAGAATTTATAAATTTATTTATGCTACAATAATTTTTTTCCCTTCAGTTTAACAAAACAAAGTGTATTCCAGCAAATGTAAATTGGTAGTTAATAAGCTTGTTAGTTTCAGATAATGGTTCAAAGAAAAAAACGTATAATTTTTGTTCTTATTTAACGTGACAACTCTACCGTGTTATTACACTGAGCATAGTGAAAACTATTTTGTTGATTGATGCTTTGAGTTTTTCGTTATTAAAAACTCTTTTGGTTAGTTTTTGGGATTGCAAAAAAGTACAAAAAAAATAACAAATATATTTACTAGTTGACTGAAAACTGAAAATAAAGAATTTTAAGATAGAATTATTGTCTTTTGACAGAAATGTAATTGATAAAAATGTTCAATAAAATAATTTTTGATTAGTAAGTAAAACCAAATTTTTTAATTTATTTCTTTGTACAATTTTATTTACTAGAATAAGATAGTCAAAAGCAAAAACAGTAAGTAGTTTTTTGTAGTTTATTATTTTTTGTTTTCTCTATTTTTATAATTGTCAAAGTGTTTTTAGTTAATTTAAAATATTGCTCTAAAACTATAAATTAGTTTAAACTAATTGTTTCATAAATTATTTTGAATATGCAAGAATTTATATATTTATTTATGTTTCAATAATAGTTATTTCTCTTCAACTTACCTTGGCAACGTGTATTCCAGCAAATATATATTGGTAGTTAATAAGCGCGTTAGTTTTAGATAATGGTATAAAAGAAAAAAAAAAGCATAAATTTGTTGTTATTTAACGTGACAGCTCTACTCTTAGTGATTATACAGAATGTAGTTAAGAACACTTTGGGGGTGTATATTTTCAGTTTTTCGTTGTGACAAACTCTTGATTGTTTTAGAATTACAAAAGAATTAAAAAATGATAAATATATTTACTAGTTAACGGAAAACTGAAGATTCAGACTTTTAAAACAGACATATTGTGTTAGCTGAGGGAATTTGAGGGACTGAAATGCAATTGCTACAAAACAAAGTTTTGATTAATAGGTAAAACCGTATTTTCTAATTTATTTTCTTTTTATTTTATATTATTTACTAGAATAAGCTATTCAAGAGCAACAAAATAAAGCTTTTTTTTTGTTAGTTTTTGTTATAGTTTCTTCAGTTTAATTTATTTTTATTTTTTTTATAATTGTTAGTTAGTCCTTAGTTAATAATTAATTAGCTTAAGTTAATTCACTCATAAATTATTTTTCTGTGAAAGAATGTATTAATTATGCCGACCAGTCTGTGTAGGGGGCAGGGAACTGTCCTTGCATCAGAAAGGTTCTGGGTTCGAATCCCGGGCAAGGCATGGATGTTTCCTTCCCTCTATCTGTGTTCTATGTCCTTTCTCCTTTGTGTGTGAATGTGTGAATGTGACCCGCCCTATAAACGGGTTGTGGTAGTGTGACGTGGGCGACGCTGTTCCACCGCCGTGGCTTCGCCACAGGTGCCCACTGGGTAACGAAAAGAGAGTTAGCAGTTCTGGCACTTTCTGTGGCCAATGGACAATAGCTCCAAGTGCCCGCCATTAGAAAAAAAGAAAAATGTATTAATTATTTTTTATTTATCCTTCAATGTTATTTATTTCGCAATTATTAGAATTCAGTAGAATAGACTAGTCTAAAACGACGAAAGCAAGCACTTTTTTATTTTTTTATCTATAGTAAACATTACGTATTTAGCCTTATTTTATAATTATTTGTAATTGTTTATGTCAACTTTCATTTCAAATTCTGGTTGTTTTGACCATACTTATATTATGCATAAATTAGTCTAAGCTAATTGCTTCATAGATTATTTCTCATGCGCGAAATTGTTTATATTTATTAAAACTTAATTAATCTTTATTTCGCTTTAGCCTAATTTAGCATAGTGTATTCCAGCAAACAAGAGTTATTAGTTTATAAACGAGTTGTAAAATTATTTCAGAAGCTTATAAAATCCTCGGAAATCGATTTAAATACTATTTTTAGCACAAAAGTTAATCTTAAATTTTCACCGTTCAATGTAAAGCGGTTCTTTAAAATCACTATCGTGATATAAAAAACGCTTTAACCAATAATTTGATATTTGCTGTTTCATCAAATAATTTCCTCTCCCTGACAAAATAGCTTTGACGAAAAATTTTTATGATGAATGTTTAGAAATGAATATAGTCTTTGAAACTGGTTTTTGTAACCAAATCACAGCCACTTTATTTTCGTTTAATTTTTTTTTTTTTTGCAGAAACCCTATCAATATATAAATTTCGAGTTCTATAAAATGATTCAATAAATATAAAATAAAACTTATAGGTGAAAAAATTTCTAATTTCAATCACGATTAGAATCTCAAAATTTTTCTCTTGGAAAACAAGCTGTGAAAACTTTTTTTTTTTTTTGCAAATTTTTGATTTCAGATTTTTATGAAATGTATTTTAATTAATTTTATTTTTACTTTATACTTTAATAACTCAAACTGAAAAAGACGTGTAATTTTCTTTAGTCACGACAGATATACTCAGAAAACGGGAGAAAAATTGTTCCCAAAATCAATAAATAACTAATATTTTATCAGTTTTATTTTAATAAAATTCCGCAAGCAATTTTCCTTTGATCAAAAATGCCAAACAAACATGCCCTCTGATTATTTTAATGTAATATTTGATTAAAATATTTCCCTGATGAGAGTTCGACATTTCCGATAACTGAATGCACAGGTCAAGAAACAGATCTGTGAAGTTTCTCTACACAATAGACATTCCACGAGAATTCAATCAACCGAAGGGGAGATATTTCAGAAAGAACGGAAGTTGTACCTTAGAAATTGCTAGTTATTTCCATAGAAAGTTCTAGTACACAGTAAGAATATGCAAATTCTTCTCTTTCCAAGTATTGAAGGAATATGTCCAAAAGTTTGCGGCCGAGGAAAGGAATGCCTATCTCTGGGAATGAAATGTTTTTAAGAAAATAAACAAAGAATGGATAGAAAATATAATGGATTTAGCTTTTTGTAAATTCGGAAAAGATGGTCCAAATACTTTTCAATGTATATTTTTTAGTATGGTGGTTTTTCCATCTTTGTTTTTCTTCTTTTCCGAGTAAGAAGCATTTGCACAAAAAGTATTATTTCTTATTTGTACGTTAGATCGAATTTGTTTTTGATCTGTAATAGGCTATGTGACGTCAAGATTTATGGAATTTCTGAATAAGAATTAGTTGAGAAAGATTCAGATGAAATATGTTTTGTGTCTCATTATGCTTACAAAATGAGTCTTTATTTCCTTTTTTTCTGAATAAAATGTACCAGCATAAAAATATTTTTGTTTTGTTCAGCAGTTTGTAATGTTAATGAGAGTTTGATCATAAATTGAAATTTCTGATAAGAAAAAAAAATAAGTTGAAAAAGATTCAGCAAAATATTTTGCGTTTAATTATGCTTGGAAAATTTCTCTTCTTTTTTCTCCTTAATTATAAATTCATCTGCATAAAATTTATTATTTATATGTGAGTTCAAAATAGAGGATTTGTTTTTGATTTGTTAAAGGGTGTCATAAACTGAATGAGATTAAGAAATGGGATTGCCATAAACTGAAACATCTGAATGCGAAAATACTGTCTGTTGAAATAGATTCAGATACGTTTTGCGGTTAATTATGGTTGGAAAATTATTGCTCTCTTTCCTTTTATTCTGCATAAAAAGCATCTGAGCAAAATTTATTGTTTGTAAGTCAATTCCAAACAGAGGATTTGTTTTGATTTGTTAAAGGGTTTATGGAGTGAATGAGATCGACATAGACTAAAACTTTTTAAAACGAATCTGCTGAAATAGATTCGGAAGTATGTTTTGTGTTTATTTATGTTTGGAAATTTAATCTTCACTTATCTTTATTTTTGTAATAAAAGCATTTGCGCAAAATTTATTATTTCTGTGTCAGCTAGAAACAGAGGATTTGGTTTTGATTTTTAAAAGCCTATGTGGAGACAATCAGATTGCCTTAAACTGATACTTCTAGAAACGAATCTATTTAGACAGATTCAGAAGTTTTTTTTGTGTTAAATTATGCTTCGAAAATTATTCTTCACTTTTTCTTTTTTCTGTATAAAAAACTTCTGAACAGAAAGTACTATTGACTATTTATATGTCAAATCAAAATAGAGTATATGGGGTCAGACCGTCATAGATTGATCCGTCATAATGTAATGGCTCTTCGGTGTATTGCATATATATTGTGCATTGTATATATACACCGGAGAGCCATTACATTATGACCACCCTGCTAATAACATGTGGGACCACCTTTAGCCCTCAAAACTGCTAGCACCCGCCGTGGCATTGATTCCACAGGGTGCTGATAGGTAGTCTGAGGTATCTGGTACCAAGCACTTACCAACTGGTCCTGCAATTCCCTCACATTGCGAGGGGATAGCGTGTCAGCACGAATTCTGTTTTCCATGTAGGACCACAAATGCTCTATTGGATTTAGGTCAGGTGAACTTGGGGGCCAAGACATGACTTGAAAGTCACTGGAATGTTCCTCGACGATTCAACCCTTATGACATGGTGCATTATCCTGCTGGTAAGCACCATCCTCCGAAGGAAAAGCTGTTGCCATGAATGGGTGAACCTGGTCTGCAACTATGTTCAAGTAGCTTACAGACGTCAGGGGTTGTTCTATGAGGATTATGGGTCCTAATGTGCCCCATGAAAACTTTTTTCCTGGGCGAGAAACCATGAAAACCTGGGTGAGCTCATTGTTATAGATGGAGGGCAGTCATAATGTAATAGCTCTTCGGTGTATATATATATATATATATATATATATATATATATATATATATATTACATACACCAAAGCTTTTTCAAAAGCTATTGCTTTTGAATGGTTGGTGGTATTTTCTTTTATGAAGTGCTTTCGTATTATCTAAGATATCTTTTAGAATATGTATAATAGTGCAGTTAACTGTCACTGTAGCGGAATATGTTAAATTTTACTTAAAAAAAAGCATTTTTTTCGAAGAAACATAATTTTTTTTCATCAAATTTGAATTTATCACCCCCAAAATGAAGGTAGGGGGGAGAGGTAGAAAAAGTTTCGAAAAGCTAGCTTTTATAGTTTACACGCTACAACGGTTCAAAATTTGTTACTCTAATGTTATTTTAATGTGTCACGTTTCTCTTCAGATCTTTTAAGTGATTGGTTAAACTATAATAATTCTTTCAGAAAAAGTAGGCCTTTGGCCAAAAACCAAATATGTATTATAACGGGAAATTTATATTAATTAAAAATTCTTATTAATCAATTTGTTGATGATAAAAAAATTTTAATTGCAAGGTGTAAAACTCTAATGCATTCAAAATTTTTAAATTCAAAATCTAGATTTTCATATCATTTAATAAGAAAAACTACTTAAAAACTAATTTGCAAAACTAATTAGAGAATACAATTGAAATGATACTTCATTTTGATATTACATCACCAAATTGCAGTACTTCAAATTATACGTCAGGAGAGTTAAGTTATAAATAAAAAAGTTAATCCATTTTTCAATCACATAAATCCCGTAAACTTAAGAAATGCCCATGTTTTTTAAAATTGTGTAGATAAAAAACTGGTGGATAGTCAACTTTTTTTTTAGTTTGATAATTTTCCTTTTTTTAAAATTAGGTGTTCCAGTTTTTGAATTTGCTTTCAACGGTCTTCATTAGTGATCTAGTAACAGATTCATTGAGAAAAAAAAATTCCGACAATGGTGCCACTGTTTTGTCTTTTAAAACTTTCGATGATTATGTTTTCAGAACCTAAATCTGGAAAAACTATTAAAAGGTGGAGAAATAATTTTTTTTACTAATCAAAGCTCTTTAATTCGTAATCAGCAGTGTTATTTTAGTGTTTGGATTGAATTCTGATTATGTAAGATAAAATAAGAATAAAATTTGCTTCAACTGCATTTCACACATAAACCTGGAATTCCACTACCGAGACCATACAAAAATGATCCCATTTAGAAAGTAATTATTTGTTTACTTTTAAACATAAGCAACTACTTTCAGTTAAAAAAAGACAACATAATTTCCCATTAATATAAAATATTATAAAAATACCTTTTGGAGAATACAAATGATTTTCGTAACCAAGAATAATATGGTTAATAAAATCATATTATTACCACTTTGGGCTGCCAACTTTCAACGCTTTCTCGGAAAATTTCTTCTAGTGTTAGCTAAATTTAATTCTTTATTTTGTTAATCAGATTTAATGTTATTTTTTACATCAGAACATACATATGCTTCAAAAGTTAATATAAAATGCCACTAGTTCTTTTTCTCCGTGAGGCTTTTAAAAATGTAGGCAAAATTGCCTAAATTGCTAAAAACTTTATATTTAATTATCTATCACTCTGCAAAATATTTTGCAAATAGTGTAGAAGTTGGTCGCCCTGACCACTGTTTATTTTTTCAATAAAAGTTCCGCCCGTCTTGAAAGGAAGACTAGACGATGGCGAGTCAATAAAAAAAAATAATAATCCTTTCTGTAAGTAATAAATTTTTATTAAAGCCAAATTTTCACATTTCAGTGATGTAGAAAGTGCTATTATGAAAGAAATTAGATTAAATTCATACGTATAATAAGCAAGTTTTTATTATGTAAGTTACACTAAATCACAATTAGCTACACTCTTTAAAACCATATTTCGGTTAAGGAATTTTCGTAACGTAAAAGTGAATGAAAAAAGCATATAAATGCCAGAAATAATAAATTTAGACCAAATAGCCAGATAAAGAGAAAAGAAAATACTTATTTTCCTAGTTTTTATTTCGGGAAAGAAAATCTTACTACCACTTTATATTTAGTTTATTTGTTCGGGTATCAGATTTACATCACTGCGCGCTGATTGTTAGGTTCACGCAATGAATAACTTAAATCTTGATTCCACTTTTTTATTAAATTTTTTTCAATCTGGGGTCAAATTTACTTATACACGTAATAAGTATCTATTTAAATCTTTCTACCACTTATTATTTTTTTCATATGGGAGGTTACATTTACTTCACTGCACTAAATAGTATACTTGCTCAATGAATTACTTAAAGACAGCATAATTTCTGAGAGATGTTTTACGTAAATGTGTTTCTACCAGCACCAAAAATAGGTCACATTCTATTCTTTAAGTCATATGTCCATTTGTCTTTGAATACTCTTACAGCTGTCAGAACTCATGAGATTTGGTTTCATGGGTTATTTTTGTACGCTAATCAAGCGCAATAAACAGTTTCTTCAAGAAATGAGCACATAAGTATAGTTACAGTTAACTGCTAATTATAATTTAATATATTTCTTCGCCATAACATATTGAAATAGATATTGCCATAGATTTGCCATAGATATTGCCATAACACTTAGCAGAACGAAAATTCAACTCACGCTTCAAAAATTATAAAGGTGGTCATTATTTCTTTTATTCTGATTGTAGGTTTATTTTATAAATCTAATAGAGTTATCATGAAGTAAGTTTTAGCGGTCATATATTTATATATTAAAAATATAAATAGCACTTTTTGTAGCTTTCCTTATTTTATATAATAAAATACTTTTTGAATAAATTTTTAACTCAACCAATATTACTTTATTCAACTACATAAAAATCTCACCAAATGAGAATTCCATCCTTTTTTCTTATTTGATTTGTTTTGAAACTCTCACATTGATCATCTCCTAGTTAAAAAAAAAATTTATTGTAAAATTCAAATAACTTTTTTTCGTTCAAAAGTTTTTAACAAACATCAAACACTCGTACGATACTTTAAAATGGTAGATACGAAATGTATGGGGCCTTGGGCAGTCGAGAATATCTTGTATTGAAATTTTTGTTGACAAAAAGCGTAAGAAAAGATTCAGTCCGATTCCAGTTTGTACATTGATTTCAAGTACATAATTTGTTCCCATCTTGAGTACTAAATCAGTTTAAAAAAATCGATAAAAAGTAAACGATAAATAGTATAAGTATATATGTAGCAATATAAATAAATGATTTATTAGCAAAATATTTTATTAATATTGTTTTAAAAAAATTTCTTTAAAAAGAACAAGCTTTCTAGTTTATTTAGGTACTTTTTCTTGCTATTAACTGATTCTTTTTCTTGAAACATAACGAAAGTATTTAATTACATTAAATATTTACTTTTTTTTACAAAAATAATTAATCACTCATAAAATTTTTGAATAAAATGCTAATTCTAATCTTTGTACACTGTAAAAAAGGAATGCTTAAATATCACGAAACTCTCTTCGCTTTTGACAAAACCGTTTCCTGGTATATGCTTCGAGTAAAAAAAAATACTTAAAGTGACGAAATAAATATCATCACTTCTTCGAGGAAACAAATTTCGTAAAAATTAAAGAAATATTTGTAGGGAAAAAATGAGCGCTACACCTCACTCTTAGGGTGGATCTCCTCTCTTACTATGTGATAAACGCTACACCCACTTCTTTAGCATGAATAACAGTTCAACCCAGCTGATAAGCTCTTAGTAGGTATGACGTAATATGGTTTGAAAAAAGCAAAGGTTTTTTAAAAAAATTTTAGTATTTATCTCTTCACATCTATAGGTATTGTTGAAAAATTTGACACTTACTTTATATTCTGAAACAAGTTTCAGGTGAACTTCTCACTGGAAAAAGTTACAAAAAATTCGCAGAGTTTCCTCATTTATTTTTAATGTATACATTACTCTTAACATAGCATTGCTCAGACTAAAAATTGTTTATTAAAAATTTTGGGTTCATATTTTTTGACATATACGGGTATTTTTGAAAGAATTGAAGTTCAATTTTTATTCTTAATCAAGTTTCAAATGAGTTCTTCATTGCGAAAAATTATAAAAAACTCTCAGATTGTCTTCCTTTTCGTCAATTCATAAGTTCTTAGCACATTATAATTAGGACATATGATCCTTGAAATATTTGGGTATTTATTTTCTCACATCTATGGGTAGTTTTGAAAATTTTGACGCTTACTTTGTAATCTTAAAAGAGTTTCAAATTAAATTCTCATTGCAAAAATTATAAAAAATTTGCAAAATGTTATATATATGCTCATAACGTACCATTGTTTGGACTAAAAATTTCCTCTTTAAAAAGTGAAGTTATAATTTCTTGACACATATGGGTAGTTTGAAAAAAGTTCACTTTATAATTCGAAACAAGTTAAAAATCACTTCCTTATTGCAAAATATTTTTAAAAAAATTCGCAAATTATCATTTGTTACGTTATTTACACATATGTGCTCTTAACATTAGTGAACAAATCTTTCTTAAAAATTTTGAGTACTTATTTCTTCAAACATGTGGGAATTTCGAAAACAATTAAGCTTACTTTCTAATTTGAAATAAGTTTCAAATGAATGTCTCATTGCAAAAATTAATAAAAAATTCGCAGTTTATGCTTCATTATGTTAATTATGTTAGTGCTCTTAACGTAGCATAGTTTGGACTAAACAAGTGCTTTTTAAAAATTTTAGGTATTTAGTTCTTCACATCTGTGTAAAATTTTGGAAGAAATGGCGCTCAATTTGTAATCTGAAAAATATTTCAATTGATTTTCTCATGGCGAAAAAATTTCAAAAATTCGCAAAATGGACTCCATTATGATAATCACATACATGTTCTTAACATAGCATTGTCTTAACTGAAAATTGCTTTTTAAAACTTTTGGGTACATATTTTTTCACTTGAATTGGCGCTTTTGAAAAAGTTCACGCTGACTTTTTAATGTAAAAAAGGTTTTAAAAGAATTGCTCATCACAAAACATAAAAAAAAATTAACAAAATGCCTTCCAATGCGTAGCATAATTTGGACTAAGCAAATTATTTTTAAAAATTTTAGATATTTTGGATATTTTAAAAATTTTAGATATTTTTGATTTTTGCGACTTTTTACAAAAATTTCGTAATGAGAAAATCATCTGAAACATTTTCAGATTGCAAAGTAAGAGTCAGCTCTATCAAAGATACCCATATGTGTTAAAAAATAAGTATTAAAATTTTTTATGGGGAATTTGTTTACTCCAAACAATATTACGTTAAGAGCATATTTATAGTTAACATATTGGAGGGCAATTTGAGAATTTCTTATAATTTTTGGAAATGAAAAATAGCTTTGAAACTTGTTTCATATTACAAAGTGAGAGTCATTTTTACCAAAAATACAAATATATATTTTAAGAAATAAGCACTCAAATTTTTAAGAAGGATTTGTTTACTCAGGTTAAGAGTGTGTAAGTATAATTAATGTAATAAAGAACAATTTTTGAATTTTGTTCTTAATTTTTTAAAATGAAGAAATAATTTTAAACTTGTTTCAGGTTATAAAGTGAGCTTCAATATTTTACAAAAATACCCATAAGTTTAAAGAAATAAGTACTTAATTTTTTTAAGATTTAATTTTTAGTTCAAACAATGCTATTTTATGAGCATACAAATAAAAATAAAGGAAGACATCTGGCAAATTTTGCTATGAGGATTTGATTTGAAACTTGTTGCAAAGTAATTACAAAGTAACCGTTTAATTTTTCCAAAATACAAATAGATGTGAAAAAAATAAATACCCAAAACTTTTAAGAAGCATATGCTTAGTCCGAACAATTTTACGTTAAGAGCATTAATATAGTTAACATAATGAAGGATATATCGGGATTTTTTTTTTAAATTTTTTACAATGAGGAAATTATTTGAAGCTTGTTCCAGATTACAAATGGGGCATCAAATGTTCCGAAAAAGGCACAGATGTATCTAGAAATAAGAAATCAAAAGAGTTAAGAAGAAATTGTTTATTCCAAACAATGATGTGTTTAAAGCATGTGTATAACTGACGAAAAGGAGGACAATTTGAGAATTTTCTATGATTTTTTGCAATTAGGAACTCACTTGAAATAAAGGTTAAAAAATGAGCGTCAATGTTTTTAAAAATACCCGTATATGTCAAAAAATATGAGCTCGCAATTTTTAAGAGGCAATTTTTAGTCCAAACAATGCTACGTTAAGAGCATGCATATAAAAATAAAGAACACTTCGCGAATTTTTTTTAACATTTTCCAATGAGATATTCATTTGAAGCTTGTTTCAGATTACAAAGTAAGCGTCAAATTTTTTCAAATACTCATAGATACTCATAGTTGTGAAGAAATAAATATAATTTTTTATGAAGCTTTTGTTTAGTCAAAACCATGTGACATTAAGAGCATATATATATGGGTAACATAATAGAGGGCACTTTGCAAATTTTTTATAATAATTTGCAATGAGGAATTCATTTAAAACTTGCTTCAGATTAAAAAGTTAGCGTAAAATTTTTCAAATATACCTATTATTGTGAAAAAATAAACACCCAAAACGATGTATTACGATGAGGTTTCAAAATGAGGAAATATTTTCGTCATATACTTGAGAGTTCACGTTTCGTCACAAATTACGCAATTTCGTGACAAAATGATTCTAAAAATTAGCGAAGTATAGCACAAGGATTCTCGAATCGTCAAAAGTGAAAGTTTTATTTCTAAGATTCCATTTCCAATAAAAATCATTCCATTCAAAAGAGATTGTTTTATTGCTTAAGTTGTGTTTTGCAAAAGAAAAATTTTGAAAAGTAATTATTTCATAAAAATTTTGTATATTACTATAAAAACATTTAACAATTTCGAGGAGGTAGAATAAATATAAATACAAATGAAAATATCTTATCTTGAATTTTATAAACTTTTTATTACCTACATTCTGCATTTTATTCCCGTATATAACCCCATTTTCTTTCGCAATTTAATTCAATACAAAATTCATCGGTATGTAATCTTAGATTTTTTTTTTCTTTTTGTTATTATAAAATGAGATCGTCGATTTTAATTCAGCTGAGGGGATAATTTCACATATTGAATCACATATTCACTTGTTGTGTTTTATAAATCAAAGATTATGACAATTATTTTTTACGAAAGTTTTATTTACAAAATATCACTATAAAAACAGCTCAACTATTATTATTTTTGTTACTATAAAAATATTAAGAAATTTTGAGAGGCGGATTAAATACAAATAAATAAATATAATATAAATGAAAAAAAGCTTTATTTCGAGTTTTTATCTTTCTTATTTTCTCCATTCTGCTTTTTCTATCATATTTATTTTTCTTAACCATATATTTGCTTAGATAATTTCATTTTCTTTAGTAATTTAATTCAATATAAGACATAATATAAAATGCATCAAATATACGTTGATGCAATCTGAAATATTTTCTTTTTGTTATTATAAAATTTCGTCTATTTTAATTCAGCTGAAGGGAAAATTTCATACATTGAGCTAGATAAAAAGAAATCGATATGAATAGATGGTCTGGAACTTTGTATAAAATGCATCTAAATAGAAATGGACAAAAATAGCTTTATCTCGCACGCTTTAAAGCATTTTTTTCTTTTTAAAATCTTTTTCTCAACATGTTTTAAATAAAAGTTTCATGGAAATTCTCGAAATCAAATGTGATATAGTTTAAAAGAAGATTCCAAGATATGTGGAATTTGATAACGTTTTATCAATTCATAAATGCAAAAATGTTTCATTTCTCTTCAAGATTACTATAAAAGAACTGCTAGAGAAACATTGTATGAATGTTACGCTCTTAAAGATTAAAATCGAATACAAAAGATGAGTTTTTTCTTCAAAAATATTTTCGATATATCATCTTTTCATCATCTTTTGAAAAATAGAAAGGATTTTAAACATTACACATTATTACAGTAATACTTAAGATAGTATGCAAATCAATAACATTTCCTAAACCTTTAAGATGATTAGGTAATTTTTGTAAGAAAAATGATTTTAGTATTACCTCAAGTATTACTAGCAAATTAAATGCATTTTATAAAATTTGGTATAGATATATATGTGTGTATTATAAAAAAGCTTTAACAAATCTTTTTATGTTATTTTTTTATTTAAATTCTCTAACTTAATTTATAGTTAAAAACGAAACACTTTTTCAGATTTATTATTCACGTTCGACAGTTTAGTTCTAAATTTAGATTAAAGAATGCCAGAATTAACATTTTAAGTTTTTCCCTTAACTAAGCGTTAGAACCGGTGTATTAACTTTATTTATTTAATTGACGAATTGTAATTACTAATATTTCCCTTTTTTTCGTAAAAAAATACATCATAAGAAGACACATCATAACATATCATAAAGACAAACTTGCGTTACTTTTCCTAAGATTTAAACTAAAGCACCGATTTTGGAGTGTGATTTGAAGCTCTGCCAATCCAGAAAAATAAAAAATAAAGGGCGTTTACGATCTATCTTGCTTTATTCCTGCATGCCAGAACACTCAACCATAGCTGTTATAATATATATATATATATATATATATATATATATATATATATATATATATATATATATATATATATATATATATATATATATATATATATATATATATATATATATATATATATATATATATATATATATATATATATATATATATATATATATGATTGTTTGTTAAATTAAAAAGTTTCATGTCTATCATTAGTTTCTTGAAGGATGACTAAAGCTAGCTACAAATAAATAGTTTACATATCTTAGAAATACATATACAGGTGTTAAATATATATATAGAATTAATTTCTATGAATTTAATTTTCGGCAACAGGCAGTTAAAGAATTTTCAAATCCTAATAAGAAGAATATTTTATTTTCCGTTAGCTGTAAAAGGATTATAATGAAAGTCAGGTACTAGAATCCGTCATAAAACCAATAGTGCATAGGTGACGTTATCTGTGTAATTATGAAGGATATCGTTCTTTGACCACTGAACCTTATGAAGATGGGATAAAAAAGAATGTGACAGTTGTCCTTTTTAGATCCCTCATTATCCCAAGAGTAATACTTCTTTGCTTTCTAGGGAGTAAAGTAATTTTTTCTAGGAAAACCTTTCCAAATATTTCTTTTTAAAGTTCATGGTGATGATGTTATTTTTTGTTCATGTACATAACTAGTAGTAAACGTTAAGTGGACACCCAAAGCGTTTATAAAATTTAACATCTAGATCATGGATGGATCAATACAAATGTTAAACGCACATTTTTCGTCATAATTTAGTTTAAATTATTTAATGTTAGAATTTGATTGATTTTACTTATTTTGATAGCGTTTTTTCCTACTTATAACCCTATCTTGAATAACATTATATATTTAAAACTGCTTTGTAGTGCTGAGCGATTTTCAAAATATCGTCAGAAAAAAAACGATATTACGAGATATCTAGCGATATCTTTTAAGGTTAAGTACTTTGTATTACTTTTACTTAATTTTTTATTTTACTTTGTTTTCTATTTCAATTTTTGTGTAATTTACATAATTTTAAATTTTCAGACTACTAATTTGTATTAATTTTACTTCATTTTTTTATTTTACTTCGCTTTATATTTTGCTTTTTGTGTAATGAACATTATTTTAAATTTTTAAATTTAACTAATTGGTATTACTTTTACTTTACATTTCAATGTATTAATATTTTTATCACTTTAATTTATTTAAAGGTCAGCGTTTCCTTTAACCAAGTAAATTGTATCATCATTCACGATAATAGCGTGCATACTCGAAGACTATTTTTACTGATAACACTGGAGAGATAATCATATTCAATGCATGTCCCTGATGATGATCAATGCGATGTTATTGTATTTAATAATTATCTTTATCTAAAATATTCTAAGATTATCCTATTCGATATTCAGGATTTTTGAAAATTATCCTAAATTTGAGAACTATATTACATTACATATTTATCATAAGACACGGGTTTGTGATATATTAGACGAATACATTTTAAAGTATTGTTGTCGCAATGTTATGAATTATCGATAATTTGTGACATGCCGTAAGAATACATGTTAAAATATTGTCATCGTCATATGAAAAAAAATATAGATATTGAATATATATTGTGAAAAAACTTTCGGAAATATTGCTATGGTGATGTTGAAAATATATTATTATTTCACAATATATCTCAAATATCAATACTTTTTTTAAAAATTTTTTAATAACGAATATTGCCCAAATCTATATAGACATATCAGTTTTAAATTTTGATCTTTGTTGACTGAAAAAAAAATACGATCTTAATTTTCTTTTTAGGATTTGTCGGACCTTTATAAAGAATATCAAGATTTGTAAATTTCACTGATATTTTAAAATGACAATTCTTTTTCAAATGGATGCCGCCTTGCTTGAATTAAATATCGATCTTTTTACAGTTAAGAAACAATAAATTATATAGAGCTTTTGAAATATTTCTAGTGAAAAAAAATATCGATTTGGAAAAAAAAGTATAAACCTATTAGGTTGGTGACAAAGTTACGTTCTATTACCCCTGTATCACGTTCGGTCTTTGTTTAAGGAGAATTCTCTGAACTTTACGGATCTGAATTTACTAAGTAAATTAGCTCAAAACTGTTTAGTTTTGTCAAATTTTCTAATAAAAATTGAAATAGAACTTTGAAAAGATGAATTAAAAGGTCTAAATTTAAAAGAAATTTAGAATTATTTTCAACAAAACAAATTTACATTTGACTACCGATGACCCGAATAAAATAATTTATCCAACAGTAAAGCATTTCCTTAACATTTTGAGATAGAAATTATGTGTTTAGTTTTCCGTAGTTTAGTTCATTTAAATATGTAATAGGAATGAACTTTTTATCAATATTAAATTTTTTTATTATGCAAAAAAGCTTAACAAAAGCATTTCTGTCATTCAAACACTAATGTAATTTGAACTGCAGAAATACTTTAGGAACCTTGTTTTTAAAACCATAGAAGAAAGAATATTTGCACAGACTCTTAAAACCACCGAAATATGGCAAAATTTGCTTTGTTTCTGACTCGGAAGTGCTTTTAGGAATGATTTTAGTAAAATTAATATATAATAAAATATGATAAAAGTTGTTAAATGTAGTAAAATTTGGTAATTTTATCATACCTTAGAATATGGCATAAAACCATTTATTCGATGAAATTTTAGTTTTAGTTTTGTATTTTTTACTAAATGTGTGGTAATAAGAGCTATAATTTTGGAAACCAGAATTTCTGGCAAACCGTTACCATATCAATTTAAAATTTACCAAATAATTGGTTCAAATGCCGTATATTTAAGCTTTTATTACCAGAAATATTGGTCTCCTTTTTTTATCAGAACTGTCATTACCGTACTGTCTAATCAGAGTGTTTTACAGTATATATTTTACATAGGAACCTAGTACTTTACAGTTATAAGTTTCTTTAAAATCGCTAAAAATAAGATTATATTATGAAGTCAGAGTAAAGTCTTTATTTTATCATTGCAAAATTTTTGAAAATGAATAGCTTTTTGTATTCTAAATAATAATATACGTACTAATTTAATCATAATATTTTAAAAACCATATTTCAGGTTCCTATTTTTATCTTGTAACTTTTCATTCTATTTTAATTTTTCCATACGTAAAAACATCTTTTTTACCAAATCAATAACTATTCCACTCGCTTAATAAAGAAAATAATCATTTAAACATTTACTTAAGACATCATATTAAAGTACTTAATATGGAGAACATTAAATTAACTTATTAAATTTTATTTGATTTTTTTCTCCATTAGCATCTTTGAAAGATAAACAAATTTTTATACGTATAAAAGGATTTTTTCTTATATATCTTCAAAATCTTACTCGAAATGAATGAATTTTAAATTTTAAAAGGAGTTTAAGAAAAAATATGAAAACATTTTTAAGATTATAATTCCTCTTATTCACGAAATTAAAAACTGCTAAGTCTGGAATTTAAATTGTACCTTAATTCTACTGCTACGAAATGTTTTCAAAGCCTAAACCTTATATTTACGTAATAGCATGCAAAAATAGTCAATGTTTCCTCAAAGTTATAATACAATTTTAGAAAAATCATTTCAATTTTTTGTTTGTTTATTATAGGAAATAAGCCTTTGAAAAATGGAACAAAGTGCTTTAATATTTTAATATTTAAAAACTGAAATCTTAATTATAAATGAGTACTTAATGTTATTCTACATCAAACGTGTTTTTCTTTACAACAAACGGATACTCAATGGTGGAATTTTAAAGTCTAGACGGTCACAAGACAAATTTAAGCCAAAAGAAATATAATTTCAAGTTCATTTGACGGATTTTTAATTGAAAGCCAAAGTTAAATAAACTTTTGCAACTTTTAAATAGTTAGGGAATTTTTAAGCTATAATTTACTGGTATGGAACATTCTAATGAAACATTCTAAAGTTTATTTTGTCATACGACACAAAATAAATGACAAACATTATCCATAAACATAGTTATCCAATAATATAAAGGTTTTTATTTATTACACACTGTTGCAAGTTAAGAAAAAACTATTATCCTTTAGGAGAGAGCCTATTAGCATCTAAGTTTCGCCAAATGGATGCTAAGCTCCCAGCAAGAAAGTGTATCAACATCTTCTTTTAGCTTGCTTTCTTAAGTTATTTTAACTTGCTTTCTTAAATCGTGTGAAATGAGGGAAAAAATATTGAATAAGAGTTATTATTTTGTTAATAAGAATAAATAAGAATAAGAATTTTAAAAAAATGATATCTAAAAATCGTAACAAATATACGTCTTTTTGTTCACAGTTCAAGAAACTGATGAAAAAATAATAAATATTGTGTCTTGCAGACGATTTCCTTCTACAGTGAAACTAAAGTACAAAAATTTTCTGTTAAGTGCATATCAGCATAAGACGCACCATTTTTAGATGTCCTAACAAATTCAATGCTCTTGCAACGTCATATAGATGTTTCTTATTCACGAACGAATGTTCTCCTTATTTATCAAAATATGTCCCCAGATCTGATATTCCAGTAAGACTACAAAACTGTAATCTTTTCTAAATAATTCTCTGAAATATATTGTACAAGATAGCACCTATTAAATTTCCTCCCTACGAATTTAATTTTTAAAGCTTCTATATTGTTTTGAAAGACTAATTAATTAGTGCAATTCGGATTAATTAGTGTAATTTTGAAGACTAATTAATTAGTGCAAACGATATTTTAAGTTACGAAATCAGGCACAAAAGTGTACTTTCTCTGAATAAACATATCTTTTTTTTCGACGGATTCGGATTTCTGATCCCCAAAATGAAGGGGTTAGCCGCAATCTAGAAAATATTGTCCATATAGTTTGGTCGCGAGCGAGGTCCAAAGTTTGGACCCCATAATGTTAATTTTACTTTTTGCGTATTCACTATATCTCTAAAAATCTTTATGTGAATTAAAAAATCGAACACTGTTCTAGAGTTTATTTAACTACAGATAATTTCATGCAAAAATCAGATTTTACTAAGCATTTATTACTTTATTTTATACTAGTTGAAAAAGTTTTGAATTGTAAGGTAATTTTTTTTACATCATTTTGAAGAATGTTTTTTTTACATGGCAAAATACAAACTTTGAGCAAAATCATTTAAATAGTTCTTGAAAAATCGAATTGTAAAAATACCAATTTTGCAGAATATGATTTCTCGGAAACTATTTAATCGATTTCGCTTAAATTTTGTATTTTGTCATTTAAAATTATATTCCTTAAAATGAGGCAAGACTTTTCGATTAGTAAAAATAAAATAATAAAAAAAATAAATAATTTCTAAAATTTATTTTTTGCATAGAACTATCTTCGGATTACCGAATTTTTGAATTGCAATGCTTACTATATTTTAATCAAATCGCAATTCTTACAATAAAAAACCTAAATTAAAGTTGGAACGACATTTTTAGAACGCGGAAATTGTGACGCTAGACTTTTGTGAAGCATCATCATTTTTCGTAGCCACTAACGAGTGTGATATAAACATTTAAAGGCAGAGAAAAAATTACAAAGTATTTGAGCCGTGGTTGCTCAGGGGATGGAGTATTCGCCTTCCTATGACGTGAACCGGGTTCGAATCACAGTTATGGCTGCTTGATACGAATTCCGCACCCAGCTTGCACCGACCACAGTGCTGACATAAGATATCCTCAGTGATAGACGAATCATCGCTTAGAGTGGCCGTCAGGGTAACTACAGGCAGTTTTCGACGTTTTCTTGTAGCGCAAATCCTCCCTGTAGCGCAAATTCAGGGATAATTCCATCAAAAAGTCCTCCACGGAAGCAAATTTCTCCCAATACTTGATCCAGGAGTTAGCTTGTCTTCGACATTGGGCTCACAATTGCAATGATCTTGAGTTGGACATCGGTAGTCGTAAATCCTAAATTAGGTCAGCTGCTCAACTACGGTTATAAAAGAATGCATTTAATTTTTTTATATGTATGACGCTTCCATAGTTTTTCTTTTTTAAAGATTTTTATAACATTCCTTCTCGTTAGAGTTCGCGAAAAATGGCGATGCTTTGCGAAGCCTAGCGTCGAAATGTATTGTGCTAAAACATACTTCCAATCTTAATTTAGGCTTTTTATTGCGAGGATTACGTTTTGATTTTTAAAAAAAGTAGATTCTTCCACTCGACAAATCCAGACATTTTGTCGCTGTAGCTGTAACTGCGAGAACTAATCAATCGTTTTTAACACTATTTTTGAGCGCATAAATAACAATACGACACGATGTACGATATATGTACATATGACGCATGTATATTGTACATTTATTGTACATTAAAAATATCTTTCTAAATCCGATTTAGGTTTTTCTACCATAAGGATTACATTATTTTTAAAAAAGTTGGTGTTAGCACTGTAATTGTAACCACGAGAAGCGTAAAATCTTTTTTAACACCATTTTTGAGCTCATAATACCTACGTACGAAATTTCATTCCATGCACTCAAACAATTGCTCTCCAGAGGGTCATATATCAGCAAGGTTATTTTATACTCCCTCTGTATGACATTTAAATATTACAAATTATCAGAAAATGTAATAGTTATGTTATATCTTTAACTATTACCTCTCCAATCTTAAATCTCCATTATTATTAATTTATAACAAATCATAATAATTACATAAGTCATTGTAAATTTTATTTTAAAGTTTATATATAAAGAATTATTATGAATTTTATTTATTATAAATTATTATAAATTTTTTATATTGTAAATTGTATATATAACAAATTATTATAAATTATTATAAATTTTATAAATTACCATAAATTATTATAATTTTTTAACATATAACAACACTGTTTTAGATATTACAAATTATTATAAATTATTATAAATTTTATTAATTACTATAAATTATTATAATTTTTTTAACATATAACAACACTGTTTTAGATATTGCAAATTATTATAAATTATTATAAATTTTTTTAATTACTGTAAATTATTATAATTTTTTAACATATAACAACACTGTCTTCGATAAATGTCATATTTTAACATAGAAATTAACAGATTTTAACATAAATTTAACATTATATTTTTTTAACATATTCCTGCATTGTCGATTTTAATCAATAACTTTTATTCAAATATTATTAAAAAGTTTTTAAAGGGCTCAAGAAGCAAGATAAGCTAAAATTTCATTTGTAAATAGCTACAAAAATTAATTTTGGATTACTCATTACCCAGAATTTCCAAGTAGTTTACTATTACATAACAATTAAGGAAGACTGTAATAAGAAAATATGCAAAAAATCTTGTGTGTGATTAAGCTGCAGTGTTATAAATCTGCTTAATTTAAAATTTTGTATCTCGCATTTAAATCTTCTTAAAACAAGTATTGTTTTCTTAAATGTTAGAACGAAACATAAGGACGTACGAATGTTCAGTTATTCAATAAATTAAATTCAACAAATATTAAATACAATTATAAACATTCAATTAGGCTAACAGAAGATATATTTAGTTTATAATTCATAAGTTTCAAGTGATTTTTTTCATAATTTATAATTTCCAATAGATATTTTTTAACTTTCGTAGAGATTGTTTTATAATAAAATGAAGTTTCAAATTCTTGAAATCATGAAATAAAAAATGTGCATGTATTAAATCCTTTTTTGGCACAATTATGAAATTATGATTCTTTCTAACTCAACTTAAACTAGAACCAGACTATTTGTGTCAAGTTCGGTGCTATAGCAAACAATAAAGTTGACTAGCCAGACAATAGTAAAATATTATGTCTAGGCTATTTATGAGAATTCTTCCCTGAACTATAGTACTCATATGAATTGCCATGACTTATCTCTTTGTTGGCTGCTCTTCACATTTTGCAAAATATGTTATAATTAAAAATGAACCCTTAATTGTAACAAAAGAATAATTATACTGACTGTAGAGGAATTTTACTAAATTAATGCTTGGATATCTTTATTTAGCTTTTAATTACAGTACAAGACTTAAATTATAATTGGAAGAATTTAGTTACAATTTCGATTTCAAATATTTATAAAAATTTTAAATTATTAATAATGATGGAAGATAATTAAGGATGTGTAAAACTTTCGCAATATAGAACCAATTAATTTAATATCAATACGTAATTACATTATTTTAATCACTCTCGGTTTTTCTTTGTAATATTTATCGGTAAAGATATGAATCTAAAAAAAGTTTAAATATAAGCATATTTTTTGAAAAAATTCTTGTAATATTACCGCACTGCTTGGTAATGAAATTTCTGGTAAAATAATCATAATTTTTGTATTAAAAACCGAAATTTACGATATTTTAAGCATTCGTTTAATAAATTGTTCCGTTTACATGGTTACGGTTTACCGCAAATTTTTGTTTTCAAAATTATAGTTAATAAGGTAAATCACATATGATAAAATCATGTTTTATTGTTAATTTTACAAAAATCATCAATAAAGTACCTCGGTAAAAAACTACGTTAAATTTTCGGTAGCACACGGTACCAATTTTAACCATACTTTTTTTCTCAGTGTACATTGCAACTTACTTTCTCACAAATGAATCCCTTTTCTATACCTAATTATAAATTTAAATGTAAATGAAATTTTAATTTAATTTTTAACAAACAGAAACTTCTTCAAATGTGATAAGGAATAAAATGCTTTTTAGGTAAACGTCTGTTGAAAAATATAAGCGTCTCAGAAAATTAATGGTCTAAGAAAACCTCATTTTCTTTTAATGTAATACTGATATGAAGTTTTTTTTCTCGAAAAAATAGAAAATAAATGAAACTTACTTTAGTAATGGAATATTTTTATCGCAATATTTAGGCATCTCTAATTTGGTACACTTTCTTTATAAATGCATTACCCATTATAAAAAGCAGATATATTACTTCAAAGAAAATATATTTTTTCAAGGCACATAATTCGAACTTTTCTATGTTCAGTTATCAAAGGCTTGAACATTTGTGAGATTTACAGTGCTTGTAATCGATAGTTTGAACTCTTAATCATAAAATTCTCTTTTGAAGTTCTCGTCATTTTCTTAGAAGTATTTCTGCAGTTACGAGTTTCAAAAGCGATTATATAAAATACTTTTAAAAGTACCAAACTTCTAACGCTTTTTAAAGCTTTATATATAAATTCGCCCACATCTTTTCAAACTGAAGAACATAAATGGATGAGAAACGCAAATATATTATAAGTTTTTGCGCCAAGGCTTAAAGAAGACTAAAAAGACGCGAAAATTAAATCTAAGCTGCCATCTATTTTTCTTCCTTTTACAAAGTCAAATATTCAAGAACTATAAACAATAATACATTTGCATAAATATTTTGACAAAGAGAACGTGGTTAATTTGAGCATTCAAATCCCTTTAGGGATAATACTGTAACACTAGTAAGAATCCAATTCACATTGATATGGTTCTTAGTCACATTTCTCTTTCATGGTTTCATATTCCATTCTTACATTTTCACTTGAAATATTTAATAAAGGTAAACTAAATCTGAAACAACATTTCTCCACTACTTATTTTAAATCTCATATACGATAATTTACAAATTCCTCTATTTTAAATCTCTAATTTGCTTTAAAACTATATTGTAGCCTAATAAACTGTATTGCTGTGTTTTAAGCTCGGCATTGTTAGTTGGTCATAGAATTTTGAAAAGGGATTTTAAATTAATTTTTTGAATTTGGTAGATATTCAAAATAACTTTACTACAAAAATTTATTTGACGCAAGAGCTTTACACAAACTTTGTCATTCTTTACAAACAGATAAAAAATCTTCATTTGTG
This sequence comes from Parasteatoda tepidariorum, assembly GCF_982258835.1. Taxonomy (NCBI): domain Eukaryota; kingdom Metazoa; phylum Arthropoda; class Arachnida; order Araneae; family Theridiidae; genus Parasteatoda; species Parasteatoda tepidariorum. The sequence continues at coordinate 17,786,878 of NC_141765.1, forward strand.
CGTCCTCTTTATTGTTTTAATAAAAATAATAATCATCATAGTTGGTCAGACAGCCAAATGTGGACCAATATTTTCCTCTGAAGATTTCTTTATAACGACTTCCGATTTGTCTTTGTTCTCCAATTATTTTCATTAATTGCAGGAAAATCAGACTCCACCGAATCAGCTCATCTCAACCGCGGCCTTCCCAACTTTCTTGTGCCAGAGGGTCTAAAAAACAATATCATATCTTTCTTATTGTATTGTCATCACTCATTCGAATCACGTGGGCAATCCAATTCATTCTATATATTTTTATGTATTTAATAATATCAGGTTGTTTATAAACCTTGCACAGTTCAAAGTTAAATCTCCTTCTCCAGTTATTGTTCTCATTTAAACCAACAAGTATACTTTGCAAAATGTTTCTCTCCAATATTGCGATACAATTTTCCTCCAGCTTTGTCCTTGTCCAAGCTTCAGAAGTATATGTCAAGACCGGCCTGACAAGAGTTTTGTAAATTAAGAACTTTGTTTTTCTAGAAAGAAACCTAGATTTAATAAATCTTCTCAGCCCATAGATAGCCCTATTTACTAGACGGAAGCGGCTCATTTTATCTCATGAAACACTTGGTTATCAATAGTAATAATTGATCCAAGGAAAGTAAAACTCCTTACTGTTTCAAATCTATAAGAATCCATTTCAGGATACAAGTCTTGAGAATTACATATATTTTGTTTTCTCTACATTTATGACCAACCTCATTTATCTTGCAACCACTTCAAGGGCAGGAAAAGAATCTTTCAGGGCAGTTATTGCTTTAATATTAAACTATAAAATGCTCAAGGTATTGTACAGAATCCCTGAAAAATATTTATCATTGCGCTTACTATTTAAGGATCAAAATTTGTTTAGACAATGGGAATTATATGTGCTTTCAAGACAGTGGGAAATATGTGACTAAATTGCGATGCGATAAAAGTAAGAAGAAATTTTGGCGAACATTCAATTATTTTATAACAGCCGACCCTATTTCAGGTTTGCGATTAATAACAATCAACTCCATAATCTAGCAATTTTCAACCCAATACAGAAGACAAGGGAACTCCTGAATCAAATACTGGAAAAAATCTGCCTTCGTTTAGTACTTTTTGAGGGGACTAACCCGCATTTGCAGTACATGGAGAGGAATACCACGAAAACCTTTCACGTTAAGCCTAACAGTAAGGGGACTCTAATCCGTGATCCGTCTACCACTGAGGATATTTCACGTCAGCACTGTGATCTGTGCGAGCTGGGTGCGGACTTCGTATCGACTAGTCATCGGTGGGTTTCGGATCCGGTTCATCTCATTGGAAGGTGGACGATCTATCCCCTGAGCCACCACGGCAGTTTTCTCAATCATTAAGGATTTGAGAAAATAATAAATTTAAAGCATTGTTGTTGTCGTTAATTTACGTCGCACTAGAGCTGCACAATGGGCTATTGGCGACGGTCTGGGAAACATCCCGGAGGATAATCCGAAGACATGCCATCACAATTTTGATCCTCTGCGGAGGGCATAGCACCCCCGCTTCGGTACCCCGACGACCTGCGCGCGAAGTCGAGCACTTTACGGTAGCACAGTTTAACGAGGACCAATACTGCACACCCTCGGTCCCTACGCAGACTGATCCAAGTGGTCACCCACCCGTGCACTGACCGCAGCCAGTGATGCTTGACTTCGGTGATCTGCTGGGAACCGTGTCTTAACGATCAGTCCACTGCAGGACTTAAAGCATTGGAATTCCAATTTTAAGTAAGATGGAATCAAAATACAGAAGAATTTCCAAAAGCATGGCTGAAACATCAAAGGCATTGAAAAAAATTATGCGATTTTTAGCAAAACTGCTATTTTTTAACCATCTTAAATGCATTTTAAAAATTGTAGAAGAAACTACAAATGTATTGCTTTCATGAAACAACATTTTTCTTCAGTAAGTCTATAAAAAATGTAATTTTATGTGGCAAAAAAAGGTAAATCGACAATTTTGTGTGGTTACTAACATAAGATTTTGTTTTTCATGAGACTTTGTATTTAATTTTAATTAAAAGTCTGTAACTAATTTTTTCGTGCCCTTAAGTGCGAAAATATGTGTTTTTTCTCTTTTATTTCTAGGAAGATATTAACTTAGAATATTGTCGAAGAATATTCTTGGATTAGTTATAAAGAAATAATCTTTCTTTAAAATGGAGGTAAGAGTTTTTAGATTATAGGGTTTCTAGAATACAAAAATAAAAATCTGATAGATAACACATTAGAGATCCAATTAATTTTATTTATGGAACACTTTCGAAGCAGGATTTTTAAAAGACAACATATTTCCAGAAACAGTCTTATGAAGATATTATAGATTCATGCTATTCATTTCAAACTTGAATAAATTGGAAAAAAGTTACTTTTTATGATCAGCAGATTTTGTAACAAATATCGATCTTTTTTAAAAAACTGAAACAAGAAAGCCGCAAAATACCCCGTGGTTTCTTAGATTAAAAATTATTCAAGAATAAACTCCCGTATTTTGATTAATATCAAATGCATGATTATTTAAAAGATAAGCCACAATTGGATGAATGTTAAGACTTTACGAACGCCAGCCTAAACTTAGTCTTACATGGTTATGGAAATTTATATTCACATCATTAACTAATATTTTTGATATGATTGGAATCAATTGTATTGTTCTGAGAAAAAAGACTAACGAATTTATTTCTTGAGATGAAAGGGTACAGGTATAATTATAAATCGAGAAAAGTTAAAGAATATTGAAAAGCTAGCAAATGTGTAATGCCTAATGATAAAGTCACATATTTCCTAAAAATTTTAAAAAAGTTTTTCAATTCTGGAATATTTATTGAAATAGTCAGTAATTTTAGTGCGTTGCTACACGCTGAAGTATTCCGGTCAAATTGCCTTACTGTATGGTATTAGAATTTCTGGTAAAAAACAACAACATAAATCTGGTTAATAAAATCAAAACAGTATTTAAATAAATCATTTTGTAATTTTCCTGTTTATATGGTAACGGTTTACTGGAAATTCTGGTTTATTACATCATTGCGTATTTTGCTTTGCAGATGCAACACAATTGAAAATACATACGAATTAATTTTAAAAACATAATATTTTGGTTTATCGTAGATTATTTTCGGAATGCTTATATTGAAATATTTAATCTTTAATGCAAATAAAGGACCCCATAATTATTGAAAATTTCGTTTATGTGTCTCATTTCGTAAAAATTATGTAAATACTATTTTAATGGCACTTTATGTAAGTTCAGAATCTAAGTTGTCATATGGTGAAAAAATTCTGATAAAATTACCGTATTGTATGGTAAAGCACTTCCGGTAAAAAGAAAAAAAAACATTCTGGCAACAGAACTAAAATATACAATATTTAAACCATTCATTTCATACTTTTTCCGTTCACATGATAATGGTTTTACTAAAAATTCTGGTTTTCAAAATTTTAATCCTCATTTTTACCCATTTAGTAAAAATACCAAAGTGAAACGTAAATTAAACCTAATAAATTTTTTTATGCCATGCTCTATGGTATGATAAAATTACCAAATTTTACTTTTGTCAAATTTTATTGCCTATAATAAAACAATATTTTAATGTAAATTTTAACAAAATCCTTGCCAAAGAATCTCTTAGGTAAAAATTGCCGAGCGTTTTGGTTTTCTCATAGAGCCAGAAACATGGTGAATTTTACCATATTCTGGCAGTTTTGATTATATATTTTTTTCTCAGCGTATGTAAAAATATTCTTTTAAAAATGTACATAAATATACTGAAATTTAATACTTTTCGTCTTAAAAGTAAAGAAACTGAAGCAAAATATCTAATATATACTATTTTACATGTCTAACATAAAACAAGATGAATTTCCAATAAATCAATAATCTTTTCTTATTTCTTTTCATGGTTTTAAATAAAAAAATATTTTACTGGGAGTTTATTTTGATTTAGGTGAACAATCAATCTGCATGCAAATATTAGCTCTTTTGTAAAACCTTTCTTCCCAAGAGTTTACGTAATGTGATTCAGTATAATACGATACCTTTATTAAATCTATTTTGAGCTTCCTTTTCTTTGAAACAAGATAAATTACTTTGAAACGTCTTTGGTTTTGGAAGTAAATTTCTAACAAAAGCGAAAAACTTTATCAAACCATCAAAATAAAATGAAATTCAATTCATCTAGATTTATAACAAAAGCAATGCAAATGCTATGCACATTTTAATAAAATAAATTATTGATTATCACTCTCAGTGCTTATCTAATAATAATCCGTCATGCTTTTGATAATTTAATGCATCTGGAAATAATCTAAGCGTTTTACTATATTAATTTATTTATCATGTACTATGTTTATATAAAAATTATTAATCATGATATTAATAATTCGAGGCGACAAAAATATTTCATTGAAAGACAGACTTTCGTGTTTTAATGAGGTACTTCTTACAATTTCCAGTATTTTTAAAAATATTTGAAATAGTTAAAGTATAATGCAACTCTAATTTGCACCACAGAATTCCTGCATCCGAATTTTAAATAAAATGGTTCTATCAAAGAAAAGTTTGTAAGATAAAAATTATGACTTAATTGTTTTTCCTGGATCATTATACTTTTATTTACGCAATTTGTTCTGATAACTAAATTTAACTTTTTTGACTATTGATTTATCACTAAGAGAGCTAATCTTACAATAATTCTTCTTGGTATTTTATTTTAAAACCAGTGTTGAATATTGATAGTCGTAAATTTAGAATAGGGTCGGTTGTTCAACTCCGTATTTTTGTAATTTTGAGCACAATCCAGAAAACAAAGGAACCCTTGGATCAAGCTTTGTGAGAAACTAGCATTTGTGGAGGGCTTTTTGATGAAACTAATTCGCATCTGAGTTGCATGGAGAGGAAAATTATAAAAATCTTGCATGATTAGCCCGATGGGAAGGGGATCTTAATTCATCATCGGTCCTCCATTGACGGATCATGAATTGGAATCCCCTTCCAGTCGATAATTAAATGCAAAAACGAATAAACGTGAGTTTTTAAACAAATTTTTTTCTACTTATTACTTATTATGTTAATTTTAAAATTATACACCTTGATATGGATAATTTTGAGTCCAGAAATAACTTTCTTTTCAAAAAAACCTTTAATTTCTGCTTTGAAGATTTCTAGTATTTTTAACATTCAAAAATATTTAAAATAGCTATAGTCTGTTGCAATTCTTATTTGTAAAAACACAGTTCAGCACCATTAAAGCATTAACCGTTTTAGAATTACTTTAATCTCTTCATCAATCAGATTCAAAATGCCCTAAAATATTATTTACATCCAGAATTATTTGTGATAAAATCTATGCTACTACATATTTATCTTCAATCGTCTCTTCTCGGTTATTCAATTTTCAGTCAGCACATGTTTAAGATGTTATGTGCTTCTTTAAGTTATTCTATATTTCATTATTTTTTCATTTCTGTTTACTTACTTTTATTTATTTATTTAACTGTACATTCCCGCCTTATGTATTTGACTATTTTTTCTCCGGAACAATAAGAATGCATTCTGTAAACGCCATAATTTGAACACGGACTGATGACGACTTATTTTTTTCAGCTGTAATTGTTTTTTCAATTATTTTTTTTCCATTTTTCTTCTTTTCTTTTTATTTGATTTGATTTTTGTGAAGCAAATATGAATTCTTAGATTTCTTCAATCTTTTTCGATTTGGATGTTATTTAAATTAAGTTCACATAAAATGAAATGTTTTATACATTTATTTCCTTTATTTTCATTTATTTTATACATTCGTTTATTTTATATATTTATTTTATATATTTATTTATTTTATATCTATCTTAACATTTAAGTATCTTAACATTTTAAACTGAGTTTTAAATCAGAATTAAATCAGAATCGCTCGTTGTTATTTGTTTCATTAGAAAACCTAAAGATTGCATAAATTCTGTAATTAAATTCTGTCAGCGTGTATGAAATATTTATTTTTTAGTATCAGATTGTGTAAAAGATCGTAATAACATTACCAATGAACAATGAAGGGTAAATCGTATGTAAAACTTAAGTACAAAATGTAAGAATTCATTTTATTCAAGGCTGTTTATTTGTCAAAAATTAATCCTTCATTCTAAAGCTCATTAGGGAGAATTAAATCGTATAAAATACCATGCTGTGGTTAGGTATTAAATTCCTTTGCAACGTTAAATTAATTTATCCATGAAAACACAAATAGATGTGGTATTAGTTTTATGAGTTAAAATTAAAAAATATACTTATTAATTGAAGTATAAAGTTACATTTTAAGACAACTTTTTTCTTTTCAAAAAATGTATTTTCTAATTAAACTAGCACCAAACTAAAGTACTAATAGTATTTTACTTAAACTAGTTCCTGAACAGCGGTGAAATTGTTTGAACTTAAGACTATTTTTGTTTTCCGATATAATTTCGCCTTTACAACAGACGTTATATTATAACTTGAAAAATATTTTCCCACCTAGAATACAAATAAACAATTCTTTAAATACCTACTTTTAAACCAAAACAGTTTCATACTATGAATTACCTATTGTTATTCTGTAATTCTATATAACATTTATATGTTTTCATCAAGGCCTGCTTTAGTTTTGTGGTGGAATCAACGACAAACTAGGTTCAAGGGCCGCAATTTCTGTGGTGGAACAAATGACATATTAGGTTCAAGTACCGAAGTTCCTGTATACATGTGAAACCTTTAACCAACGATACAAGCCATGAAATGTATGAACTGAATTCAAATCAATGAAATATGCATATATACTATAGCAAAAGTTTTTACATTCGCTTTTTCACTTTTTCATCTTTCTCTACATTTGACGTCTGGAATCCTGTATGATGTCGTTTAAATTTTATTTTATAAACTGCGCTGAGCAGCCTATTCGATTAGAGTTTACCACTATGAATATTCCATCCAGCTTTGAAGCAAACCCAACAAGGGAACTCCCGGATGAAGCATTGGAGCAATGCTAGCTTTCGTGGAGGATTATATGATGGAACTAAAACGTATTTGCGTTACACTGTGGGGAAAACCACTAAAGCCACCCATGATTAGCCCAACAAGCAAATGTATTCTAACCAATGATCCGTCTACCACTGAGAAAGTTTTACGTCAGCACTGTGGCTGGTGAGAATGGGGAGGAGAATTCGTATCACACAATTGCTGGAATTCGATCCTGGGTTGAGAGACGAGAGCTTAAATCTCCTGAGCCACAACGGCTCTTACAGAGTCATTCATTTAGAAGACTGGTAGATACAGACATCTGCCATTTTTGCGATCATGGCACTCCTTTGACCAAAAAAATTTCAAATATATGCCTGATTATTCTTAACTGATTTTCATTTTATGTTAACCTTTGGAAATTATTTTTATCGTTCTTTACTGTATTAAGCTGAGTGGTCGGAAGAGTGCATAGGTAAACAAATATTATAATTAAGATGTTACTATTATACATACAGACTAGAAAGAAAATATATTTATTTTATATCCGTCGTTGAATAACCAACAGAATTTTTGGGTATACGACTACTATTGTTCATCTCCGTAGCCTTGTAATTTTGAACCCAATAGAGAAGACAAGGGAACTCCTGGATCAAGTATTGGGAGAAATTCACCTTCGTGGAGGACTTTTTGATGGAACTAACCCGCATTTGCGTTACATGGAGAGGAAGACCACGAGATTCTCCTACGGTTAGCCAGACGACAAGGGGACTCTAACCCTTGATCCGTCTACCACTGAGGATATTTCACGTCAGCACTGTGGTCGGTGAAAGCCGGATGCAGAATTTGTATCGACCAGTCATCGCTGGGATTCGAACCCGGTTCAACTCATTGGAAGGCGAACGCTCTATCCCCTGAACGCTCTAGAAAGAAAATATGTGGAAAAATTTAAGAATAGAATTAAAATCAAACATTTAAGAAGTCTTCATCAATTAGTTATTCAGAATTAGTGTATGAAATTGGTGACCCTCTTATTATGTACATTTAATATCCTTGTCAAAATTTAAGTCAAAAAAACATTCACATGAAGAGTCCAAAATTTATATATATGCGAGGAATAAGAGGAAATGTTATCTAAATCTAAAAAAACACTATTGAAGAGAGACAAACAAGCTCGTTTTTATATTATTATCTTCTCTTTACTGACAAGTGACTCCTAATATTTCTATAGCGCATTTGTTTCTTCTTTGGTTTAGTATTAATTTGCAACCCTTAATATGCATACTTTTTTGCTTAAATTTTCAGCGAATATTCTAAAAATATGTCTGAAGATTAGATATTTTAAAACACCTAGTTTCTAATTTTACTTGAATCTAATACTACTATTAACTATAATTTTTTTGAATTATGTATAACTTTTAGTATTAATGATGAGGTTATCAAAATTTTAAGTATATAAGAAATCACCGATAATTTTGCTTAGAGGAAATTTTTAAATGGACAACGAGGACTTAATCTTTTCTTATTTCTTTAAAATTTTACAGCAATTTTTATACAAAGTTCCTTTTATCATTTTTTTAAAATTTAAATATTTATTAACTATTTCAATCAAAAAATTTTTTTTCAGTAAAATCAAAATACATTACTCTACAATAGTGGAAGAGACACTTAAAGTTCCAGATATATTTTTTTTAATTTCCCCCCAAAAGTACTTTGAGGACTATTTTGTAAAATTAGAAGTATTTAGTTAATTTGATTTTTTGTACTTGCAATAAGGTTTAAAACTTTCAGGGATTTCAGGGACCGACAATAAATTACGGAAGAAAACACGTACTTTTAAACAGCCTATGCCAGAAAATCAAGCAATAAGCTTGCAGCTTATACCGATTACTTTGGTTTTCATTTTAAATAACTGCGTGAAATTTCATACACATAGCTTGAATATTTATAGAAATATGGGCATTTTTATTAAAAATTAATTTTTTGTCTTAGGTTTTATTGCTATTACTTTAAAAACATTCACTAAATTTAAACAAAATTTTTGGAGCAATTAACAATTAAATACAAAATTATTATTTTGAAACTCGAAACGTAAACATGAGTATTTAAAGTAGTTCTTTTATACTGCCCATATGCGAAAAAATCAAATTAATTTTTTTTTAATATTGTTGTGACTTGTATGGCAACTAATGAAGAAAAGTCTGATTTGAATATCTTAAAAATTTGAAGGGTTTCAAGCAATTTTCCAAATAGTTTTTGTACTTTTTAAAAAGAGAGCAGAAAAAATTATTCTCCTGAATATATTAAACGATACACGCTACCCTACAATAAATTAAGTTTTTGAATTTTTTCTTAAATTTCTTAAGGAATGATTTGAGGATTATTTTGTTACTTTAGATGTACTAATTCATGCGATTTCTTATACTTACTAAGAAGGTTTAAAGCTATAAGAAGCTTGAGAGACCGACAATAAATTACGAAAGAAATTAGATATTTTTGAACACCTTGTGCCAGAAAATCAAGCAATCCTCTTGTAACTTGTATCGATAAGTTTGGTTGTTATGTGCAATTACTGCATAAAATTTCATTAATCGAGCTTAAATGTTTATGCAGATATGAGCATTTTTATAAAAAACTTTTTTTTTCCTCCTAACTTTTTTTTTAATTTTATGTATTTTTTTTATTTATTTTTTTTTTTTTGCTATAACTTTAGCCAATTTTGTAAAATGAAAAAAAAAATTTTGAAACAATTTACAAATTAATTACAAAATTATCGTTTCAAATTTTGAAAAAATTTTTTTTAAAAATTCTGAAAGATATGAGTATTTAAATTAGTTATTTTGTAAAGCGCATGCGCGGAAAAATTTCAAATTAATTTTTTCATACTTTTGTAGTGAATCGTATTTGGCAGCTAATAAAAAAAATTTTGATTTAAGTATCTTTAAACTGTATAAAGTTTCAAGCTGATTTCTAAGTAGTTTTTGTACTTTTTTTGTAGAAAAAAGTTCAAAATGATAAGGCGTTTTCCACACATTTAATTATTTTCCTGCTGTCCAGTCATTATAGGGTAGTGTAAATTTCAATACTATATAATAAAAATTGTGAAACATCCCTGATTTTTTTAATATTTTTTCTGAAAAATGCAAAAAATACTTATAAAATTGCTTGAAACTTTTGCATTTTTAAGATAATTAAATTGTATTTTTCCCATTAGTTGCCTATACGATTTTCTACAAAATTATAAAAAAAAATATTTTTTACATGTTTTCCTCTCATGCGCAATGCAAAAGAATTAGAACTGCTCATATCTTGTGCATTTTTCAACATTTTTGTTTAAAATTTTAAAACAATAATTTAGTAATTTATTTTAAATTGCTCTAAAAATTTTGTTTAATTTCATTAAACATTTTTAAAGCTATAGCAAAAAAACAGACAAAAAAATAAATTTTTTTATAAACATTTTCATATTTTCATCAATATTTAAGCTAAATTTACGAAATTTCATGCAGTTATTGCATATTACAACCAAAGTAACAGATACAAATTTCAAGCTTATTGCTTGATTTTTTGGCATAGGGTGCTCAAAATTGATTGTTCTCTTTTGTAATTTATTGTCAGTCCCTAAATTCTCTGAAAGCTTTAAACTTCTTTGCAAAGTATGAAAAATTGAATTAAAAAAGCACTTCGAAACTTACAAAATAGTCATCTGAGTATTTCTTAAGAAATTAAAAAAAATATCAAAAAACGAAAGTGTCTCTTTCGTTATTGTTGGGTAGTGTACTATAATATCAGTTTCAAGATAGATTTTTTTTATTCTTCTTGTCAGTCTTAGTTTAAGATTATATGCCAAAAATGAATTCCTTTCTATACACATTTTGTTATATATACAAATCTAAATCAACTTGTTCAGAACTACGTTCTGTAACTGAAAACCTACATATTTCCTATACGAAGAAAATCAGATCCTTTAGAACTGGAAACACTTGCAACTGTCACAGACTGATGTCGTTATATAACCCTAGAGGCTTGTCCTAGATGTCCAGAAGTATGGGAAGTGGTCAAAGGAGATAACTGAGATACACTAAATAAAACTAGCTTTTCCAGTCTTTATCTCATCGAAAAAACTTTTTCTTGAGTTCTGAGATTGAAGATCTTGATATAAATGTTTCAGATTTTCATTTGGATTTATTGCACAGTAGTTCAAAATCTCTTTTAATTTATTTCAAAGTATATTGTGTTAAAATTTTTATAAGAATTCTAACAATATTTAAGTTGTTATTTTTTAAAATTCAATATTTGTTTTATATATTTAGTGTTTGAATGAATTTAAAAATATCGGCAAAGCTTAATCAATTTGGATGATGTTTTCAATACTATAACATGATTGAACATTGAAAGAACTCTGTAGAACAAAAACACTTTAGAACATTTTTTGTTTTTGTTTTCTGCTGAATGAAATTTTAAATAGATTTTATATAGATACTTTCGTATCTCTGATTTCAAACTTGCAATCGATTTCTCTCGTCAATTTACAGTTTTTTCTTTTTTCTTTTCTTTTACAAAAGACATTTTAATCTATTTCTTGTTGCAATGTCCAAGTTTTAAAGTGATATGTAGCAACCGGTCACACAAATGTTGCGAAGTATTTTTAGAGGAGTTATGGAAAATCGATCAAATTGAAAGTGCATAGGAACCCTTGCCTGAAAATGTGGTCGCTCACGGTTAGTGTAGCTTTTCTATAAAAACCTGCTCATAAGCACACAAAGAAACTGCTCATAATAGAGGAAGCGCCCCTGGAGACGTATGACGACATTTCCGCGAGAAATTTTTTGCAACGTTTGCTTGCCCCTTGTTATAGATTAAGTTTTTAAACTTGTACATTTTAAACATGTCATTTAAAGAGATCTGTAGCTATAGAGGAAAGTTTGAATTCAAATTTAAAATCCCCACTCCCGATGTAGGCAATATCAAGCATTTAATTAATGCAAAAAAATGTTCCCAGCATTATAAAAATAGTGCAAAAATATTTTTTTTAGCTCTAATAGTTTTATTCCATTTTCAATAATAACATTTTCTAAGAAATAAATCAAGAGGAAAGTTAGGTCCAAATTTTTTTAACATTGTATTCACTGAAGTGAATGGTTTTTATAAACAATGCGCAGAAAACGGACCACAAAAAAAACAGACCGCCTTGAATAACTTTTGATCTGATAATCGGATCTTCACACTCTAGGACTCAATATTAATGGTTCGAGGGGATGACCCCAAATATGCTAAATAATTATTTCAAACGATATTTTAAGTTACAAAATCAGGCGCAAAAACATACTTTCTTTGAATAAATATACCTCTTTTCTGATCTCTGACCCCCAAGATATGGGGGGAAGCCGCAATGTGGGAAATATGGTCCCCATAGTTTGGCAAGAAGAGCGATTAAAGAGTCCTAAGTTGGGACCCTTTAATGTTAATTTTACTTTTTGCGTATTTCGCCATATCTCGAGAACTTTTCAAGCGAATTAAGAAATCTTTGCTCACAACTATAAAATTCGCTTATTTAAAGATCATGCAAAAAATTATTTTAGTAAATGTCTATTATTTTTTATTAATTTATCAACTATAAAGTTGAAAAATTTTTATTTTTTATAGCTTAAATTGTATATAATTTTTACGTCATTTTAAAGTGCATAGTTTTACCTGGCAATATGCAAAATTCGAGTGAAATCGGTAGAGTAGTTTCTGAGAAATAAAATTTTAAATATGCGAATTTTTTAAAATTCAATTTTTTAGAAACTATTCAACCAATTTCGTTCAAACTTTGTATTTTGGCATTGTTATTTAATTACCTTAAAACAATTTTGAAAATTGTAAACGTTACAGTTCAAATTTTCCTAAGTATTATTAAATGAAGTAACTAAAAATGATAAATACTTACTAAAATTTATTTTTTTATGTAATTATCATTGGATAAACGAATTTTATAATTGTGTTAAAACATCTATTAATTCACTTAGAAAATTCTTAAGCTATGGGGAAATGCACCCAAAGTGCCGGTACTTTATAACGTAATTTGATACGGCATTTTTTACAGTGTAGTATTTTTTTTTAACTATGGATTAGCTTAATTTCAAACATGACATTTAAATACGTTTAGTTTTCATCAACTGTCTTCCCCACATGTACAAAATCATACTTAAACCACTTTTTTATCTATACAGTTTGCGGAATGGTATTGCTTTTATGAATAAGTACATTATTGTATGTAAATATAGGATGAAGAACGTTCTCTCCGATGATAAAATTGAATCTTGCTGAGTGGAAACTAGTAGCATCAAGTATTTTTGGCATAGATCGATCAAAACATGCCACCACGCATAGGGACACGTTTTTTTCCTACCAGTCTACACACATAACACAAAATACATATCTCTCATTTTTCATGCCCAGGAGAGATTTTCAATATTTTTATTTTGTATAGTTTGAACACGTCTTCACTTAAGAGCTTTTCTTTTATTTGAGACACGTTAAAATGAACAATAATACTTTTAAGGCTTTTAAATTTAAAATAAAGAGCGATTCATTTTTAAACCTGAAATACTAATACGTTGATATGATTTGAATAAATTTTTGAGTAATTTTAATAAAAACATTATTCTTGCAAATTTTGCATATCTTTTGTAATTCATTTTTGGGAGAGAAAAATACCTGTACAAACAAATATACTAATACGTATTTGGCAAACTTTTACATGCGCATTTAGCTGCATAATTGAAAAAAAAACGCTTCAAAATGTTATCCCACTTACTCATTTTAAAATATCTATAAAACTACACGAAATATTAACCAATATAATTTTTTAGTAAGAAATTGTTAATCACCCATTTATCTCTCAGTGTCCCAAAAACAAAACCACATAATACAAATAATCTAAATATTGCAAGCAAAATAGCATTAAACAGACTTATAAACAAGAACTTTCTAAGAGAACTTCATAACTTCTTCATACACTGTAAACTTCTGAATCCGGCATCAGCTAAATTCATTTTTGCAGAAAAATTTTGTAATTTATTTTTTCTGAAATATTTATTTAGTTACAGTGATTCAACTACTTCACAGTAGGTATAACTGTAAAAAATATGGTACAGTACATGCGGCACAGTGCAGGACGTCAAGAAAGCTGCATCTAAAATTGCACTGGATTTAGACAAAAAAGTGGTTGTAAATGTTTGTTTCAGTACTATTAAAAGATATTGATATGGTGCTCTATTGATTGGACAAAGAGTCATAAAGAAAACTTTAATTAGAAAAGATAATTCAAATATATATATATATATATATATATATATATATATATATATATATATATATATATATATATATATATACACATACATACATACAGCTCATACAATTTAAAAAATATTTCGTTATTGCCATGACACTGTTTTCACAAAAAATTTTGAGAAAGAAGTCCTTGATGGAAAAAAATGACAAAAAATATGATTTAAAAAAAAAAGTCGTTGGACAACTTTCGCCACATAAAATTTTAATTTTCATTACTTTCAACCTTCACTACTTTCAACTTTCACTATCTTAGTTTTCAACATAAAAAAACAACTGGGTGTTATTTTTTGTCTATTAAAAGAATACGAGTGCGTTTTTTAGCCAAAAAATTTTTATAGTGCAAAAACAAAGCTTCTTCACCTCAATTTTTTATTTATTGATGATTGTTATACTTTGTAGAATCATTCCAATAAAAGAAAGGTGTGTTCATTTCTGTAATTATATTTTTCCTTTATTTACGCTTTTTTGTATCATTCAAGAAAATGTAATTTAGCAGAAATTATAAATAGTTTTTACTTATAGTTAATAATCCAGATAAATTCTTTGAACAAAATATTTCATTAATTTCATTTTACTAAAGATTGTTACAATCGTTAACATTCAAATAAAGAATGCATACAGATTTTTTTCTAAGCTAATTCTATTCTAAAATTCAATCAAGCGATAATTTCAACACGCTTTTCTTATCAAAATTAATTTATAATTTTCAAATCTGATCAGCTTATCTTTGTATTGTGAAGCTCATACACTTTGTGTATTATACTGGAATACTAATAACACAAATATGAGAAGGTACATTTGAGTTGCCGAGAATGATCAAGACATAACTAAACATTAACATACTAATAGGGTTCAAATGATGATGGCCACTGCAAAGATGACCCTAATGGAATGTTAAGTTCTCTATATTTCTGCTTAACCAACAGGCTCTACTTGTCCCAGTTTATTGAAGCAATAATTTACCTCTTGCTAGCAGCAGATGTTTAATGAAATAAGAGATCTGATAAAGATTAATTCTCCTGTTTACAATTATGTAAAATGACTAAAACCAGAGATTAACTAATTCACTTAGCAATTTAGCAGTTAGTATTTTAAAGTTATTTTCATTATGCAATAACGTAAGATTAATTCATATTTTTTATTAATTATTACCATTATGGATTTCTGCTATGCATTGGAATAAATGTGACTATTTATATATATATATATATATATATACCCAATACTGTTCTTCAATGTACCGCTATCGAACGCTGTACCTATTCTTCTGAGAAGGATAATAACACAGCATCATAATAATTTGTAAATGGTTTGTATAGTGTAAAAAAAGACATTCGAATAAAATAATATTATTTTCAAAAAACAAACAGTGAATCGAAACATGCATTCTATTCTTTTCTTCAAGAAAGAAATACATTAAATCTCAAAACAAATATAAATGAAGGCTATATTAAAGAAATTCTACAACGTTGCATTCAGAATAAAATCGCCTGGTGTTTGAAATTTTGTTATCAAGAATTTCATGCATTTAATAGTTTTTTTACTGCATTGTGATATGCTTTCTTGTGGATATGTTTCAAATTTGGCAAATGTTTTTCTTTAAATAACGTGGAAAAAATTAAAAGTAATTAATTAAATATAATGAATCAAATTTATTTCATATTGAATTTTTACGTTTCATTAAAAGTGTCGTAAAACATATAAAATTTTTAGCAAGCTTAAAAGATCTCCTGTCACCAACATCATCAATTAAATTATATTAATCAAAACTTGTCATTCTAAGTTTCTAATATAACAACTTAGTTACAGTAGAAACTAAAATGCTCATTTCAAATCAAATTTGATAGCTACTTATGGGGATAATATTTCATTAAAACGTGATCCAAAATTAAATTTACCAGACTTTAGATTTGTCAAATAACTTATTTTTAGTTTCGTAATTCATTAAAGCAGTCGTGATTTTAGTTTTACGATTAGTTACATTGTCACAAATAATTCATACATTATGATAAATTTTAAAAATATTAATAACTCAATACACTGTAAGAATTTTTAATCTGAAATTACGGTAAAATTACCGGCAGCAGTCTGTCAATCCGATTAACCATAAAGATTGCAATTAGTAGCATTTCTTTACGATTACGATTTTGAAACCGTTTACAACTGGTACGATTAAAAAAACGTGAATAGTAAATTATACGTCTTTGGAGTTGCGTGGGTGGTACGCCATTTGTGCGTGAATGACCGCTTCGTATTCTAATAGTCCAGGGTTACCCATTGATGATTGTAGGACACTAGAAACTCTTCGTGTATTGAAGGAATGGAAGAAATATTGTGGTATCAATGCTGGGATTCGAAAGCCTGTTCAGCCGGTTATGAGATGGACCATTTAGCCCTCTTAGGCGCAGATGCTCGAAACAAAATGGTATGGGCACTTGACAGCTACAATATAATATTTTTTATAGTTTTTTGACTGCTTTGGTTGAATGTGATAAAAAATCAAATAAATTAGTATTTCACCAGTTTCACCAAGAAATTTCTAACATTGTAGTTAAGTACTGGAGAGTCAATCTTAGTTCCTATATTTCTTAATTAGCTTATTAGTGTCTTTATAACGCAGGAACTTAATCGGGAATGGGCAAAATTATGTGAATTTTTAAAAAAAAAATATGATTAATAAAAATTCTTTCTATATTGATTTTTTTAAGATTTCTCAGTAGTTCCTTATATTTTTTAAGTTAAGAACTACTGTTATCAAGAGTATCTAATTTTAAAAAAGATCTCCATTAGATTTGAAACAATCATATTCTGATAAACAGTGCATTTTCGACAAGTTTCAGCTAACTTGTACTTTATGTAATTTTGAAGTGAATATGAATGGAGAAACATTTTTTGAGAAGTCAAAAAAATTTACTGTTTTCTTAAATTTTATGATACGATCCCTTAAAAAATTTCCGAAAATTTTTTTTAAGGTATACGACTGCCTTAAAAATCATACCGAGAAATTTAATTGTAGATTAAAATATCAATAATTTATATAACATTATTTATTGTTTTCCAAACATTTTTATCACTTTTAAAATTTTAATAGTTTGAGAAAAACAAAATATCTTCTTGCAGAAATATATGTAATTTTTCTTCTATTTCTTCTATTTTCTAAAAATACCATAATCATTTCCCATTTTTTTTCATACGTTCAGCATGAATTTGCTTTTAAAATAAAATACATATTTTTATGCCTATGTCTTAAAAACTTTGTCAATTTTGTTAATTTTTTTTCCATTAAGAACTTAAATCTCAAAACATGATAAACGAATTCTAACATACAAAAAAATTATAATTAGAAAGTCATTATGAGCTTTCTTGTAAAAGTTGGAAAAAACAATAGATGTATACATGCATTACCATGTGGGGTTAGTATCGGGTATCCCAAAAAAGAATAATGCATTGAAAAATCGAATAAAGAAAATGGTAGCTTACTTTCGTTCTGCATGGGAAATTTAATAATTATAGCTCGCCGAATTCTAGGTTAATTACAAATTTTGTCTATGGATGGCGTTGTTGCGTTGTTAATTAATTATTACTATCAAACAGCGTTTTCTGCAACATCCTCACTGCAGTACTTTGCTGCATTTTCAAACACTCTTTTGTTATTTCTTATTTATCAGAGCCCTTTTGCTGGTGAGCTTTGTAACTAATTTTGTCACTTTTTGAGAACAATTCTGTGCTTAAAGATACATCAAACCGTACATACAATTTCCATTTTTATTTAAAGATTTTGATTCTTCAGTTATTTTTTGAAACATGTGGTATTTTACTGCTAATTACGTTTTTACGTTTTTATTAAAAAAATATTTCTCTACTGCTTTAAATTAATTAAATTGTACGAAAGTATCTAATTATTTACTGACATTACAGTATTTAATAACTAAGGTCATTATTTTCTTTCTCCCAAAAATATCAACAAATGTTTCGGTTAATAGTACTGAATATATATTTAAAGAGTGCATAAAAATCTATTCATTTTATTATTATAATCTTTTTGTCCATTTCAAAAATTTCTTATTAATTTCGAAACATGAGAGAATAACACTACAAATGAACAACAATGACAAACCCTTGAATCTGGAAAAAAAAATTGTTATTCAACTAAATCTTCAAAGATGGAAAAATACAAAACTGTTGCCTGAGTTTAAAGGAATGGAGCGAAGATTAAAACGATGCTTTCGAGGAAAGTGAACGTTACGTATATTTAAGCTTATCCTTGCTGGAGAATACAATAGTCCGACGCACGGAAGAAACTGCTTACGTAAAAGGAAGTTTGCGAAAAGTTTAGAGATTAAAAGATTTCGTAAAACTCTTTTATTTGAGGATGGATTGAATAGATAGAAAAATCGATTATATGGTCTTTTAATAATAAAATAATTGATTAAGTTTTGAAATAGTATTAATTATTTTGAAATAGGTAGTACTAATTATTTTAAAGTGATAAATGCATTTCAAATATTTAGGTACATGTTTAGTTTTTTAGTAAATAGTTATTGATAATGATTAGGCATAATAAAATATGGAACAATAGTGAATGCTTCGCAAATTAAGTCGATAATGAAGCATAATTTGTAGATAGCATAACAAATTTATGAGAAAAAGAAAATTACTTGTTTAATTTGTTCCGGAAAAAAATAATTTCAATTAATTGTTCTCTAAGCCCATTCATTTTTATATTTGTAGTATTGACTGGCATTTTTTTGGTTATAAAGATTTTAAACAAACAATAATACTTCAATCATCTGTTAGAGTTGTTTAATAAATTAAGCTATTATTTAACATTTTTTGATCGAAATATCAAAAGCATTGCAAATTTATAAATATTGATTTAATTTAAACTCATTATTTAATCAAAATACCCAAATATGAGGAATTAAATTGAATAAAATGGAATATATAGTAAAGCTTTTTGTTTATTGGGTAACTCAAAGAGTCGATTCTCTTTATTTTTATTAAAATTGCGAAATTTGCTTATTATTATTATTTTTGTCGTTAATCCATAAGTTTTTTTTAATCAAAAGCTTGTAAAATACGGTATTAAATGAAAATTTTAAGTAATTGTTTCAATTAGAAGCACTTGTATTCATTTCTGTGCTCAGAGAGAAAAATCTGGTAAAATTACCATACTGTAAGGTAATGATATTTCTGATAATGACATTTCTGGTAAGAAAAACCAAAATGTGCTGTATTTAAATCATTCTATTGGCAAATTTTTATATGGTAACAGCTTACCGTAGATTACGGTTTTTGAAATTTATGTTCTTATTCTTACACATTTAGTAAAAAATGTGAAACTGAAAAGCGAAGGTATAATAATTTTACTAAGTTTTTGCCACATTTGCTAAATTTTATCACAAATTGTAGAATAATACGTTATTGTCAATTTTTCCAAAATCTCTACCGAATTGATTAGGTTAAAATTATCAATCTCTTTGATGTTCCCATAATGGCAGAAACATTGTAAATGTTTCGATATTCTGATAGTTTTGACCATACTTTTTTCTCAGTGTATCAAACATTAGTTGTAAAAAAAGAACAAAATATTTTCAACAGCTTCACCAAACCTGATACTTTAGAACATAGTCTTATCGCTCCATCAGAAATAAACATAGTGCAAGCCGAAATCATCTGTTGCATGTGATTTAATGCATTTCGACTAACATTAATTCAGAAATTTTGAACAAACTAAAATGAAGCATTTCGATTGTGTGAGGTTATCACATCCAAAATTTTATACGTTTAATTCACCTTCTTTTTAATATATTTCCCATTGTTAAATCTTCTTTCGTTAACTATTTTTATGGGGTGAATAAAATAGTTAAATCACAGAAGTCATAAACAACGAAAATAATTTATGCAACTATGAAAAATATGATTTTGATAAAATGCATCGGATATAAAATATCGACTATTTATTATAATATTAATATTGCCGAGCACTCTATGTCTCAGTAGCTCAGTGGTATAATTCGAATCTATGAAGCAGAAGGTCCCAGGTTCGATACGGGAAGTGGACACTAGTTCCAAATTTTTCTTATTCAAATCTATGAACATTCCAGAAGCTTCTGGTACATTCAATTTACATCATTTCCTCTTTGGTTATTCCTAGGACGTTTCTAGAACATTGTTGGTATATAAGCGATCCCTTCATTGTAAACAAGCAGTTGTTCACTTCTGGCGGCGGTACTTCTTGGTGCTGTCTCTCCTAATCTGCTATCTGTCCTCTTCTACTTGACGAAGGTTTATAAGCCTATTTTGAGCACACAAGCCTGAAAATTTATGTAATTGCAATAACTAAATAACCAAACTAAACAAGCAATTCTTGCTACCCGGCACGAGTGGTTACTACTAGGACTGCCGGGTCTCTACTTTAACAGAGCCGCACTTACTTACACACATCCTCACATTCCCTTAACTTGCCCCCCTTTTGTATGTATTTCCAAACTATAAATATTCATTATTGTTTATTTTCCCATTGTATTTTAGTTTTACCTTTTTTCATGTACTTTTTTATTACTTGTAATTTTGTTATTGCCTAATAATGGTAAAGTGCCATTTTCCTCTCTCAAGAACTCCATTTTGCTCCCCAAACTTTAATTTTGTCATGTATGTTTCTTAGTTTAATTTCAGGATGAATGGGAAAAGGGCGTAAGGCCACAGACGTCCAGTTCCACTACAACGAACGAACAAACGAAACAGGCAGTTCTTAGTGCAGACGGTTCTCGTCATTTGTACTTTCTTCACTTTAATAAATTCATTATTTAAACCTCATCTTGTCATCTGTATTAAACCACTTTAACGTGACAATATAATAAAACTAACTTTAAAATAATAAAAAGAGCAAGGATTATGATTTTTGCGCTTAGCATTGACTTTCGTGTCAAAAAAATTGCTATGCCACTGTTCAGTACTTATAATTTATCCAATAAAAAGAACTAGTAAAGTAAATTTTTAAAGATAATCTTCTTTTGAAATTTAAGACCCGATAAGCAATATCTCTCTTGCTCTCATCTGTTTAACAACTAGTCTTAATGAAAACTACTTCTTTAATTCGATTTTCCATTCTAAAATGACAAAAAAGACATGGATCATTAATGACTTGAAGCAATAAAGCTACTCGAGATAACGGCAACGAAAATAACGGAAAAGAGCTTTTCTTTACACACGAACACTGGGTGTGCCTAGAAGTTTGTTAAAGATACAGATCGCACAAATCATAACTAATATTCAAAAGTGACAAAGGCCCTTAAGATATTTTCAAAGTTAATGATGCTTCTTAAATTACCTAAATCGCGTCTATCTCAATTGCATTGTATGTCGCTAATTAAGCAAAACAAAAAGCTCTTTTCAGGTAAAGTTACTTTAAGCTGTAATTAAAGAATTACAAAGGATCTGATCAGTTTAATTCCACCTAAAACTTTCAGCTGCAATAAGACCAAAATAATTAAAGTTGCATTTTCAGCAAGCGAATAACTCGAAACTCTTGATGATTAAGGATTAAATGCAATAAATTATTCAAAATACAGAATATGCTAATCAGATTTTAAATTCTTAGAATACATATAACAATATGTTCTAGTAATAAAGCTTAATTTACAACTTTAAATACAGTAATTATTTTAAATTGTTAAGGAAATGATACTATTAAGCAATTTTTTCTGCTTATCTACTTCTGTCAAAGAGGTTTCTTTTTTTCGTGAAACTCCAATGCATACATATGCATATTCTTTGATATATATATACACTAATTAACACATATTGCGCATCCGTATAATTTTTTGTCAAGAACGCTCTTTTATAGAGGGATCTAGGATACAAAGATATCATTAGTCATGACGTTTTTCTTATTTCTAAGCAGTTTTACAATTAGTTATTTTTTCAAACTGTTAAAATAATTATGTTTTTATTCAAAGATGAGACTTGTTTCCGTTTTTTTTTTCGATTTAAATTTAAGTGGTGCCTAGAGTTAAAATCCTTTCTTTCTTCCTTTATTTATTTCTTTTAACCGATATATCTCAAAACGTATGAAAATGTAACAGAATAACTGCATGAAGTTTGGAAGAAACGATTTCTAGTGTGATTGAGATTAAACTAAAATATTTAAGAAAGTTCTTTGATGTTAAAAGGAATTCATTTCGGATATATGAAACAAACAACTTACATTACTAATATAAAACAAAGTATTAAGTATATAAAGTATAAGATATTAAGTATAAGATATTAAGTATAAGATATTAAGTATAAGATATTAAGTATAAGATATTAAGTATAAGATATTAAGTATAAGATATTAAGTATAAGATATTAAGTATAAGATATTAAGTATAAAACCAAAAGAGTAATTATTTAAATAAAAAAATAATAATCTTTAAAACTTGCTTGTTATTTCCGTAATATTCTGATATATTTAAGGCTTCCATTTGTATTGAGTTTCAATGCTCGCTCAGGATATGATTTTTTTATAACATATATATACTAAACTCAGCGGCGCGACAGCCCTAGAGGGCCAAGATCTCAGTTTTCTTGACCTTGGCCTCTGGGGTGCAGGAGCAGATGTTCCGATCAGCCGAACACAGAACCCCCAGTGTTTAGTTCCCAAGCATGCTTGGTACTCATTTATCGACCCACTGAAGGGATGAAAGGCTGAGTCAACCTTGCCCGGCCGAGGATCGAACCAGGGACCTGTGGCACTACAGCGCAAAACGCTACCGCTCAGCCACCGGGCGTCATAACATATATATAGCAGGGGTTATTTTGATTTAAATTATATATATATATATATATAATTTAAATTATCTGAATATAATTTAAATCAAAATAATAAAGAATAAATAAAATTCAATGTTGACATTTGCACGTTTGAATTTTCAATCTTGTATTTAAAAGTTATTAATATTTCTGGTTTTCATAATCACTACCCTTTATATATATATTTTCAGAATCCTTGTATGAAATGAAATTTAACTACATCTAGGGGTCTCAAATTAATATTTAAGCCGGAAAAGGCAAAACCGCTTTCGGAATATGGCAAACAATTTTGTGGGAAGAGGGATTAAAAACTTCAAAACATGCTTTATGGTGCAAAAAAAAAAAAAAAAAAAAAAAAAAAAAAAAAAATAGAAGGAGTTGAAGCGATTATCAAAACTATCTCAAGTTTCAATCGACAATCAAACAGTCCTAGAATTTTTTGTTATACCAGTCTTCTTCAAAGGGGATTTTTCATGCATCAATAGCGTTATAGTTTATTTTTTTAAATTTATTTATTTATTTTATTTTTTTGCAACCATCTACGTGTAAACGATATTTTTGAAAAAGTATGTGAAAATATGTACTTAGGGCAGTGATTATGAAGCTGCGTATATAATTTTATGCATGTTCATTCATTTATTAATTTTTAGGTAATGAAAATTACACGAGAATTAAAAACGAATCAATACATAATTCCACTTAATTCTTTTTCAAAAAGAATCTTTAAATTTTTGTGAGAATCTAATTAATAATATTTGCAAGTGGTATAAAGTTTAGAGGAAACTGTAAGAAAAAGGGTTTCTCAAAATTAAGTTAATATGTGGCAAAATAGCTCCGAAACAAGGAATAGCCAAATTTGAAAATCTCATAAATTCAAATTTGAAACTGCATGAACTCAGTTTTGAACAAAAAGCATAGTTTCAAAAGTGATGTGAAGAAAGATGTTCGTTTGGCTGCCAATAGGATTCGAACCAAGAATCTCTGGTTCAGTCGAAGAAATAATGCATAATTGTGCGCCTAGGAAGCTGTAAATAATGACCACAAAAATGATATTTCATGCTATACTAATTTCCAAGTTCAATGATGCAAAGATTTGCAATATGGAAAATATGATCCTAATAGCTTAATCAGGAGATCAATGGACTTAATTTTCCTTTTTACGCATTTTGCTATAGATTAAAAGCTTTTAAGTGAAAGAAAGCTATCTCATTTTGTGTCATTTCAGTGGTTATAAAGCTCTCTCTAAACTTCGGTTTACGACTATGGTGTTTAGCGGTATAGGTCCTGGGTTGGAATCCTGCCAGGAGTCAACGAACATCTCTCGCACACAATTCTATCTCCACATCACATTTTTTGACTATGCATTTTGCTTATAAATGTGTATACTGTTTAAATTTTAAGAACATAATGTTTTGAAATTCTAGTATTAGAGAAATTTGCTTTCGTGGAGGACTTTTTGAAAGAGACTAGCACGCATTTGCGTTACATGGGGAGGAAAACCACATACACCTCCCACACTTAGACTAATGTGCATATTTTTGACCTAGCTGACTAATTTTTAAATAAATAGTAAGGACGGTGAATACGAAACACTATAAAGTTATTACCCATTGGCAAAATGGGTGTTGTTTTGGGTTTGATGGCGTGCGCACCTTATTTGAGAGTCAACACATTTACTGTGTTTAAGAGTAGTAGTAAACAATGCGCATGCGTCGTCATTGAATGAGTTGCTATGGCGACAGCTGATGTTTGATAATTTATTGAGAATTCTTTCTTTCAATTTTGTTATGCATTAAGTTGTTGAGTTTATTTTTGAGATATGGGACCAGAAATATCCCATAAATACTTCTCGAGCTGTGAATAAAAGAGATTTTCAGCATTCAACGATGGTGATGGAAAATAGATTTTTAAATACCTTTTAACACTTTGTATTAAAAAAAAATTACAGTAAAAAAGTTCAAAATAACTATTTAAGATCTATTAAATTAAATTTTAAAGCTCCGTTAATATTTTAAAAAAATAGAAATCTGAACCACAAATCTCAATAGATTGTAGGACGTTCAATACAGAAAATAAATTGTTTTTCTTTGAAATCGCAAGAAAAAAAACTTTTTCTGAAGTTATATGCAACTCAACTCACATGGGAGAATCCCTGGTGAGTGTTTCCATTTTAAGAAGTGATGAAAAATAACAGAGAACTGAAAAGAACTAATATACGTCGAAAATGTATTCATCAATTTTACTTTATATTCGATAGCTTTTATTTTTTTGAATCAAAGAAGTTCTCAAGTAGTCTGGGAAATAAGTATTCGCTGAAATTACTCGATACCAAATTCTTGCCCTTCCCATTCAATATTATCCGTATCTTCACTATATTTCTCATCGGGATATGGTTTCCAGAGTAAAGTACCATAAATGAAAAATCGCCAAAGCATCTGCCTTTTGTTAGTCTTGTAGCTAGTTTTTCTTGATTTCTGTGATCGAATGTTACATTATAAATGTACTGGGATTTTTAGGTTAGTAATAAAAGAACTACAGGAAGTGACAAAAGTTATTGCACAGTGAGCAAAAAATAAATAAATAAAAATGAAATAAATAATTAAATAAACGGACCACCATAAGTAACTTTTGATCTAATGATCGGATTTTCATATTCTATGACTCAATCTTATTGGTTTAAGTAGGTGACCTCAAATATGCTAATAAGTTAGTGTAGACGATATTTTAACTTATAAAATTAGACACAAAAACGTATTTTATCTGAATTAACATACCTTTATCCGATGCGTTCGAATTTCTGACTCCCAAAATATAGGGGTTAGCCGCAAATTAGAAGATATGGTTTCAATAGTTTAGTTAGATGAGCGGTTCAAAATTTCGGTCCCCTTAATGTTAATTTGATTTTTTGCTTACTGCGCCATCTTTCGAGATCTTTTTAAGATAGTTAAAAAGATTTTGCACACAATTATAAAATCCATTTATCTAAAAAATAATTTGATATAAAAATAACGTTTATTTGATCTCCATTTTTTTTATTATTTTATTTAATAAAAGTTGAAAAAATTTGAAAAAGGTCGCGTCTTTGAAATTTGATTTCGCAGAAACTACACGATCGATTTCAATCATATTTCGTATTTTGCCATAAAAATTACATTTTTTAGAATGATATAAAAATTTATTCTTTACGATAAAAAAAACTTTCTACTATTACTAAATAAAATATTAAAAAATAATAAACATTTACTAAATGTTACTTTTGATATGGAATTATCTTTGGATAAACGAATTTTATAATCATGTGAATTTTTTTTTTAATTAGATTAAAGTGATAAGACGAAGTACGCAAAACGATAATAAAATTAACATTAAGGGGTTTAAACTTTTGACCGCTTTTATGACCAAACTATTTGGACCATATTTCTCAGATTACTACAACCCCCCAGAGTTTTTGGGTCAAGAATCCAAATACTTAAAAATCTTTCATTCAGAGACAGTACATTTTTGTGTCTGATTTTGTAACTTAAAGTATCGTCTTCACTAATTAATTAGCAAATTTGGGGTCACCCCTATCGAACTATTACGATTCCTAGACCGTGAAGATCCGATCATTAGATCAAAAGTTATGTAGGGTGATCCGTTTATTTTTTGCGCACTGTACAATTAGCTTTATTTTAAAGTCGTTTCAAATTAATTGGTAAACAAATACAATAAAGCTATTTTACTTACTCATACCTTTTTATTTGAAACTTCACTCTCTAATAATGATTAATAACAATAAAATTTCCATTTTTTTCCAAGAAAATATCGTTCAAGGACTAATGAAAACTCCTCAGAAGAGGGGCCAAAATATTTCTTCGTTTATTGTACAGGAAAAACATGTTATAACTGTAATAGGCAAAAGCAGATGTAATAGTCATTAGAGTGAGCTAGTCGTTATAAGCACATACACATAATGAATAGCGAAATAG
The DNA here is from genome assembly GCF_982258835.1 of Parasteatoda tepidariorum. NCBI lineage: Eukaryota > Metazoa > Arthropoda > Arachnida > Araneae > Theridiidae > Parasteatoda > Parasteatoda tepidariorum. The sequence continues at coordinate 17,814,015 of NC_141765.1, forward strand.
CAATAGAAAAGACTTGAGTGCAATAGTATGCAATAGCTTTGGATATCATTCATAGCACAGAATGTTGATTTTAAAACTTAGTTGCCGCCGAAAAGGGAAATGTCACCATGGTAGATAAATAGTCAACATAAGGCTTATCCTTTTAAAGTGTGTCTTGGGATTACTAAACATAGTAGAAAAAATTTTGAAAGGGGGAAGATTAAATGCTCTGAATATCAAGGGTGTTTTCTAGTCTCCACCCTTAAAACATAATATATTTAAAATTCTTGTTCACGGAGAAAAAAATTTCTGGAAAAACTACCATACTGTTTGGTAATTACAGTACTGTATTTTACGAAAATATCATTTTCCCCACGCAAAACAAAATTCTGTCGAAATTACCATACTTGTATGATAGAAAAGAACCATAATACTGGAAATTAAATTAATATGCACGGTATTTAAACTATCCATTCTCAAATTTTACCGTTCGGTATCTTAGCGACTTACCCGAAAATTCCGGTTTTAAAAATTGTAAATCTTATTACATTTAGTAACAAATACCAAAATTAAAAATACATTAAATCAAATAAATGGTTTTTGTGCCATGCTCTGAAGTACTAGTATAAAATTACCAAACTTTTTTCACAACTGTTATTCATTTTTCCATTAATTCGGTAATTTTAACCTTTTTATGTCTATTCCGCATACCAAATAGAATGGTAATAATCTGTTTACATTTCTACAGTTTATTTAAAATGACGGCCATTTTAAAGGGTTGAGAAGAGTTAGATGATGGGGAATTTTTTTTTTAATTAAAGTAGTTTTCAATATCATAACAAAGGGTAAAGGGGCATGATTAATGGCTTCTAATGTTTAAAGTATTTTGAAGAAACTAAACTCAGATACATCAAACTATCTTATCGATATTTTATGGGGGTAATGGGATTTATTTACAGTAAAACCTGTTTTTATGCGGTCCCTTTTCATGCGATTTTGTTTCTGTGCGATTGGTTTTGTACGATTTTATTTTTGTGCGATTTTTTTTGTGCGATTTTTTTAGTGCGATTTATTTTTATGCGGTATATGAATCTTAGCGGCGTTAGCACCAGTTTAATGTTTCCTATCAATGTACATATACATGTTGTGGAGGAACTCTGATTACGTGGTCTCCTTGACAATGATGTATCTGGACTTCGCGATGCTCTGTTCATTTATTTTAAACAATCTCCTAAAAAGGCAGAGTCAGTTACGTGCATACGAGGGTCACTCTGAGAATTTTGAGATACAACTAGGTTTTAAAGTTGCACTTACAAAAATTTAGGTGTGTTCAAAGTAGTCTCCTCCAACAATGCGCTTTTGTAGTCGAATTTTCCACAGATTAAATGCCCCAAGCCATTAATTTCTTAGAATAGATGAAAAAATGCATTTATAGCAACATAAATCTCTTCTTTTGAATGAAAACGACGTCCACTTAAGTTCTTTTTTAGATTAAAGAATTTGTTAGATTAATTGACCAGTCGACCGTCGTCACAAAATCTGATCACTCACTTTATGGTACCAAAAAACAATTCAATTGAAATTCTATTTTCAAGCGACGAAAGCGATTTTCAAGCAATTCATCACAAGAAGATGTGCGTTTTGTATTACGACGAGTAACAGCAAACTATTTAATGTATAATTTGAAAACATCTCCATGTATATGTACAATGAAGAATTAAATATTTTTACAATTTCCTTAGGTCTAATTTAATTATTTAATTTAATTGAAAGCATTCTCTCATCTATTTCATAAATCATTGATGTATTTTCTAAGTCCGACTTTTTTTATGCGATCCCTATCCACCGCATAAAAAAAATTTAGGTAGTATATCGAACAAAGTTGTTTATTATATGTAAGAATTTATAAAAATTTCGAATATTTTTTTCGTACCAATTTTTTTATGCGGTCCCCATCCACCACCCAAAAAAAGGTTTTATTGTATTTAAATACATACCAGAGTTTCTTTATAAATGCAAGATGCAGCTCAAAACTCTTTTCAAGTTGAAAAATAGCTAGCGCAATTTCGCGAAGGAAAGAAAGAATCCAATGTTATAGCGGGATTCGATCCCGCTACATTTTCACTTCAGAGCTACTAGCGGAATAGCAATACTGCAACGTGAGCTGCAAGTAAAACAACTATATATTATTAGGACCTACATCGCTATATGATGTTGTCTTTCCGCCAAACGCTCTGAAGAGTGGAGGAAGCAGATTCAATATCTGTGTACTATTTTTCTCATTTTTCTGCAAAGGGTTCTGAAATTTGGCAAGAGACAAGGTATTTTTTTAATTCGACACAGACGCCTGAATGTGTATCGAAAAATCCCGCAGTGGACTGATCGTAAAGATGCGGTTCCCAGTAGAACACCGAAGTCAATCATCATTGGCTGAGGTCAGTAAGCGGATGGGTGACCACTTTGATGAGTCAAACCGAGGGTGCGCGCTATCGGTCATCGTTAAACTATTCTACCAGAAAGTGCTCGACTTCGCGAACTGGTCGTCGGGCTACCAAAGCAGGGGAGCCATCCCCTCTGCAGAGGATCAAAATTGCGATGGCATGTCATCGAATCATCCTCAGGAATGTTTCCTAGACTGTCGACAATAGTCCATTATGCAGCTCTAGTGCGACGTAAATCAAATACCTACCTACATGTATCGAAAACAAATTCATTAATTTATTGTTACACATTCATGGTTATACTTTGATTCAAACCAACTCGTTTCATTTTGAATGGAGTTTGGCGTCGTGGTGGCTCTGGGGAAGCAGCGTTCGCCATCCAATGAGGTAAACTGGGTAAAAATGTCAACGATGGCAGGTCGATTCAAATTCCGCACCTGGCTCACACTGACCACAGTGCTAAAATAAAATATCCTCAGTGGTAGACGGATCATGGGGTAGAGTCCCTTTGCCAGTAGGCTAACCGTGGAAGGTTTTCGTGGTTTTCCTTTCCACGTAACGCAAATTCAAGTTAGTTCCTTTAAAAATCCTCCACGAAGGCAAGTTTCTACAATACTTGATCGAGGAGTTCCCTTGTCTTCTGGATTGGATTCAAAGTTACAAGGTCACGGAGTCGAACATTAGTAGTCGTAAACACAATAAATTGGTTCGGCTGATCAACGACGGTTACAAAAAAAAAATGTAGCCTTTGGCAGAAAAACAGGGAATATGAATCTGTAAAGAATATAATTAAAAAACACTGCTAGTATGCATTTATTTATTTATTTATTGTTGCATATGCAAGTTTGTGTGCTCATTACGGAGTACGATTTATTATAAGCCCTTGTCAAGTTGAAAAGCACACAACGTAACGGGTTTGAATCCCACATACATATTTCTGATATCTTTCATGATTGGTAGATGTAAAGTATTAAAAATTACCGTGTTTTTTAGTGAATATGATAAATTTTACCATATTCTATTTGCTTTAATAATACTTTTTCTCTCGGTGCAATTTATTAATAATACATTTCTTCTTTACATTACTTATGAACTAAAAAAATATTCAATCATTAATTATAAATATTTTATAAGCAATTCTTTAGACAAACATAAGCATTTATAAAAGAAATATATTTTTTGTGTTGATTTAATCTAAAATCGTTAAATAAAATTTCCTTTCATTAATATAATAAGAAAGCTTCCCGTCTTTAATTTCTACGAAAGAAATATAATAATTTTTACTAACAGAACAGAAATTTTTACTAAAAAAAGATTTAATCATAAATTGCAAATATTAAAATGCAATTCTTTAAATAACTAGTATGATTAATCAACTTGTTCTTTTGTCTTTCATTCAATTTTTTCTAATTTAACGAAAAAAACTTTTTCCTAGTTAATAAATGAAACTTTCTAAATTGTTTGTAACTGATATTAATAATGAACTTTCTACAAAGGCTAAAACATTATTTTCAATGATTAAAGAACGAAATATATCTCTGTTAACAACTGATAACGTTCTTAATAAATAACATAATTAATAATCTTTATCGTCTCTTTTCCCTTATACGTTTTTTTTTTCATTTTCATCCTTGTATCTATCATAATCTAAAGCTCGAAAAGTATAGATCTCATCTTTAATGGTAACATCTGGTGGCGGTATTATTGAGCTTTATTTCTTCTTTTTTCGCATTTTGATTAAAGTGCTTGTGGTATTGGAGCTCAGTCCATAATTATCTTAGTTTTTTTTTTATTTATTTGCTTTCTGGCTTCTGGTTTAGTACTTGTGGTTTCAACATTGATCTAAAAAGATAAAATTTAATGCGTTATATAGAAAGATTATTTTTTAAAGTTTTGAAGATTTTTATCATTTGTTTGCTTTTAATAAAAGACTTTATATTCAAATCAAATATTTTTAAGGCTTTCGTTTTTATTCTTTAAATACATTTACGATTCGGGTATTGTTATTTCTGAATATTATTAGTTTAATAATAATAACATAGTGTTTTCATTGTTAAAATAATGACGTTCATGATAAATTTAATGTGCTATATAAAAAGATTTTTTTCAAAGTCTTAAAACTTTTAATCATTATCTATTTGTTTTTAATAAAAGGCTTTCTATTCAAATCAAATTAGCTTAAGGTTTTTGTTTTTATTCCCTAAAATATTTCCAATTCTTTTAATGTTGTTTGTGAATATTAGTAATTTATAAAAAAAACAAGTAGCTACCGTGTCCTTTGATTTCTTTTCTTAAGCAATAGTAGAAGCATTATAACAATATTTCTTGAGAAATCTTGCTGTAACATTGCTGTATATATATATATATATATATATATATATATATATATATATATATATATATATATATATATATATATATATATATATATATATATATATATATATATATATATATATATATATATATATATATATATATATATATATATATATATATATATATATATATATATATATATATATATATATATATATATATATATATATATACAGCAATGTTATACAAAAAAACAATAATACAAAAAAACACGAAGAAAATTAGGGAAAATAATAAGTTTCATTTATTGCGCATAAGCTGCAAGTAAATAGAACTCATAAAATAAGTTCAAAATGAAGATAAAACAAAGGAAAAATACAGACTAATGAAAAAAGGGGGAAAAAGAAAATTAACAATAAAAGTAAAAATAAAAAAAACTGGAGGAAAAAAATCCGAAAAAAGGATAGAATAATCTTTTAAAAAATCCGGAATATAAAAGATATAATCTTTTCATCAGCCTACACGATTATATCCGCAAAAAAGAGTGCTTTCTAATATTGTATCAATCTAGCCAAAGCGAAATATATCAATACAATAGTGTGAGGAGCACTCAAAACATTTTTACAGAAATTACAACAAATAGAATAGAACACAATAAGTAAAAATAACACGTAAAAACAGAAAATAAAATATAAAGAAAAAACTGAATAAAACATAAAACATAATCTATAAAGCGAGTAGCGAAATCAAATGAACTTACATAAGCGGGAAAATTTTCAAAAATGACTTAAAATGTTGTCGTAACAAGATTGCCAGATTGCAAAATATGAAAACAATTGCGCTTTTGTTTCTCCTTTACATTTTTCATCGAAACGTCATAGATTCAAATTCCCAATGGTTGAAGGATAATAGGTTGGTGTCGAGCTAATCATGGAAGGTTTTCTATTTTTTTTATATCCTCGCATAAACAAGGGCATAATGCGTCCTTATAATCCTCCTCCTTATTAAAGAGAAATCCTATTTAATACCCGCTATAGAATACTATGTAACATGCACTCTTACATACGTGAAGTTGTTTACATGTCTGATACATAGAACCAATTATAAAGCCTCGTCAAATTGAGCAGAAAACAACACGAAATAGTTAATTTTAGCAGCGCAAAGATCTCCTCAGGGTTAAACCTACTACATGCATGTTTCAAATTGTTCAGTGGAGAGAAAGAAGGGAAGACATGGTGAATAAAAAATATAATGGTGCAAAAATTATGGTCAAAGTTACCAGAACAGGGTAAAAATTATCCTGCTTCTGGCTTTATGAGAACACCCAAATGTTTGGTAATTTTTAAATTTTGGTGAAACTAATAATAAAATTTTGTTTTATAATATGTTGAAAATTTGGTAAATGTAGTAAATTGGTAACTTTATCATACCTCAGAGCATTTCATAAAACCCATTTATTTGTTTAATTTTACTATTCTGTTTTGTGTTTTTTGTAATAAAAAACTACAATTTCTGAAACCAGAATTACCGGTTAACCGTTACCATATGAATGGAAAAATTACTAAATGGTTAAAATATCGTATATTTCGGTTTTATTACCAGAATTATGTTTTCTTATACCAAAAATGCACATACCGTACAGTTAGGTAATTGTATCAATAATTTTTTCTCTGTGAAATACCTAATTAATGTCTTAATGAAGTCGATAATTAAATGTTTTATTGTGTACTCTTTTTCACGAACCAACCCTAAATAAAAAAAGTGCAATGCTGAAAATTTAAGCATATCAGATTAAACGCATTAAGCACTTCTCTTTACAGCTATATATCTTTTTAATTTTCATAATTCATTTTTTGAATTATTGGATAGTTAAGTATTTTTTTTAATAACATGACAAATAAATCTTTGTCTTTTTGACTATAGCTTTTCAACCATTGCGTATACGTGATATTTTGAATAATTTCGAACTGACAGAGACTACATGTTCATATTTTCAAAAAAAATTAAGATAAAGACGGAAAAAAAAGGATTTAATGCTTGAGCTCTGTCATATTTTCAATACTGTTGTCAGTGAAATTTTCTAAATTTCTCTATACTTAAGCTAAATTAGTTTTTTTTATCTCTTTTCCTTCTTTTTTTATAGGGGACCATATTTTTCTGTCAGCTCTGAAATTTTAATTGCGTGTTTTTGTTAATTATCTTGGAATCTGATACTTTAATTAAAAGTGATGTTATTAATTTTTTACCATAATTTTTTATGTATTAAGTGAATGCTTGTGTAACTTTTAGACGTGAAATTATCCTTTTCATCTATTTTTTTTAAATAATTTTGCACCTTTTATCCTCTTTTTATTCTCAAGTTCTTTGAACTTAGTTCAAACATATATTTGTCAGATAATTAATTTTAATTTGCTTTGAAAGAAAAGTTGAGTAAAAAATTCTTTATTTTATAATATATATATATATATATATATATATATAATATATATATATATATATATATATATATATATATATATATATATATATATATATATATATATATATATATATATATATATATATATATAACATAAAAAGCTTTTATTAATCTTTTTATATTAGTTTCTTTGCTATAAAACAACTCCTACTTTATTACTAATTAATTATTCGAATCGAAATACTTTCTCACACTTTTAAAAGCTACATCCTGTTTCTAAATCTATTTTTGGCCCAACTATGCATAAATTTAAATAAAGATCTTTTTTCCCTTTTAAGCCGTGGGAATCACTTGAGCAAGTTCATTAACCAATAGTAATTTCTGAGATTTCCCTCTTTTCCCTAAATAGGGACATTTTAGGATTTTTTGCAAGATTTTCCCTACCAGAAAGACTGTTTGCTGAAGGAGTAAACATCACTTCTTCGGTCCCACTCAACTAAGAATGATCAAATAAAAGTTACTCTGATTTAATTAAAATCCTGTGTCTGTTTTCCTGCTCGGTCCGACTGCATTATTTTACAAGCCGAGCAGGATTATAAGAACTGATGAAACGGGCGCAGGATAATATTAATTGCTTCTTCAAAACATAAAACAAAAAAAAAATTTAACTAAAAGAACACACTTTTACTATGTTGGATGAACCTTGACCCTAGCTGGCGACACCTTCCCCTTCTACCCAGTGACTCATCTTAACGAAGAAGATTTTTGTGTCATATGTCCATTGGAGTGGTCTCAACTGTATTTTAACAGTGCCTGACGTCTTCGTTTCCGTTATAACCATTACAGAATTGGATCTCAACGCTGCCTGGTTTGATTCTCACCCACTTGAATGCTAGAAGCACTTTCTCTTGACGGAATCTCATTTGTGTATATCAACTTGATGGAAATGTCATCATATAAAATAATATTAAAAAGAAAATGATTTTACGATAGGTTTGTGCAACGCGATGCGTCGTCAGAGGTCAGATTGTCTGCTCATATGTTCAAAAACAAAACCTTGAATGGTTTTCAACACCCGTTAACAAAATCCTCAACTGTTGGTGCTATGTGTTCAGTGTGTGAACTTTAGTGGATCGAGCTTAGTGATGAAATCTTGTGAACAAAAATGGATGAGTGCAATGAAAATCTCTTTGGGGGGGATTAATATTTTACACATTTTATATCAATTATACTTATTTGACAAATCGTGCTCTGATATTTTTTAATGGTATTCTCCAAGTGAAATTTTTAAACGTGAATGCTTTCTAATCATTCACGCTCATATCTCGAATTTTGAACTAATTAATTTATGGCTATTGATATTTATATTTTGATAATATTTCAATTTATTGATATTATTATTCAATGGTTTACCATATTATTTGTTTAAATTAAATAATATTAAAATTTAGTATTACCATCAGTGGCGTACGCAGAATTTTTTCAAGATGGGTGTTCATAACTTTCTGAAGCTACTAAAAGAAATTCGAGTATGTAATAAAGCACTATTATTTCCCTAATTTAGACAGTTTTGACTTCTTATTTAGACAACATTGTTTAATTAAATTTTGATTTTATTTTTTAAGTTTATGAACATAGTGTAATATCTTCTCGCATGTAATATCTTCTGAAAAAAGTCCAATGTCATATGGGTGGGAAATAACACTTTGAGTGCCACATTTCTGTACAACAGAAAAACTTACACTATACTCCGTTCATTCTTTTATATAATTTTTCACCGCATCTCCAAAATTCTCGAATTGTCTCAAAGACGACAGAACGTCTAAGATTCCAGAATCATCGCGTAAAGACCTCGCTAATGACAGCCAGTCTCGAAAACTATCGCGACTGGCAGAACAGAAAGGAACCAGTCCATAACAGAATCACGTGAATTTGGTTTCAAAAGTACAACCCTATTACAGTAAATATTTTTTTCAGTATTCTGAGAAAGACCGTGAGAATAAAAGGTAGGCATAAGGCAAATAAAAATATATAGTCTTAAAAAATAATACCCGCATAATTTCTACTAAAATTTTTATTTTTGCCATTTTGACTAAACTCAAGGGGGGTGTTCAAACCCCTAAACCCCTCCCTTGCGTACGCCACTGATTACCATCATATATTTTTTTTTCACTTTTGATTCAGTATGATTATAATTTTAATTATTTAAGGAATCACTCTTTTTATTGCATTATATATCACAGTGTATATTATATTGATTGTAGAAGTAAAATTTAAATTTTTATTTTATTAGGGTGTTTAAAAAAAGCAAAATATGTGCTATTCATATATTTAAATTTATTTTTCTTCCTTCTAAATGCTGTATTTAATTATTAAAATTTATTTTGGTTATTTTAATGCCCTTACTGAGTGGCAAAAATTACAAATTTAATATGGATCAAAATGTACAGGATAAACCAGACATACTAGTCTTTGAGTCTGACATTGGTGTTCAATTCACATCCTGGCTCAAACACTTCGATAAACAAACTCTAGATGCTAAATGTAATGACGAATGGAAAGTTAGAAATTTTCAAAAATTCATTAAAGGTTCAGCTTTGAAATTGTATATTAATAACTGCCTTAATTGTAATTCATATCAGGAAATAGTTGAAATTTTTCAAGAACATTATTTTTCACCTCCCTTTGGCTTAAACGATTTTCAAAATTTAAAATTTTCTGGCCAAGCTAAAGACCTTAACTCATATTTTACTGAAAAGGTAGAGTTAGGTAGAAAGATAGGTTTAAGTAATGAACATATAATTGAGGGTCTATCTATAGATTTGCCTCCCCAAATTAGGACACTTTAGGTTTTAAAAGAACCCAAAACCCCGATTGAATGGCTCACAATTGTTTCGAAAATAATTCATGATGTACCTACGGTCTTACCCCAAACTGAAACTAAACAAAAATTATCAGAATCCAAATTTAATGGGTATGGACCACAATATCAAGGCTGGGTACCAAGGCGGCCATTCTTTAACAATTCGGGTAATCCAAATTATAATGCTCAACAAAATCAAAATTTTTCCCGGCCTAGTCAAAGTTATAACCAACAATCCCAATTTAGACCTAGAATTCGAAATGAAAAGTTTCATATAAATGATTAACAAACAAGTCATTTCGCCCAGGCTTCCCAGGAGTTGCCTCCTAAGCCATGTAAATACTGTGATAAGCTTGGTATAACCAATGCTTATCATTGGGGCCAAAATTGTATAAACAAACCTAATATTTTTACGGCTGAGAATCAAACTCAGCCTAAACAAGAAAGTGACCAACAACAAAATTGTCAATTAATAGTAACTGGATATGTACAAAATAAAAACAAAAACAATATAAGTGACAAAAACCCAATTTTGACAAATAAAACTATCCTGTTAAACATTGATACAGGAAGTACTTTAAATATAATTCCGGCTAAGCTTTTTGAAAAACTTAATGTCCTAAAAGAAAGAAAAGACTTTGTTAATGTAAAACAAACAAAAGGTATTTTGCAACTTAACCACACTTGTACTTTAAATTTGAAAATTGGAGATATAGCTAGGTCAGTGGAATTTTATATTTTAAATACTGATCTACCTTATGCCATACTGGGTTTAAAGGAATGTAATGGGTTTAAATTAGTGATAGATTGTGTTGAACGAGTTGTAATGCAAAATCAGAGGAAGCTGATAGTTTTTTCGGATTATAAAAGCAACTTGTCTTTACACATTTCTCCTGAAATCCAGGTTAATGATTGCAACAAAAATGCCAATAAAGAAAATAAAGCTAAGAATAAAAATAAGGAATGTAAGAACAAAAGAAAGAATGTTAAATCAATTAAAAATAAACAAAATGAAATGATTGTGGAAAATAAAATTTTGGACATAAAAGTAAACAAAAATAAAAATGTAAACAAAGAGAATTTAAAGAAGATAAAAATAAAAAATAGACTTAAAAATAATGATTTAAATAGCAAAACTGAAAATAATCTTGAGTTTTCAAATGTTCTTGAGACTAAATGTGATAATGGTGCGCAACATTGTCAAAATCATGTTGACGGAATTATGCAAATTCAAGATGATGAAAAAAGTTTCCAACTTCAGGAAATTTTAGAAGATTTTTCAGATATATTTGCTAAAGATAAATATGATGTAGGGACTATAAGAATTGAACCTCAAAGGGTAAGATTAACATCAGACTTACCAGTATCCTTACGAGCATACAGAAACTGCATTAAAAATTAATTACGTTTTGTTATAAAATACAACCCAATTTATGTAGTTAAGTTTTAAAAATAATAACTAATTTTTGTTAAACTAATCTTTTCATTGTTTTTTTTTTACTTAATGCAGTAGTTCCGAGGATTAAAAAGACTTAAAACTCAAAATATTATATTTGTTTTGAAAAGTAATTTTGTTAAATGAAATTAGTTATTAGTTATTTTTAATAATATTTTCTTAAAAATTAAATGAGAAAACAAATTTAATTTAAAGCGATTTCAAATTTTTTAGCAAAAAACGGTTAATCATAGTGCATGCATACTAAAATACATCTATTAAGCGTATTAATTTAAAACGGAAACTAAATGAAGGAGAATAGTTTAATATTTTATTATATTGTTGAAAAAAACATCGCATACAGTAATATTTAGATATTCCGTTGGCGAATTATTCTTTTTTTAGTTAATCCGTAAGAATTTTTACGCGGTAGAATAGGTTACGCAATTAGGATATCAATTAATCATTTACAATAGCATGTAAAAAAGGAAAAGAAAATAGTCAACCAATTCTTTTCTTCATAAAAAAGCGAAAATAAGTTTATAAGTACTGAAATATGTTGCGGTTTATCATATTAAAACTATATGTGTAGGTGTGTTTCTTTGAAGAAAGTATTCAAAAGAATTTTCATGTGTTGATTGGTATCTGTTTCTGGCTACTTTACAAACTCCCTAATGGAATCAGAAGTTTTTTATTTTTATTTTTAGATACTCTAAGTCAAAGTTACTGAACCCTAGAGATTACTTGATGCGATAAAATGATTGAAGTCGTTTTTGGTTAAGAGAAGTTATTTGACGCAATTCTTAGTTTTTCCGCAAAGTAGCGACAATCTTCAGGATATAAGTCAACCGACGTTGCTTTACAAAATATCATTAGAGTGCAGTGAAAGTTATGTTAAAATTCTGCAACGTATCCTTTATTTTGTTTCTGCCAATTTTTATATTCTATTAGCAGAGAATTCCCTCCTGAAATCAAATAAATGTATATTTTTACTAATTAAACTGTTGTAACTTTTTACAAATAAATTTCTTTTATCATAGCTTTCATAATATTATTGTATAGTCGTATGCTGATGTCTTAATACAAGAATTACTTGGACCCACCTCCAACTTGCAAATTTTACGCACTTATAACCCTCATTTGTATATAAAAACACATACCTATTTGAGACCACAGTATTTTGTCTTATTTTTCAATTAATAAAAAATGTATCCCTTACTAATAAGCTATATTTAGAATTGCATCAGGACTGAAACTATTGTTCAAACGCTGAAGATTACCAGGGATAAAGTACGAAGATTTTACCAGTTGAACAATCGAAACGATACATAAATTCCAGATTCAATGAAATGCCCCGAAAGGAAGAACAAATTACTTAGGACACAACGTTAAATAACCATTTTATCATCGCGAACCGGTCGACGTTTGATTATTTTACCAAGGCCCGTTGAGGAGGGATGCTGATTGCTTATATTTTAGTTTGTTTTGATTAAATAATTTTTATTAAATAATTTTAATTAAATGAGTTTAAACATGTTTTCCAAATAAAATACAATTATGTGCGAGGTATTGGTGGGGTTTTATTTTCTCTCAGATCTTGGTTAACCTCGTGTCCAAAGTAATGTAATAAATATATATTAATAAAATAACTGTACACACCCGAGCGAAGTACACTATAGTAAATAAAATGGAAATAATTTAATGCTCCTTTAGCTGTCCGGTAAAATTCGATCTTCAGATCTGTATCGGTGTGCGACCCAGGAGTTGGTGACCACTGCTCTAGGATATTCATTCAAAGTAAAATGTATTCTTTATCTTTTAAATTATAGGGCATTTTTTCGATGGGAAAAAATATAATCTACAGGAATATGGCTAAACTTACAGTGTTCATGGCTCTTATGGGAACACCAAAAAGCTTTTTAATTTTTACCTAAAACTTGAGTAATGTTTTTGCCGAAATTAACAAAAAATATGGTTTTGCAGTATGTGATAAAATTTGGTAAATGTGATAAAATTTGATAATTTTATTATAATACTTAGAGCATAGAATAAAAATCATGTGTTCGGTTAAATTTACTCTTCAGTAGTTTTGTATTTCTTACTGAATGTATGGCAATGAAAATTATAATCTTGAAAACCAGATCCGATAAACCTTTACTTAATGACCGGAAAAATTACTAAATAAACGGTTTAAATACCGTATATTTTGGTTTTTATTAACCTGAATCATTGATTTTGTTTTACCAGAATCGTCATTTGCATACAGTACGGTAATTTAACCATATTTTTTTTCTCCTTGTCTAAGGAAATTGAACATAAGTTTAAATAATATAACCAAATGGTTTCATGAACACAATAATTATTATTAAATATAGAAGAGTGACTATTATTAACTGAAGCATACTTGTTTTAAATGTAAGAAAAATGATATTAGTACCGGCATACTTTTACACTAATTATATATACAGAAATTCATCCGAAATAGTTGGACCAAGTATTCCAAATTTACAATACTTTTTTAACTTTTGGATATTTTATGGATTTGCTTTGGGTGTTTTTATGAATTATTAAAACCTCTAGTTTTAATTTTCTAATTATTATACAATCAACCAACATAAATGCCCCTCAAGGAATCTTAACGAACAATTTTTCATACGAACCTTAAGAAGGAGACAAATATCAGACGAAAGCAGTAATTTAAATATCCTAATTGTTTAATTAACTTAATTGGATTGTGTTCTCACCATTTGCTTTAAGAAGATAACGTTTCTCAAGGGCATTTTAGAGTTTCACTTACAAAGGAGGTCCAAATATTTTGCAAAATTTTATAACTACATCGAATACGTTTTGAAATCACAGTGCATGTTACACTGCAGTGCAAACAATTTAAGCTCTGTTACGTAAATCAAGATATCTCTGAAACAAGCTTATACAACATACTCTAGATCCAGTGAGGTAGCAGAAGCTCATAATTAAACAAAGCTACCTTCCCTTTTCTCATCGCTGTTGCCACCAGAAGCACGTAAACCATCGTAATTAATTGTTGGCCGACTTGGCCATAGGTTACGTTAATTACTTTAAGGATTTTCTACAATGAATAATCAATCCTTTATAAAGGCCTGTTCCTACACTATAAATTCCGTGGCTGATGTACAGTTTATTTTCAATTATTCTGAAGGCATATTTATAATGAAGCAAAATTTCACTTTAAGCCAATTATTTAATAAGAATTTAATCATTGAATATTGATTTAAAATAATGTTCTAAATTGAAAAAACAGAATGTAAACATGCTTTATTATGTTAGATTTGGAAACTATGTGCTATTAAATAAATCCATTGATTTGAAATTCGTTTAGTAGTTATTCAGTTTAATAATTATTAACATGAGGATCTGGGATATATTTTCAAAACGTTTTTAAAAATGCATGTATATTTGAGAATTTTTTTGCACTATCTACAAATTAGAAAAGTGTATTCAAAATGTGTTCACAAATCTTTTGTGGAATAAAATAATTAAAAACTTTTTAAATCATTTTTTAAAAAAATTCAAAACTTTTTACTATAAAAAAGCGATGTTTTCAGCTTTTTTACATAACCGAAAATAATATTGCAAATTTTAATAAAAAAATGATTAAATTAAAATAAAATAATTAAATAACTTAGCAGTAATTTTAAATAAAATTATCAATACTTAAATTTATACTCAGCAATTTTTGTAAATAGCATTTTAAAAAGTTGAATTTAAATTTGCATACTTTTTTATTGCATTTCTTCTTTTTAAAAATTAAATGCAAAATTTAAAAAAAAAATTTGAATCTACAGAATTTGAATCACAGTTAATGTTTTTTTTTTTTGCTTATTTGTTTATTTTATATCCGTTGTTGAACAGCCGACCCAATTTTCGGTTTAACGCTACGACTTAGGTTATGTTCAACTCAGCAGCCTTGTAATTTTGACCCGATCCAGAAGACAAGGATACGTTTGGATCAGTACCCCCAGAGGTCTTAATTTGCTATGGTAAAATGGAGGACTTTGCGACTCGACAGATTTAACGTGCATCAGTCACAATTTACTACACGAGGGAATAGAACCCACGAACTCTTGGACATGGGTCCAGTGCCCTGCCAACCAGGCTATCTTGGCCCATAGTTAAAAAAAAACAATCACTTAATTTGCATAACTTTTTATCTAATGATTAGATTTTTGCGCACTATGACTCAAACTTAATATTTCAATATATTCAATATATTCAATATATTCTTAATATCTCAAATATGCCAATTAATAAGAGCATACACTATTTTAAGTTACGAAATTAGACACAAAAGCGTACTTTTTTTGAATAAAGAACTTCTTTTTCAATATATTTGGAACTTCGACCCTCAAAATATAGGAGGCAGCAGCAGTCTGTGAAATATGGACCCAATAGTTTGGTCAAGAAAATAATCCAAAGTTTGGACCCCTTAATTTTAACTTTACTTTTTTTCATTATTTCTCGCATCTCCGGAAGTTCTCATTGAATAGAAAAGTTTTTTTCAAAGAATTATAAAATTCGTTTATCCGAAGATAATTTCGCTTAAAAGATAATTTTTAATAATTATTTATTAATTTTTTCATTTTATTTAATGATAGTCGAATTTTTTAGATTGCAAGGTAATCAAATTTTTATATTTCTGTAAAGAATTTAATGTGTCAAAATTTAAAACTGGAGCGAATAGTTACAGAGAAATCAAATTTTAAAATGTCTTATCTTAAAATTCATTATCGTAAAACCATAAAAAAGTCATAATAATGTAAGCCCCAAAACCACTTGTTTTTTTCTTAATTTGTTTTTTATTATTATTTTTTACATACAGATTGTGTAATTTTTCGGACGTTGCATGGACAAAGTTGTATTGAAAGAAAACAAAAAAAAAAAATTGCAACCCCTGGACACATGAAAGAAAACAAGAAAACACTAAGAAAGTTAAGAAAAACAATAAGTTTCATTTATTGCGCTTAAGCTGCAAGTAAACAGCACTCATTAGATAAGTTCAAAATGAAGAATAAAACAAAGAAAAATTATATACATATGTCTATAATTTTTATGTCTAAAAATTATAGTCATATGTCTATATATAGTCAAATTATAGTCATGCGTCCAAGCAACTCAGAAAATATAATAGTCTGAAACAAGGAAAAGATCAAGAGTCTGTAGGAAAATGTCATGTGACGACAATTTCTGAATATTTTATAATTTTTTGCAACGTTAAATGTGTTTATAACTGGCTTTAAATGGAATAACTGGTATCCTTAAACTAAGCTAAACTCAGTAACGTGACAGCCCATTGAGAGCCTAGGCCTACTGTGCCCATCTCATTTTTCTAGACCTTGGGCTCTAGGGTGTAGGAGCAGTTAGGAGGGGGCAGGGTTATGTTCCAGTTAGGTGGTCAGCTGAACGCGAAACCCCCAGTGCTTAGTTCTCAAGCACGCTTGGTACTCATGGTCAAAATGGGTATCCTGCTTTCTAAAAATACCCTTAAATTAGCACAATTATTTAGAGCCCTTTTTTAATAAAACAAGAATATTTTTGTCCAAAACCTGCTAAATTAGACATTATTAGTTCGACATTATTCTCTATTCACAATTGAGCTTGAAAAACACTATGTAAACCTTAGCACAACAAAACAAGTGTCAAACTAAAAAGCAGCGTTATTATGTAGGTATTTTAAAAATTTTCTAAAAGATTAAAATTTTGCGCAAGCTATCATAGTTTTGCTGTACAGAAATGGCTTCAAAAAAGATAAAACTGATATAAATATGAAAGTTGCCTACTTTTCAAACTTAAAAAAATTTCTTTTACTTAAAAAGGAAAAAGAAATAAAAGTAATAAAAAAAAAGCTGAAAAAGAATGAAAAATGAATTTATATGAGAGACGCATACTTATTTGTTAATTACTCCGGTGGATAATTCAGTCAAAAAAATATTCCGAAGCATTTTAGAACTCTCCGAAACATAGACAATAAATAGCAACATCAGAACTAACATTAATCCATCATTGCGGAAAATAAAATGCGAGCAAAAATTTGGATGAATTATGTAAGAATGAAAAAAAAAGTTAGCTAATCTAGTTCTTTCAAAATACAGTTCAGAGTATCCAAGTGATTAGTTAAATCTGACACCTGATATCTTTTATGAGAGAAATAGCTATCTGAAAGTAATCAAGCTAAAAGGGAACATTTGGCAATACAAATGAGTTTGTTTATTTCTTACCTTTATCATTAGGAGTATTGTATTTATTTAGTTAGTTTTTTCTTAATCTAAAAGAGAAAATAATTAATAATAGAACACCAAGTAGTTTTAAGGACATTTATAAAATTAACAACTAATGTTGACACATTAAAGAGATAATTGACCGTAGTAAGGATTTTTGAGTGTTATTTTTTTTTTAGTGTTTTTTGTGTCTGCTCTACAAAATACCTCCAGATTTCCTAACTAAAAACAAAAGTAATGAATTATTGAAAATCACAATGTTATTTCTAATTAAATTACATTTTTAATTATTTCAAATTGAGAAAGTCCCTTACACGACAACTTTTTTACGAACATTATTTTTTAAAACATTTATTTAAAGATAAACTGAGAAAATGTTAGTTGCAATGATTTAAAAATTAAAATTTTACGCAAAATATATAATAAATTTGAAAGTTTCTTAAATATTTTTCATAAGCGAAATGTTTTTATTTCAAGAAATGTACACATTGTTAAATTTATTTTATGTTATATGTATACCAAAAACTTTAAAAAGAAACGTTGTTTCTAAAAACTGTTGTGAAGGTAAGTATTAAGTTACGTGTAATTTATATGAGTGCATTAATTAATAGCTCATTAATATAAATTTCGTTTTTTAAGTAAAAATCTTTATACATAAATCGCATTAAATATATTTAGTTCGAGTAAAAATTATTACTTTCCTAGCAGAAATTATTAAGATAAAAAAATAAAATAGGGAATTTTGTTTTTAAGACATTTTAAGTTCATTGCCATATAAAAAAGGGTACCCTAACATAAAAGTATAGGCCAATCAATAACTTTATATTTTACTGCAATTAAATAAATGAATTTAAAGTATTATTAAATAAGCTAAATAACTTTAAAAAAAAAATATTAGTGAAGACTACCTCATTCTTTTAGTAAAATCTAATATTAGCATTTTTACTAAAATATTTGTTAATTTTTTTATGATATCGATCATTTGTTATATAAATTTTAATATCTTTTATCCATACTTTCATTAATCTATTTTTTAGTTCTATTATAGCATCTATTGTTCATGAGTCTATAAATCAGTATTTTGGTTTTGTTGTAAGATCTATTGTTTGTTACTTACTTTTATTTTACAATAAATCTATTTGATAGCTTAAAACCAAATAATCACAAGGCAAATAACATTTCATAAAAATAAACAGTATAAACGTGTAAATTTAATTGGATTTCAATATTAATAACAAGAGCGTATTTTAAGCTTTTCTACGAACTATAGAAGCTCAAAAGATATACTTTTCTTTTTATTCCTGCAATAAATACACAAAATATTTTCTGAAAGTTTTAAAATGAATTATTTCAAGAAAATTTTTGTAATTTCAGTAAAGTAATTGGTTTATTAAAGCTTTTAAAAATAGTTTTGAATCTTGTTTTATTTTCATAATTCCATTAATATGCTCGATATTTTTAGTATAGTAATTGGTTTATTAAAGCTATTCAAAGTAGTTTTAAGAATTGTTTCATTTTATGCCATACTTTATCATTTAAAACGTAACATTTAAAAGGGAATGAATATTAACATAAATTAATATTCGAAAATGACTATATATAAATAATAAATCATTTCTTGATAATTTCTATAACTTCAGTAAAGTAATTGGTTAACAAAATCTTTTAAAAGTAGTTTTGAGTCTTGTTTTATTTTCATAAATCATTTTATGACAATTTCTATAATTTCAGCGAAGTAATTTGCTTATTACAGCTTTTTTAAGAGTTTTGTGTCTTGTTTCATTTTCATAATTCCATTGACATATTTTACAATTTTAGTAAAGTAATTATTTTATTAAAGCTATTCAAAGTTTTAAGACTTGTTTTATTTTATGCCATACATTATCATTAAAAGAGTAATATTTTATAGGGCTAGCATCTTAAAATGATTATAAAAATAATAAATCATTTCGTAACAATTTCTATAATTTCAATAAAATAATCGATTTTTTAATACTTTTAAAAATAGTTTTGAGTCTTGTTTTATTTTCATAATTTCATCGATATGCTCTATAATTTTAGTAAAGTAATTGGTTTATTAAAGCTATTCAAAGTAGTTTTCAGACTTGCTTCATTTTATTATACATTATAATTTTAAAAGTAATATTTTAAAGGGAATGAACATTAACATGAAATTAACATTTGATAATGACTATTAAAATAATAAATCATTAATTGATAATTTCTATAATTTCAGTAAAGTAATTAGTTTATTTAGGCTTTTAAAAGTAGTTTTGAGTCTATTTTATTTTCATAAATTATTTCATGACAGTTTCTAAAATTTCAGTAAAGTAAATATTTTATTAAAGCTTTTAAAAGTAGTTTTGAGTCTTGTTTTATTTTCATATTTCATTTCAAGACCATTTCTATAATTTCGGTAAAGTAATTGGTTTATTAAAGTTCTTAAAAGCAGTTTTGAGTCTTGTTTTATTTTCATAATTCCATTAATATGTTCAATAATTTTAGCAAAATAATTGGTTTATTAATGCTATACAAAATAGTTTTAAGACTTTGCTTCATTTTAGGTCATACGCTATCATTAAAACCGTAGCTTTTAAAGAGAACATTTGAAAATGACTATAAAAATACAAACAAAAATAGATGGCAGGAAAATAAAGAAATTTCAAATCATTCCACTTCAAAAGTGGAGAACAGTTTCCTTTTCTCTTCATACCTAGTGGTCTGACAGTTGAATATTGCAGTTTTTCGCTCTCGAAAAACTTATTTATTCTATTCTTGTTTGAATGGAAAAAGCGGAAGGAAAAAGCGAGTTTTTACAGCCAAAGACATTTTCAGAACCCGATGCTGTATGTTGAAATTTATTCAGTTTTTATTATGGCTGCTATAAGAATGAAGATCAATTGAGGGCTGTCTATCCATCTATGAAATTTTGATTTTTTTCTGAATAAAGTTTTCTAATGTTTTTTTCTACTTTACCTTACGTTTTCCGCAGTTGTTTGAAAGTGCTCAGATTGCATCAAAAGGAACGATTAGATATAGAGAATTTTTTTTAACCATACTGTAATATAATGGATTTTTGTTCTATTTTATTTTATTCAATTGATTTACTTCTGTTATAAAAAATAATTAAAAAATGATAATAGGAAGTCTTTGTCTTTAAGATAAAGATTCACTCCCATATATAAAACTCTCACCTTTGACGATTCAGCAATCTTCGTTAATTTTGAGAATTTTTTTTGTCACGAAATCGCTTGATTTGTGACGAAATGGGAATTTTTAAATATATGACAGAAATTATTCCTCAACTTGAAATCTCATAGTAGTGCATTGAGGGAGATTTCTAACTGGAATTGCCTACTGAAGACTAGACGATCGAAATTAAAGTGATGAAAAAAGCCGACTTGACTGTATGGTGGTCAAGGGATTGGCCTCGTATGACGTAGATCCCGGGTTTGAATCCGGGTTTGAAGCACGGATGTAATTTATCTTTTTTTTCTACTTGTCTTTCTTGTTTAATTAAGGTGACATTGACCAGCCATATGGTGCTCATGATTATTAGAACAGTTAATAGAATAGTTATTTAATGAAGAAATATTTCTTTACTATTGAGGAAATCCATTTCCTTGAAAAAGTGACGATAGTTATTTTATCACTCTTACGAAAAGTTCACTCAGAACATATACAAATAAACAGTTTCGTGAAGAATGGAGAAAATCTCATGAAATTTAAGCATTATTTTTTTACAGTGAAGGTTGATTCAATTTTTTTCAGCCCCTCTAAGATTTTAAAGGAAACTTTTATTTTCGCTTAAAAAGTACCTTATGCTTTAAAATGATATACCAAAAAGTTTATGGGTAAGAAAAATATCTAAGCACTTGAATTTTAAATTCTTTTCACAGTCTCTTTATAGTCCGTTGCGTGCTTTCGGAATACTTAGAAAACCTCTTCTCGATTTTTTCCGTTATTTATACTCCATAACTAGAACAAATCTTCACTGATTTACTTCAAAATATAACTGTTTGTTAAAATTAATTTTTTTATATATAATAAGGTTAGATTATTCATTTTTCATATTGTCCTTTTATTCGAAGCAATTTACTGGGGATTTTATTAGAATATTACAGAGGAAGGAGAATTTTATTTCCTTTAAATGCGTCATTTTTGCAAAAATCTATGCGTCAAAAATCTGTGCGTCAAAGCAAAATCTACGGGCTTTCGATGCAATTCTCAAAAGAAATAAAGGAAAAAATTTCTTCTCGTTTTCTCCGTTTCTTAAAATAAAAAACTTTTCGCCGTTTCCTATTTTATCTTAAAACTGCCGTTGCAGCTGACCCTGTCATACACCCTTAAAAAAGAAAGACTTCATCGAAGAAAAATAGGCTAGGCACCATTTTGTTTTGTACTACTTAAAAAAAGAGAAAGAAAAAAGAACTAACTATCTGTATAGTAAAATATTTTTTCCCTTAATTTAGATTTTCTTGCTAAAAATTTTCTTACTAAAAATTTATTGTCCTGCAAAATATACCTATTTTTTTCACTATTAAGAATGATCTTTTAACCCTTAATTTGAAAAAACAGTTTTTTGAGAAACAGCCCCTGACATACAGTATTTTATGTCAAAAAAATATCGGAAACTGTGCAAAGAATCTACTGTAAAATGATTTGGCATTCGAATTGAATCCAAATGGTTCGTATCTGGCTTCATTTTGAGTCAACCAGTTAAAAACACACTAAGATTGAAATTTTCAGAGTTTTATTTTTTATTATTTAAGACATTCAGTTTAAGATTACGAAATACATTTAGAAAGCAGCCCCTGACAAACAGTACCTTATATCAGAAAAATATCGAGAACTGTACAAGGCACCTATTGTAAATTGATTTGGTATTAAAACTGGATCTAAACCTGAAAGTTTCTTACATCGCAATGTTTAGAGTTAACCAGTTTAAAATATGCCAGAATTGCCTTTTTTAATTTTTTATTGATTATTTAAAGCAGACATTAAAAAAGAGAAACAAAAACAGAATAATTGTTTTCGTAATCCAATATTTAAAAAATTAATTTAGAAAATTTTTATGTATTTAATTTAGAAAATGTTTATAGTTTAAAATGTACTCAATTACAAATTCGCAAAAAGCTCTTCTATTAAAAGTATATAGGAAAGTTTGTACTCGCCTGAATATCCCAGACAACATTGCAAACAAAAGTTGCGCCATAAGACATTTTAGAGCTTTTTTATAGCATTCCTTATTACAGAACAGGATTCGCTCAATAAAGAAAAAATATCATGATTGCAACAACAATGAAATGAGTAATAAAACATATGCCATAAATTCGTAAAAATTTACATAAAATCTCTTGGAAAAAAATTCAAGTAAATCTTAGTGTTTTATAGAAACATTTAGAATTTAGACAAACGCTACCATTTAATACTACTTTTTTTATGTACTTTGTGTTATATTTTGATATAAACAGAGATATTGCTTCATGAAAATAGTTTTTATATTCATGGGAATAGTTTTGATATTCTAATGCATGCTGAAGCAAAACTACATCAATTGGCTTAGATGTCCGACAGCAGTAGATTGAGAATTAAAATGCAAAAGTATTTAACACTAGATTGCCCAAGGAAGTCATTTTGACTGCTTTTTAAATTTCAGCTAGAAAAGCAATGACAATATAATGTCACAATTTCTTAGAATTTTGTGACTTTTTGTTAAGCATATAATTTCTGTTTATTGTAAGTATTTACTAATAACTTTTCTTATAATTGTTAATAATATAAAAAATATTGAAAATTAATTTTAAGCAAATTTCTTTACACATTAGTTATTCTTTCACAATCCAGTCATTTTAACGACTTTTATGCAAAATAGGTAGGAGAGAGTGGGGTCAATTGTAACAGGATACGATTGTAACAGAGCAAAAATTTCGAGTGTCGGGTTCTGGCAACCATTTTTATGTACTTGTGAAAGAGTTACATCACAAAAGATATTTTCACGATACGTAAGTACTTTATTTGGTATTAGAATACTATATTGTAACAAAGTAATTTTGCTTAAACAGATAAAAATTATTAACCGAATATGTAAGTGGACACCTTAATTAACATTTTAATAAAAAAATTAGTTTTGTTAATTAACTAGCATTGTTTTTAACAAATGAAGCTGAAATGGCGTATTTGGGACGATTGTAACAATAAGTAAAGGGACGATTGTAACAGATGAAAATAAATAATCTTATGTTTACAAACCATTACTTAACTCTTTAAGAACCACCAATAGCTTCCTATATCATTTATATTATGTTGCATGTGCATTATTTTATTTGTCACCTTTCACAGAATAAATTAAAATTTTTAACCCCTTAAAGTTAAAATTTTAACCCTTTAGGTCTCTGCTCACTATTATTTTTACTCCTAAAATATCACTACTATTTTGATCAATAAAAAAATATATCACAACTATGATAATATGTATAATCAACTATGTTTTAGTTGAATTTATGAACTTTTACAATTGACCCCGTAAGTGGGGACAATTGTAACAAGTGCACGACTGTCAAAAATTGTTAATCTAATATATATAAATTCTCTTACGTGGCTCCCAAATTTTGGCAGTATTTCTTATCCACCGGTGGTAATGCTTGCTTTGTTTTGTTGACGTTTTGAAAACACCAAAGCATTCTGCCTTTTATTGATGCGTTTCTGATCTAATATATATAATTCTCTTACGTGGCTCCCAAATTTTGGCTGAAGTATTTTGCACAACTAAATAAGATTCTTTTCACAACACTTAAATAATTACTTTATTTTCTTCATTAATGGAGAAAACAGTCGGCAAAGAATTCTGTTAGGTTAAAAAACTTTTCGCTAAAAGAAATAAAAAAATAAAAATGCTGTTGCCAGTCATAGAATTTTTTGAAAGTTAACTTAGCAACATAAATCAAAATGACATCGAAGCGCAACTAGATTAAAATTATGATACCTGAGCGCTTGACGTAACAAATCCTTCAATTCTATAAGTGTTGTATCATCAAATGCCCAAATTAACAATTGTGTTTCTAAAGAAATTATATAAAAAGTTTTAAATAAACAACCTACTTCTACAACTGCTTCTTGAAGAACTTGGCTCATTGATTAAAAATATTGCTTTAATTTTACAGTACTAACTTTACTTCTACTTTCATTATTGCTATGGCCCTCTTCTTTCATTACATTTTACAACTTCATGCTAAATTTGAGGACTTTAAGTTGTTTAGTGGTTGAATACTGACATTTAGAAATGTGTACATAAAAAAAATATTTAGAGGTTAAGAATTGCCTCAGAAAAATTTGAATTGTTGACATTGAATTTAACAATGGAAACAATCGTTTTTGTGAAAAATTTAATTGTATTGCGGACATCAAAACTAAAAATATTGTGTTTCAACTTAACAATACTACCTTAATTAATACTTTAGAATTGCCTCGGAGAAATTTGAATTGTTAGCAATGACTTAAGCAAAAAGTTTTATTTTAACTGACAAATACTATATTAAATTTTAACTTTTTCTATGACTATACTCATTTTCTTACTCTTTTCTTTGTTTTTTATACATTTTATATTTTCATAAATTTTATATTTCTGTGATAAAATAGAAAACTTATAGTTGTTCGGCTTCTGAACACTGATGAAAACACAAAATGATGGGCTTCATCAACAATCAAAAATATATACATTTATTTTACGAATTCCATATTATTATGGTGGCGCCCTTCAGAGAATTAAAAATACAAAATTATCTTCATCAAAGCCGATGCTTTACATCCGGCGTTCAGTGGCAGATTACTATTTCATATTGTTTTACAACGCATGGCTTTAGCCCTCTTGTGGGAAAGACTTTAAGACAAAACTTAACAACAGTTGCTTTTCTCAACAACTGAAATTTAGAATAGTGTGATTAAGAAAAATATGTGAACTGTTTGCAATTTCAAATTAATATTGAAATGTACAGGTTTAGAATTTTCTACAGTGAAAAGTTTTCGGAACTTCAGTATTCAAAAAAGTATACGAAAGCTAGACGTTAAGAACGTATCCAATGAGCGAGCATTGAATTGCGAAGCAATCCGAAATGAACTGCGAAGGCAGTTTCGGGGGTTGGCGAGCGCCAGCAAGCAGGGGGCGAAGCCTCCTAGTAACTAATATAATAACATTTAAAATAAGGTATTTATTTTTTTTTTCTAGTAGAGGATAGTCTACTTTTCTCGTCTGTCAATTAATACTAATAATATATTGGATTTTTTGTTAGTTAAAAATAGTTAAGTAAAAAATTTTACAATTGACCCCACTCTCCCCTATATACTAAGTTTCAATCTTTCCAGTGTTAATATATTTTAATTAAGGGTGTAACGTGAGTAAAACAGTAAATTAATTGCATTAAATTTTTGAAAAAAACTATCTGTCAACTCTCCAATGTTGTATTGTAAGACATAGACATTTTAAATTATTAAAATTTAATAACATAAATTGAAATATCTTTTTCCGATTCAGAATTCACTATAAGGTTCGTATAAACGTGCTTATATTATAAAATTTATGAATATTAATATATAATAGAAAATTTATGAACATAATTGTATTAAATAAATAGAAAATTTATGAACAATAGATTTTGAAAATGAATTAAATTTTTAAAATATATGAATTATTAAGGTTTTAAGGATTTGTTATGCATATTTCTTTCTGTATTTGTACTTTAAATTGGTTACTCTCCCACAATGAAAATTCTATAACCATACTATAATTTTATGTGAGTGACTATAATTTTATAACAAATCAAGTTTTCATTTTGGATTTAGGAAAAAGGATCAGAAGGGTGTTGGAATCTAAGTAATTTACTATTAATTTATTTTGAATTTTTATAAATGGCCTGTGAATTTTCCGATTTTATATTCAAAGTCTACTGAATTTTAAAACAACTGAGGATTTAAAATCCACATATCCTTTAAGATAGAAAATTGTAGAGATGTCAGAACCATTTTTTAATTACAAATTTACATACATGCACATGAATTCGATGTAACAGAGGGAATACATTTAGTCTTTATTTCATATTTCATTAAAAAAAACTTCAACTGTTTTTGCGATTACAAGGGTGGAAGGAATAATTTAGACATATTATAATTTAAATGTTTATGAAAATATCACAACCAAATTACCAAATAAGTGGCAAAATGAATATCAAATATCTAATTGTAACATATTAATGAATTTTCAAAGTACTCTTAGGGTTGGCAATAAACTGTAAATGAGCTATAGCAATAATAATGTTGTAAATGAGCCACAAAATGTCCTATTCATAGCTACCGCAACTAATCTATACCCTTTTGCACCTCTCTCTCTCTCTCTCTCTCTCTCTCTCTCTCTCTCTCTCTCTCTCTCTCTCTCCCTCTCTCTCTCTCTCTCTCACTCTCTCTCTCTCTCTCTCTCTCTCTCTCTCTCTCTCTCTCTTCCCTCCCGTAGGAATATAAGAATAGAAAATTTCAAAGAAAAATTAAGATTTCAATAATTATAAAATTTTATTGTTCGTTGAGTTCATTGAGTATTAAATAAAAGAATATATTATAGAGAAAAAAAATTTTACCTAGACTAATATATCTGTTGCCATGTGCAAATCAATGGCAACCAAAGATTAAAACTAAATTTATACTTTAATATAAATATGAAATTTTATAACTAACCAGTAAACTTATCAAATATTCAATTAAATAATAAATATCATTCAATAAACGTCAATAATTTCAATTAAAAAAAATGAAAAAAATTTGTACTTAAAATTCGAACTTTATTGATTATAATTTTTGAACTAGTATAATATAATGTATTATCCTATGTTATTAGTATAATATTGTATGATATATTAGTGTAACATATTAGTATAATATATTATTAATATCTTGCTCAAATCAAGTTTTCGTTTGGACAGTTTTCGGGTCAATTCAAGGTAACGAACAAATCAGATGTAAGAACTACTTGCGCCTAGAAAATGATTATGAACGCGCCTAGAAAAATTTATTCCACTGCACGCTATCACGCTTTAATTTCATATTTCGTCGCCTGGCAACTTAGTTATAGAAATATTTTTAAATCATTTTTACAAGTGAATCATAAGTGAATACAGGAGCAGAATAAATGAGTTTGAAAGCCCACTAGGTTGCCCCGTTGCCCCATGCTGTTTGCCTAGATTCTTGAAACTTGATTTCTTTTTATGGAAAGTCTTCCCACAAGAAGTTTTATTTTATTTTATAACCGTAGTTGAACAGCAGACCCAATTTTTGGGCCTACGACTACTAATGTTCAACCCCGTAACCTTGTAATTTTGAACCCAATCCAGAGGACAAGGGAACTCCTGGATCAAGTATTGAGAGAAATCTGCCGTCGTTTAGGATTTTTTTGATGGAACTAACCAGCATTTGTGTTACATGTAGAGGAAGACCACGAGAACCTCCCACGGTTAGCCTGATGGCAAAGGGACTCTAACCCATGATCCGTCTACCACTGAGGATATTTCACGTCAGCACTGTGGTCGGTGCAAGCCGGATGCGGATTCATATCGACAAGCCATCTATGGGATCGAAACCGGTTCCCCTCATTGGAAGGCGAACGCTCTATCCTCTGAGATATCGTGGTTCAACACAAGAAGTTTGTGGAGTGTACAATGGATCATGTAACGAGACTTGCTGCTATTTATTGATCCCTCCAGTTGCTCATCTAGCACAAAAGCTTCGGAGACCCTTCACATGATGAAATCAAGGCACGAGAAATTAGGTTAAAGTGAGCAACTTAACCTGCATCCGCACAGTGCTGTCTGGCTCACAGTAACACTACAGTAGTAAGAGGCAGAGTACCACATATAGTAATCCCTAACCCTGCGATGATCCTTCTTGCTGTAAATATTTTTGTGACACCCTATGAATATCATAAGTTTTGAATAGACAAAAAAATCTTGAAAAATAATTTAAATAGGTTTTGATGGTTCTAATTTCAATCCCAACTCCAAAAATCTGATGTTATTCATCTTAGTTTATTCCCAAAAATAATAAGACCAATGTCTTATAATAAAATAAAATAAATCAGCCTTATCTTTTAATTTTGATTCCTAAATTACTTGTGCGGAGAATCTCATTTTTACTATTTTCTTGAACCGAATTCTTGCATACTTTATTCATGTATTTGAAATAAAAAAGAGTAGTTTTATCCATCAAACTTGAAACCTCTTTAATTTAAATTGTCACCAGATATGCCAAGATGAAACAAAATGAAGTTCTATATTTCAACCTCTTTCTAGACTTCCTTTACTATTTGTCTTGAAAAAGCAGTTAAATTAAAATTGCCGTTTAATGTTTGATTTTCTGTTCTTAGATAGTCTCAGACTTTTATATGCGATAGAAAACCAGTGTTACTAAATTTAAAACGATTTTTTAACTCCTATCTTAAGGAAAATAAAAGAAATGCTGTTCGCAGTCACCACTTTTAAAATATTCGAGGCTCTCTTTGCATGCAAAAATCGAATTTAAAAGTTCTTTTTAAGATATTTCTTAGTTCAATTCATTTTATTTCAACTTTTTTGTTTCTTCTAGTTCCTTACAAAAGTCTTCTATTTTTAGAAATTTATATAGAACGTTGGATGATTTCAATAGCTTTTTCGCATTTAACATTGATGCAGTATGTTTTCAAATGAAGCAACAATGCTTAAGATTAAGTTATTTTTACTTTATTCAATAAATCATAGTAAATTCCAAATTTAGTAGGAACATAATATTTGATAATGACTATAAGCTTAGATTGATGAATGATTAAACCTGTTGAATGGTAAAATGATAACATCTGGTTAAATGGCTTCATTTGTAGCTATTTGGGTTTAAAGGGCTTAGGTCAGAGTAAGGTGAGGATTAATAAAAATTATAAATTATTAATTACTTGTCTTAAAAACGTTGAAACAACATCTTCCTTTATTGCCACTTACTACAGTGGAATTTTACTACAGGGTCACTTACTACAGGGAAAGCGGGCTAGTGAGGACGTAGTGCTAAAGTGGACATCTTGAATAACTTAATTAATTATTTGTCAAATCTTCTCTGTGAGATATTGTTGATTAGCAACATGGATGTAAACTTACATGTGCAGATACATAATCAATCTGCGAATAATTTAGTAGAAATTAGTAAAAGAAAGTTTTTAGGGTGCAAAAGTAACTATCAAATTTTATCCTTAAACTTTAATTAACATATTTTATTTGCAGAGTTTCAACAAAAGATGATAATATAGTATAAATTTTAAAATGTCTGTGTGTCTAGTGTAGACACATGGTAGTAGGGCTAACGGAGACATGTCCACACTTGCCCTATTCAATTTCCAATGAAAGAAATATAAATTGGTTACAATTGTTACCCACTTCATGTTATTTATTTTCTAAATTAGAATAATTTCGTGGAATGAAATACCTTTACAAATGGGGGTTTCAATTTCAAGTTAAAAATTGAGCATGGATCCTTTATAATAATCCACATTTAAACGGTTTTTATAAAATTTAAATGGGGTGTTTTATATTGGTCGTTAAAAGAATATGATTCAATATAAATGAATTAAAGAAGAAAATTAATTTTTAATATATAATTATTTTTTGCCATGCATTAAAGGGAAAGAGAATATCAGCACACTCGTCATCTCTTTTGCGCGTTGTTTACAATGCCCCAGTAAGGGAAAGGTCACTAAGCCATGCCGTACGTTGTCCATTCGGACAATTTCATCATCAATTTAAAACTTATTAATTCAACTTAAAATTGGTTCTAAGCTTTCAAGTAAGGCAAATGGAATAATGGTTTGTAAATGTATGGATTTGTGCTCAAATAGTATTTTTTGCTATAGTGAAATGCTCTATTACGAATTAGTATTTTAATTAAAATACGTCAATATTTATTCTTCTATGAGGCTTGGGCTGAAATTAATTTTAGTTTGGACTTAGATTGGAGTTGTAATAAACAACTACATGATAATTGTATATTAAGCTTCTTCACACTAGCACCGCTAGACTGGACAGACAACCTTTGAAAAGAAAAACATGGAAATACTAAACGAGAATGCAGGTAAATATCTACAATTCTGGGTCAAAAAAATTTAGTGAGTTAAAAATTAAAGCATATATGGTTTTTGACAAATTTGTAAATAAATTTCCGCCCTAGCTCCCTCTCCTATACACGGTAAAAGCTACGGTGAAATACCTATCCAAATATAGTGTGGAAAAACTCTAAAAAATGTATGAATGATAATTTTATTTCAAGTTAATGACGAATCGAGATTTCTTTAACATTTCAAAGAATGTAGTTAAACCTTAACACCAATTATTGATAAAACTTACTCCAATCTACGGGTTGTCAGTGGAGAAAGTTGTGTTTTTTGGAGCTTTTAGTGAATAATTATTACACACTGCAAAAAATTTGGTGCATTGTTGCCAAGAGGTCCATTACGATAAAAAAAATTTTTTTAAACTTTGTCCGAACTACCAATGCATTTTCAATGAACTCCCTTGTCTTCCAACAAATGATATTGTATTGTTTCATTTCGGGAACATTTAATATTGTCTTTATACATTTGCTACTTCATTTTGATTTTTAATTTATTTAGAGAAATATTTTGGAATTTTTCTCATTAGCATATGCTAATTCTGAAAAATCTTTTTCCAACTGAAATAAGGGTCCATTTTGCGTGATAAATTTAAATCGAATGAAGTGTTTTATATTTCCCCGACTTTACCTTTTCGTATGATCTGGTAAAATATTTCTATCTCCCTTATGTTTAGTTATTAATCGAATAATGTTCCTATAAACTGTTTATATAGTTAGGTTATGATCAAGGTAGGATAATTCTATGGTAACTTCCATTTTTCGTACTGTATTCTAAATAAACGTTCTTAAAAATTTATTCGTATAGTAATTTAATGATTGAAAGTATCATGTCTTTGGCCTTAATTTCCTTGTAAATTACATATGTTTTATGCAAATTTTGAGGAAACACTGCTGCCATGAATAATTGAAATGTAGCTTTATTTCTGAAGGAACTGCGAAGTTCATACATTGTAAAATCTATTTAAATTGTTCTTACTTTTATGAGTCAATTTTTATTTCAGGTTCTCTTTGATACTTGCCTATTTCGTTATCGATGGTAAATTTTCAAGCATTTGTCATGCTAGTGATTGTGTTTTAAATTATAATTTATCCTCCTCCAAATTACATCTTTAATTGGATCAGAAGGTTTGAGTATGATTTAACAATTTTGCATGGATAACTGTGCCATGAAATCCTTCTTGCGAAGACTAACTTCTTTTAACTTCTTTTGCTTTCTGTACTTATTATCTCAATACATATCTTTAGAGTTATTCATTTGCTTATTTGCTTCCTTTTCGGATATCTCACACACTAAATTAAGAAAATGTAACTTCATGATTATAAAATATAATCATGAAGTTATATTTTCTTAATTCTGGAAATTTTCAAACTAAGGATTTTTCTTCTTTGTTCCCTGATTCTTTAAGCCTTTGCGCCTTTTTTGGTTTTCTTCTTCCAGCCTGCGGCAAAGGAACGAAAATTCTTATCTTTCTTTCCATGAAAATATAAAAAAAATATTATTTTCAAGAATTATTAATTATTAAAAATATATTTAAAGTATATCATCTCTAATTTTCATATTTAATATTTCACATTAATTTAGATTGTAAAACTATTATTTCCCGTTAATTTTACAAACTTTAGTTATATATTTATTAAATTAAACTAGGGAAAGCAAAAGGTTACCTGATTTTCAATGCTTAATGAAAGTTTTCATTTGTGATGCAACGTGTGGGACAAAGTTTGTTCTTCAAATTTTTTTTTTGAAAAATTTGTATACTCTTAATAAATTTATATGTAAGGAATGATAAATCAATGGTTAAAAATGAAAATTGAAAACAGAATAATAATTCATTTAGTTACTATTACGAAAAATCCATCTTTTCTGTCGCCCGGATCAAATATTCCATTCACGCTAACTATTTATTTTTTAAATAGAAAATTATTTTAATTTAGCAAAAGAATAAGGACTATATCTAATTTAATGTTTTAATAGTTAATTTACTTCTTTGTCTCTTTTTTGCTTTTGTAAATTGGATTCATTTTCTGATTAGACTATAACAGTTAGTAACTTGATTTAAGTGTAGTTGATAAACTGGTCAAGAAAAAAGAAACAATACTAAAAGAACAGTTTCAACTGCACATCCTGAGTCTCTCAAAACAATATTGTTTGACACATTGATGCCACTCAACAGAAACAAATTTCTTACAAACTACTTTAAGTTCAGTTAATATGAATCTTTAAATTTTAAATGCTGTATGTCTCAGTATCAGAAAAAAATATTGTTTCTTCTTCTTATTATTTTTAATATTTTATTTCGTGCTTACTTTTCACGAAATCACTTTGCAGTGCCTTTGCTTCGCAGTATCATCTTAGTCCTTTAAGTGTTAACCGTGTTTCTAAAGTGTAGGCTAAGTCAGTTCAACTTTAAACAATAATATGGGTAATTTGAAACTCTATACGAAGCAAATTTGCAGCCACTTTAATAAAGTTTACACTGAACCATATTTCGGCTAAAACGAATTCTCCTAATACGGCTAAAACGAATAATGGGATATAGTTTTTGCTTTGGTATTGAGTTATTGAGTTAGTACCATAATATGGTTCAATTTGGCACCATATTAAGTTATAAGATTTAAACAATAATCTGGTACAAATAACACCAAACTTTCTGAGATTGTACTTTCAAATTATTCTACAATGTTTTTAGTCCAGACTGAAATCAAAATTCTACTTTTTGAAAGTTCGTAGTTTTAAAGAGCATGGTATACATATTCCATTTGTTTAGAAAACATGACTATAGTGTTTCAATGACAAAAGGGCGGAGAATATAAAATTCCTATTCTCTTTCTCTCTCTTTCTCTGAGTATAAAAAAAAAATAATAATTTGTTTTTATCATTTTTCATGTTTTATTTAACAAAGTTTGAAAGACTAATTAATTATGAAATATGCAATTTTTTACACCTTTTTCATCTGTGTAATTTTAAATTATAATATGCAAAATTTAGCGAAATCAGTTGAATAGCTCCTAAAAATCCATATTTTTTAAACTTTTCATTCAGTGCTTAATTTTATAATCCGTTCTTAGTTTTATATAGAATTAAGTCTTACATGCTTTTATATCAGCTCTTAGTTTGACACATTTACGTAACTATTTAAATTTTTTAAAAACTTTTATTTCTTTTAAAAAAACTAAAAATTTCTGAATACTGCTCAAGATTGTTTTCTTTATTTTCAAAAAAAAAGTTTTGATTTTTAAATAAATTGTTATATGCTTTGAAAAACCTCTTAAAATATTCAATTACTTCATTTTGGAAAGAAAATCCAATGTGAATCCCAGTTTTTTAAAACTGAACCAATTTTTTCAAAATAACAAGAAAAGAGTCATTTTCTATCTTATCAGTGCAGATTTTTTTTTATTTCTAATGGCAAGGTAAAATACAACAATAAAGTAAGCACAGCAATAAGGAATAAACAGAACAAAAATTACCGAAGTCATTGTCTAAAACTATCTTTGGCACGCCAATATCGAGTGATTTTGGAGTCGCAGCCAAGGATTGCCCTACAGCTACGAAGATGAGCTCTGTTTATAAGTTCTCTAAGATCACAGAGTGGCCAAAATGGTAGGCCAAAAATACCAATTAGGTGAAGATACTCACCCAAACGATCATGAAGTGATAGTAGCTGAAAAAAGATTACTACCCTAGAATTTTTTTTTTAATTTGAGAATTTATACTTTTGTTCTGCTATGATATTTTCCTGTAAAAAACTTCAACATTGCACGGTGAAGTTTACAATACCTAACTTATTAGTGTGTCTTTCATTCTTACTTATTAGTTTGACTTAACTTAACTTAACTTCTTATTTATTAGTGTGACTTTAATACCTAACTTATTAGTGTGACTTTAACTTAGAACTCCGGAGAACACGGAGTCCGAACTCCGTGTTCGCGTACTTCATATTTTCTTTTTAATGCTTACGTCTACAATTTGCAGATAAAAAGGTAAGAAATGTGATCTCACCAGTAGTTTCTTTATTTAAAATTAAATTAAAATTCTAAAATACCAGTGTTATATAAAGGAAAGTTCGAAGACTTGAATTACAAATTTACTTCTACTTACTCCCCCTTTAATTTAATTTTTTTTTTTCCAAATTAGATGGGTTAATAACATCGGAGAAAAAAAATAAAAATTGCTTTACGGGTCAAAGAAATTGAATAAAAATAGAATAAATGTCCGGCTCGTAATTTCATTCAAATTGTCTCGTCTGCATAACGGTAGTAATAGCTACCATCACTGAGGGAGCATCAAAATTCATTTCTTCCGTCGACTACCTAACTTCATCAGTAATTTATTTGTTGTTCGATTCTAGAATTTTCCCTAAACGTTAGTGATCATTAGCGTTTAAACCTCGCAACGTCTTATGTTTGTATTATTTATATTTTAGTTTTATTGCGCAAAACAGTAATTGCTTTATAGTGATTATTTTTATAAGCTATAAATTAGGGACTGAGATAGCCAGGTTGAGGAATGTTTCTTGAATTAAATTTAAAAATAAGCGAAATTAAATTTTACTGCAAATAAAAAGAAGAAGAAAAAGAATATTGAAACTGAAAATTAAAATAATATTTTAAAAAGAAGCTGAAAAGAAAATTTTCTGGACATTCTGGAATTAACGGTTAACCATTTTAACATTAAAATAATTTTTAAGAAAATTTATGGTTTTTGTTGTATGAAATGAATTAAAATTAATGATTAATTGATCAAAGTCCATTTAAATTAACAGATTTATGTGGGTTTAGTAACTACATAAAATTGCACGAAAATAAATATTTGTCAATTAAAATTATAATAGTTATTATTGGTATTCAAATGCCTGATTAAGAGAAATATTTTCTCTAGTATATTTTTAAGAATGAACTGATCTGGATTTGAAACTGATTGATTAGTTTCAATGTTGAAATTTTCAGTCCAGAATTACGGTAAAATAACCGCCAACACTCTGTACATCCAATTCACAGTAAAGTTTACTGCTAGAAATATATGTCTTTCCATTATGGTATTGAAACTGCCTCAATCTGATAAGGTTAAAAACCGGTGAATACAAAACTAAACGGTATTGTAGCCATTAACCACTAGAATGATTTTAAAAAAGCAAAAATTGCTTTTAACTGGGCATTGGAGATGGGCTATGTTAGTCTTCTCGTTAGGCATTGGACATTGGAGTTAGGTTGTGGTTAAGTTGTATTTTGTTGCATGAATCATGCAGTGTTGTTTAATTGGTTTATCTGGTGGCACCATCTGTCATGAGAAATGAGAAATAATTGATTTTTTGCCTGAACCAGCTCTTAACAAGGGTTGAAAAAATTATTAATTGGGAATTATATATTGAACATAATTTCAACTATACTAATCTGATGCAGTTTTTGTACAAAAATGCTAACTTTTTACCATTTTAAGTTTCTTCTTTTTTCAAAAAAAATTCTCATATTATATTAATTTAAAAGCAAGGCCTGCGTATATTTTTTTTAAAAGCATTTTTTGCAGAAACTAAGACAATGGGTTTGGCATTTTTTGCTTCTCCATCTTCTCAAATTGAAAACGGAAAAATAAAATTTAAATGATTGTGTATATGACCCATCAAATTAATGGGAAAAAACTGCCCTCAACGAGGCAAGTTTTGAGAAGTTTATTTTTTACCACCAATCAAAATCGGAAACAGAAGATACAAGATATCTGACAATCCAGGAAATTCTGAAATTTGAGAAGAAAGCAACGAAACAAACGGAAAATTGTTTCCTCAAATCTAAAAATCTTTACAAGGACTGAAAGAGCTGTAAAAGAAAAATTAGTCAAAAGCATACCGAAGTTCATAAAAAGAAACGTGAAGATTTTCAATCCAGTTAAATATTTTGTTGGATGTTTGCAAACATCTCTTATACATATCAGATCATCATCTCATTTTAGTTTACAGGTAAAGTTTTAATATAAAAGTGGGAGCAACTACAAGCCTTCAAGTTGAGAAACGTATACATAATATGAAGTAGCATGAACTTTAACAACAATTGGTGCTGATCTGGGATTGACTATGAACTGAGCTAGTAAAAAAGTAATGGCATTGAAGACGTTACAATTGTGCTTGAAGTTTACAGGATACGTAACAAAAGTTCGTGCTTCAGAGGCCATACATCATGCTAAATTTAGTAGATTGCAAAAGCCCTTCACTCTCTATTTTTTTTTTCTTCAGAATTGAATTTTGGTTTATCCTCACTGAGATAATTGATCTCAGAAGTATTTATCTTAACTTTGTTATATTTTCTTTTCAGCCTATAATCCTTCAAATGCTACATTAGCTCCAGATTAAAACCAAAAACTAGCCAAAGCATTATTTAGGGTGGGGGAATATTTTTTTCATGTTGCATCAAATGTTTTAACAGATCTTAGATGCTTTTCGCAACACTGATTTCAAATCTGCAATCTGTTTCTCTCTTTAAGCTAAATTTTTTTTTAAATGATATTTTTTGGTCTATTTTTTTGTCAAAATGTGTAAGCTTGAAAACGTTATGTATGTAACTGGGGTTCACATAAATGCAGTGACAAACTTCTATGGGAGTTAGGGTGCATCTTTAGAATCAAAATTGCATCGGAACCAGTGATCGGAAATGTCGTATTACCAAGGGTGCTTCCATTTTATGATTTGCTTCTTCGCATTCTTCTGAATAGGTAGTAATAGGAAAGTGTCCCTTGCCACTAACTACGAGTTTTCTGGGCATGGATTAATTTGAAATTTTAATTCTGATGATGTGCCCTAACTCCCTTAAAAGTTTTTCTTAACATTTACTTGATCCTATATTATACATATCGTTTTCAATCTTGTATATTTCGATAAAAAATCTGTAGCTTTAGAGGAAAAACTAATTTCTGATTTAGAGTCTCCGCAGCCGAATTTGACAAGATCTAGTTTTTAAATAAATGCAACGAAAAATCTGCTCCCCCATGTTATTAAATAATTGATAAAGAAACATCAAAACTAGCAATTTAAATCCTGAGTGAGTCACACTTTTTTGCGAAAAACCTGAAAAAAAGACATTAAAAAAGAAAATGGCCTCCTAACTATAGTCCCTTTATGAGCATGAACAAGATAAAGTGTATAGTGAAGAAAAGAATAATCGAAACAACAGAAGAATATGTTAAATCTCTTACTTTTCTTCTTTTTTTTTATTGATCTCGATTTTCTTAGCATGTTCAAATAAACTTTTAAAATAGATTTAATACTACTGCTCACTTTCATTCAAGTCTAATCCAGAATTCAGACTTAAGTTTTAGAAAAGGCGAAAAAAAAGATATAGATTTAAAAGCTGTGACACAGAAGAAGAAGAGATATCAAGCTTAAACAAAAACTTAATTCCAGTTCGACCAAAGTCTTACCTAACTAGTATACCTAACTAGTATACCTAACTAGTCTTAAGAAAATCATTATTTATGTTTTTTACTTGAAACATTTTACAAAAGTTAGCAAGTGAACGCAAATTTTCTCAGTCCATAAGAAAAAAAAAATTCAGGCGGGGTTAGATGAAAATCCTTACATCATTCGACAAAATCATTTCTATTTAAAAGTAAAAGCTGAACATTTTATCTACAAAACAAGTTCAGTTTTGTGTTTCTATAAGATAAACTGAAGAAGAGTAGAAAGCTGTATCCAGAGTTAAAGACTTCAACTCTTTCAAAGCCTTTACTATTTTGATTTTATTATGTAATTTCTATAGTAAAAGTCAATTAGTATTAAATTAACTCTGATTACTATGTGTGTTATTTTTTTGCCATAGTTCAACGTTTTGTATCAATGATTAAAGCAACTGTAATAAATTAGTTATTATGCTGAATTATAAAATTTTTCAGCAAGTTAATATTTTTTACCTAACTAGTCTTAAGAAAATCATTATTTATGTTTTTTACTTGAAACATTTTACAAAAGTTAGCAAGTGAACGCAAATTTTCTCAGTCCATAAGAAAAAAAAAATTCAGGCGGGGTTAGATGAAAATCCTTACATCATTCGACAAAATCATTTCTATTTAAAAGTAAAAGCTGAACATTTTATCTACAAAACAAGTTCAGTTTTGTGTTTCTATAAGATAAACTGAAGAAGAGTAGAAAGCTGTATCCAGAGTTAAAGACTTCAACTCTTTCAAAGCCTTTACTATTTTGATTTTATTATGTAATTTCTATAGTAAAAGTCAATTAGTATTAAATTAACTCTGATTACTATGTGTGTTATTTTTTTGCCATAGTTCAACGTTTTGTATCAATGATTAAAGCAACTGTAATAAATTAGTTATTATGCTGAATTATAAAATTTTTCAGCAAGTTAATATTTTTTACCTAACTAGTCTTAAGAAAATCATTATTTATGTTTTTTACTTGAAACATTTTACAAAAGTTAGCAAGTGAACGCAAATTTTCTCAGTCCATAAGAAAAAAAAAATTCAGGCGGGGTTAGATGAAAATCCTTACATCATTCGACAAAATCATTTCTATTTAAAAGTAAAAGCTGAACATTTTATCTACAAAACAAGTTCAGTTTTGTGTTTCTATAATTAACCTTTCGAATTTTATAGCAGAAAACGGATAGATTTCAGAAGAGAATTACGTTTTCTGTTTTTTCAAAGTTTGATATTTTATAGCCGTCGTTGAACAGCCATCCCAACAATTATCCTATGATAAAAATTAATCTTTTTAATGTGTCTATATCACTAAAAAATTAAAAAAGCTGTTTGAGATGAAAGAAAAATAGCAGAAAACACAGGTCCCTGGTTCGATCCTCGGGCCGGGCAGGGTTGACTCAGCCTTTCATCCCTTCAGTGAGTCGATAAATGAGTACCAAGCATGCTTGGGAACTAAACACTGGGGGGCGGCATTCACTGGGGGCGCGTTCGGCCGACCACCTGACCGGAACATCTGCTTCTGCACCCCAGAGCCCAAGGTCTTGGCCCTCTAGGGCTGTCGCGCTGCTGAGTTTATATATATATATATTTAAATTTATTTTTAATCAAAGACTTAAACTAATATGTACACATATTTGTTGCAGAATTGGTTAACAGAAGACATTATTAATTTAAGGTTTTAAATGGCTATTAATTTGCTTCTGGATAAATGAAATTTAAATATTATTAATAATCATTATCCAAGAAAATGATTTCTTAAAATGTTTATTTTCGTATTTTCAATTAATTTGTGTTTATTATTTATTTATTTAATTAATTTATTTATTTATTTGTTTTATTTTTATTTATAGATTGTACAAACCAAACTCGGCAGCATTTATTGTATGAATTTTGTGTTTATAGACTAATTAGAAGGCGTTCAATATACAAATTTATACTTTCCTTTCCAGAAACCCTTCACTAAATCTTTTAATTCCTCTAAAAAATCAATTTAATCAGCATTTCTAAATTTACTCCTTACCAAAATGGTAGTGGCTCGGTTAGAAAGATTATTGATATTAAAATTTAGAATTTAAATAGATTCTAATTTTTCAAAAATTTCCCAACTATTCAAAGATTAATTTTCTTTAAAAAAAACTTATTTTAAAATAAAGACTTTAATTTTAGAACTTCATCCATATTCTCAAATACACAGATATTTAAAATTTATTTTTAATTAAAGAATTAA
The DNA here is from genome assembly GCF_982258835.1 of Parasteatoda tepidariorum. Classification (NCBI taxonomy): domain Eukaryota; kingdom Metazoa; phylum Arthropoda; class Arachnida; order Araneae; family Theridiidae; genus Parasteatoda; species Parasteatoda tepidariorum. Next base: position 17,854,539 of record NC_141765.1, read on the forward strand.
ACTAATCTGTATTGTAACAGAATTGGTTTACAGAGGACATCACAGATTTCAGAGTTTAAATGGCTTTTTATTTTAATTTGTTTCTTGGAAAATGAAATGCTAATTATGCATTATCAAAAATCATTATTTATGCAAAATTATTTAAAATAATTTTTTCTGTGAATCTAATGACTCAAATAATTTTTCTTGCAAATATTAAGTAATTTTCTTCCATGATATTTAATCTTTTTTTCCCTTAAGCAAATAAAAAAAATATATACTACATATTGTGTTTACAAAATTGGTAAATAGATAGCAGCACTATATCCGAGATCAAAACGTTTTTTTTCTTCTGTTATATGTATCTTGCAAAATGAAATTTAAATAGTATCGAACTTTTTATTTATGCATATGTTTTGGAGCCTTAACGAGTAAAATAACTTTTCACGACAATAATATTTAAATAAATTTTGAAGTATAATTTCCATGAAGTATAAGTATTTATTTCCATATTTTCATCTAACACATTTTCAAAAGACCCAATCAATAATTTACTGAAGTTACATATTTCTTTAAAATAATTATATATTTTTTTCTTCTGATTTGTGTTAAAAATTAAATTTAAAATTAACGTGTATTGACGTAAATTAACGTAAATTAACTGAAGTTATTGTCCGTTGTTAGTCGTTTCTTTAGCTTATAATTTTGAAATGAGATGGCAGCACAACTGTGATGTTATTAAGATTTAGTTGGAGTTAATAAAATTTAACAGTGCTTGTCATTAAAATTTTGCTTGATTATTTTACTTAATAATCTAACAAGTTAAACTAATTCTTATCCAATGATTCCTTGTGTGTTTTAGGTTAAATTAAAGTATTAAGAAAAAGTTCTTTGATTTTAAAATAAATTCATATTGCTATGTGGAGCAAACAACTTATATTATTGATAAAAAAAAACAAAGATATTAATAATAAAACTAATAAGCTAATTAAATAGTTAAAAATAGTATTATTTTGCTTCTTTACTTTGTTACTTATTGTTACTTTGTTACTTATAATATTTGACTATTTTACTTTTTCATCAATTTTCTATCTTCTTTGGTTATTTTCTCTCAGTTTTGATATATCATTCGGATATATTAAGAGTTCCATTTGCACTTCTACTTTCAGGTTATGATTTTTTTTTTTAAATTTTCAATTTTTATTATTAACAAGAAAGTAATACACAAGGTGGTAGGAGGCATTCAATAGTGTAAGTTGTTCGTGGTTGAAGAAATGTATCGGATAAAATCATGCTATGCAGGATGTAGATGAAATCCAGACAGCCCAACAAAACTTTTCTTGAGAAAAGTTAGAACATCCACCGCACAGTCAAGATTTGACACCCTGCGACTTCCACATCTTTGGGAAACTTATAAGGACGCCATAGCAGGGAAGAAAATTTCTCTCGCAAATTCTCTTTCCCCTTCATTTTAATTTTAAATTGTCGAAAAAATGAGTTCAGACAAAACTAGAGTAAGCCATGAAGTTTCAAATACTGAAAAGAAAATTTAAAAATGTACAAATTAAAATAAATAATGAGATGATAATTTTGGATTACTCAACGGAGAAGTTCTCTTCTAATAATTTATTTGCATTTTAATATTTCGAAGTATTTTCTTTCAGCAACTCAAACTTCATGACTACTCATGACTACTTTGAATGAACTTCTTTTAAATTTTAAATTATTGATATTGATATTTAATTGATATTTCTTTCTTTTAAATTTTAAATTAGGAATGAAGGAGAAAGAGAATTTGCAACAAAACTTTTATTCCGCAGTAGAGCTAGTACTGTCTTTACGCATGAGCAAGTTAGGGTAGTGGCCTAGGGTCCTAGGCAATCAGGGGGCCCTTGAGGATCTTACTTTTTTTAAAAATTTTATTAAAAAGGCTAACAATTAACAAAATTATCTTACATATTTTAAAATAAATATATGCTACAAATAGTGATTGATTATCATGCATACACCAATAATTTGAATATTTATCACCAAGAGGAAACTGAATCTATTTTTCTACGTCTCAATGAAACTCTTAGGTTCTTGGGTATTGTAAGATGCTTTAATAACTGTTTAGTTTGACAAAATAATTCATACCTTTTGAATTTTTTTTAGTTGTTATACCTCTATATTTATTTAATTACGTTAATTAACTTCCATAGTTCAGAAAATTATTTTATTATCTGAGGATTGCAACTGGTAAACGTCTCAACTTCTTTTTTCAATTATGCATAGCTTAAAAACGCTATATTTGAGTTTTTGAGGTAATCAAAATGTGTTTAAATTTGTCAAAATTATTGCATTGTATCTTAAAAATGCTTTATTTTATGTATGTGAAGCTTTTTAAGTTCATTCTTAAACATTATAAGGGTCTATAATGTTTAAGGGTCTAAAATAAAATGCTATAAAGGTCTAAACATTTTTGTGCCCCGGGGGCCCTGCATGCTATTAAGGCAACGTCTTCTTAAGAGAGTATTATAGAGGACGCATTTCTATTCGGACCACGAAGTAAAGGAAGCTCTGCAGAACTTCCTTTGGATTCTAACACAATCTTTCTACAATCAGTGTTACGACAGTGTATAATAAAATTATATATATATATATAATATAAACACAAAGAAAAATTATAAAATAAAATAGAATTTTTTTTTAATCTGAAAACGTAAAGGTTTTCTTCAGGACGCATTCCCTTTTGATGGTAAATGCGATATTTCCAAGCAAAAAATAAGTAATAAATAAAAAAGTTTAAAATAAATTAAAAAATTTAAGTTGCAAAGAAAAACAAAAACATTAAAATAGGTAATCGTTGTTTATATATATATATATATATATATATATATATATATATATATATATATATATATATATATATATATATATATATATATATATATATATATATATATATATATATTATAACAGCTATGGTTGAGGGTTCTGGCACGCAGGAATAAAGCAAGATAGATCGTAAACGCCCTTTATTTTTTATTTTTCCGGATCGGCAGAGCTTCAAATCGCACTCCAAAATCGGTGCTTTAGTTTAAATCTTAGGAAAAGTAACACAAGTTTGTCTTTATGATATGTTATGATGTGTCTTATGATGTATTATGACGAAAAAAAGGGAAATATTAGCAATTACAATTGGTCAATTAAATAAATAGAGTTAATACACCGGTTCTAACGCTTAGTTAAGGGAAAAACTTAAAATGTTAATTCTGGCATTCTTTAATCTAAATTTAGAACTAAACTGTCGAACGTGAATAATAAATCTGAAAAAGCGTTTCATTTTGAACTATAAATTAAGTTAGAGAATTTAAATAAAAAAATAACATAAAAAGATTTGTTAAAGCTTTTTTATAATACACACACATATATATATATATGTATATATATATATACCAAATTTTATAAAATGCATTTAATTTGCTAGTAATACTTAAGGTAATACTAAAATCATTTTTCTTACAAAAATTACCTAATCATCTTAAAGGCTTAGGAAATGTTATTGATTTGTATACTATCTTAAGTATTACTGTAATAATGTGTAATGTTTAAAATCCTTTCTATTTTTTAAAAGATGATAAAGATGATGAAAAGATGATATATCGAAAATATTTTCGGAGAAAAAACTCATCTTTTGTATTCGATTTTAATCTTTAAGAGCGTAACATTCATACAATGTTTCTCTAGCAGTTCTTTTATAGTAATCTTGAAGAGAAATGAAACATTTTGCATTTATGAATTGATAAAACGTTATCAAATTCCACATATCTTGGAATCTTCTTTTAAACTATATCACATTTGATCACGAGAATTTCCATGAAACTTTCATTTAAAATATATATATATATATATATATATATATATATATATATATATATATATATATATATATATATATATATATATATATATATATATATATATATATATATATATATATATATATATATATATATATATATATGTATGTATATATATATATATATATATATCTCATATATATATATATATATATATATATATATATATATATATATATATATATATATATATATATATATATGTATGTATATATATATATATATATATATATCTCATATATATATATATATATATATGAGTGTGTGTGTGTGTACAATAATAGAATTATAAAATAAAATTTGAAAAAATTATTTCGGAAAACGTAAAGATTCTTTACCCAGACACTTTTCTTTACGTAGTAATATTTCGAAATGAAGAACAATTATCCTATGATAAAAATTAATCTTTTTAATGTGTCTATATCACTAAAAAATAAAAAAGCTGTTTGAGATGAAAGGAAAAATAGCAGAAAACAAACTTGCCGATATGAGTAAAAAATAAGAATGCCTTAAAAATAGATATATTAATCTGACATTGTAATTACATAATATAATAAACATTGAAGATTGATATTTATTGTCGGATTGCTTAGTGAGTGCAAATAAAGCAATTAAAATAATCCAAAACATCTCATTATTTTCTATTTTAACAGTTTTCTTATGGTTTCTTTAGTTTTCTGTAGTAATGCTCTCGAAAAACATTTTTATTATGTTCTCCACCGTCATAAATTCTGAAATAAAAGAAATGAAACAAAATCAATTATTTATGCTACTTATTGTGTATATCATAGATATGTGATTTGGATGTCCAAATTATTACATTAATTATTTTGATCTTAAATTATACAAAAGTCATTTTTATATATAACTGCTTCACCAATTTCAAATTAACATTTTCACGCTTATTATGCTCGTGAAAATAAAAAAAATGTGTCGAAGCACAATTTTCTTATTTCCTGCACCACCATAGTTTCTGAAATAGAAAATTATTAAATAAAGTTTAGTGAATTATTTACGCTATTTATTGTGTAAATCTAATATGTAATTAAAGTACACAAATGAAATAAAAGCAATTATTGAATAAAATTGAAGGAATTATTTATGCAACTTATTGTTTTTAGATTATAAGTAATTAATTTTATAACATCGATTTATGCAATAATAAATCGATGCTCTAAAAATACTCAGATGAAATAAAAAATTATTGAATAAAATTGAATGAATTATTTATGCTTCTTATTGTGTATATCTTATATGTTATTAAAATACTCAAATGAAATAAAAAATTATTGAATGAAATTGAAAGAATAATTTATGCTACTTATTGTGTAAATTATGAATAATTTTAAAATATTCAAATCAGTAGATCAATTAATCATTAACATAATTTATAAAATTGTCATTTTATAAATTTATACAGAAATAACCAAGTTAATCTTTTTTTACAATTATACATTATTAATTTTGAAGCTTCAGAAAAATAATAATTAATGTTAAAGCGTAAGGTATAAATTTAAAAACCAAGCAAGAATCTAAACATTTAAAAAAAGGTTTTACATGAATTGTAACATTTAGAAAAATTCTTGGATTTTCCAGAAAGAAAAAAAATAATAATTCGCATAAATCATCAGAGTAATTCGCGCCATGACAAACTTGCAAAAAAAGGACACTATATATAATTTAGGTGCATAGTTACTACTATTTTGATGTTGAGTGAAACTAAATTTTTTGCAGTGAGTGTATAGTGTGGTTTTCCGGAGAACTCCAGACATCCGTCTCGCGTCGTGGCGGGTACTATGGTTAAGAGGAAAGATCTCTTCGAATAGGGGTGTGGGGTGAATAGTTTTAACTTAATCTAAGCGTAGGTCGTCGCGAGTAATCCTTCTTTCTTCCATTTCACCCCCATTAGAAATGTGCTCACGCTTGTTACCATAGCAGCAGACAAACCCAGACTTTCAGTCTAGAGTTGTTCTCCTCAAAGTTTTTTTTTTAGTATAGTCACATCTTTATTCGATTTTTCACTGTATAGTTTTATTTACTTACTTATTATTCCTTTGTTTCTTCGCTTACAGACAACACATGTGTTCATGCGCATGGCTTCATTACAAAACCATTTAATTTAAAAAACAAGTATATTTTTAGTAATTTATTCGAACTAATTCTTTCAATATAATTTTCGCACAATAACTACAGAATGTACTAAGTTTAATTTAACACCAAAAATGGTGACAACCATACACCAAAATTTTTTTCTGTGTAGTGTGGCACTGTGTAGAAAATAAGACGTTTGTGCGCAAATATTTCAAATGTGTAATACTGAAAAGTATTTCTTTTATTAAAAAAGAAAATTAGTGTCCATCAGTTTATTAGTTTCATGCCGAAATAATTTTATATAAATATCTTTTTTAAATCATATTTGGCCTATTAAAATATTAAAAAAACTGAAAAATAATATTTATGAGTTGTAGTAGATGTAGGCTAAAACGTTACATTCATTTATAAAAAAATACATTCTTATTCTTTTTTTATGATTTTTACTAACTAAACATTTATTTATAAAAAGTTTAAAAAGAAAAAAAAGGACATACGAAAGATAAAAGATTTTTAAGAAACATCCTATTCAAAATTCTTCCAATTCAACATGACAGATTTATTACCTTTCTGTAACGAAAAAAATACAGGGTCTTATCACATTTTTGGAATCCATCTCAAAAAAGAAGTAAAAAATCATAGACATTTTTGTACTTGTACCCATTTACACCTCTGGCCTTGTTACATCGACATCACAAAAAGGTTGAAAAATAATGCATTTTAAAAAAACTTAATTAAAACCTGGTTATTACAGTGTTAAAACCTTTATTAAAATTTTATTAAAACCATCAATTAAACATATTTTAAAGCCTTTATCCCACTTCCTCAATGTCATTAGCTAGATTTTAATAACATTTTCCACAACTTAAATATTAACTTGCGAGCTCTAATATTATGAACTAAACTTTGATCAGAATGCTTGAAATTCATATGAATGGCAGTAATTTCGAATAATCACGTATATTAATGATTAAAAGATTTCTTTCAAAAAAGATTTCCTGTCTCTCGGTGACTTTGAAAATAAACTCACGTTCTTTCTGCCCAGTTTCAATGTTGTTGACGAGTAGTTTCTAATAAGGGAACAAGTTTCCAATAAAATTTAAAGAAATTGAACTTTTAAACACGCCATTTGTAATATGCTATAAAAGGTACTACTGCAATTGCTAATCCTAAGCCTAGAAAAGTGGGAAAGGAAGTTAGTTCAAAAAATTCTCATTGTAGTCTCTTAAAGTTGTCCAATTATCCGGATGCTTCATTATCCAGAATCGGCTTTGGTTCCGATTGGGCTGGAGAATCGACGCTCTAATGGCAATTGTTTTGATTGTTATGGTTCGGGTCCAAGATGAATACCTAATTGCCTACCTTCCCCGAAGTGAGCATAAGCGGCCATCTGGACTTGATTGAAGGGGGACATGGGTCAAAAAGGGAAAAACTTATACAGACAAGTTAAGTGTTGTCTTCTATTAATTCCTCCACGCTATATTAAATACTCATACTAAACTTAATAGATCCTATAGTTCAGTTACTATAATGAATTTAGTTAGAAGGAAGTTTGAAAAAAATAGAATTTCTAAGCGTCTGAAGTACATATCTAGAAAAAAGAGGTATTATTTCTAACGTATTTCCCATGCTGAATTGAATGAAATCAAAGTAAAATTAATAGGTATAATTGATCAAAAGTTTAAAGAATTTTTTTTTTGTATAAGAAATACCATTTCGTACTAGTAACTTTACATATCAACTATGCAACATTGATGTATGCATTGCTTTTGCTTAACTTAATAATACCAAAACCAATTCAATAGGATAAATTGTTTAAAAGTTATAAAACTTTCAAGAATAAAATTATAACTCTCACATTTTTATGCGTAAAACTCGTTACGGATTCGAAACTATTTGTTATATCAACTAATTTTCGATTTTATTGAATTAGGTAAAAAAATACATGAAAAATGTCTCACTTGTCTAGATATAAATATCAGACACATAAGTAAAGCAGAAGGAAACATTTGTCTCCAGAATAATCATGATCTCAAATTTACAGCAAACCAGCAGAAATACCGATAAGCAATATTAAAGCTAAATGATTGCTAAGTAAAATATAAATTCTGATTTAAACAAATTATAAACTAAATTATGTATAGATTCAAAATATTACACCAACATAAGGAGAGAAAAATAATCATATATTTTTCACAAAAATATTTTACAGCATTTTAATAATTACATACCATATGTGCAATAAAACTTCTGGAAAATAAATTATTTTAATTTAGAAATATATAATATTTCTGGCATATGGGAAAAATTTATGAATCACTTTAGAAAATGACTCAACCGTTTAGTTTAATTCATTAGTCCAATTTCAGAAAGTAAACAGACAAGACGCATATCAATATAATAAACAATACGAAACTTGACCAAATTGGTCAAATAGCTTAGAGCCTTTAGGGGAAAACTAACGAGATGCATTATTTAGTCAATATCAAAATGCTTACCTCATTTAGCGAAGGAGTATTTCTACCTTTGAGAAACAACCCTAATATGTCCAAAATCAATAAGGAATCACTTGTTGTAGTCTTTACTTCTCCATATTGGTTGTTCATTTTCACAGAACGCTTAAGCATTCTATCTGAGTTATAACTGCAGCCTCCGAAAACATTACAAAACACTCGTTTTCCTTTCGAAATCATTTCGAAATCCTGCAAATAAAAATTAGGTTTATTTTAATAAGTATGCGGGTAATCACAACAAACCTAAGGAAATATTATTTCAGTTTCTGAGCATCGCTGTTTTGCATGACGCGTTATAATATAAAATTTTTTGATGAATTACGCTTCTCACTGCGAAAGTATTGCTTTTATAATTCCAATAATAAGTAAGTCAAATAAAACTTTCAGTTATTTTCACACTCTTAGAATTTTCTAGGAAAAAATAGTAATTAACAATTCATTTGATAGTTATTTTACCGTATTTAAACAAAACAGTCAAATAGCCATAAATAAGATGGCATTCATACTGTTAACTTTGAGAAAAACCATTCATTAACTGCTTTCACCTAATACGGTTAAACAACTAGAATTTTATAGCACCTAGTATGTTCACCTAATCAAGCCACTTAGTTTTTTGTAGTTGAGAACATATTATTATCGAGAGGGCTACTCTGTCAATGACGGAACTGATCGACGGAACTGGGTTCGAGTCCCAGCATTGACACCAAATATTTCATCCATTCCCTTCAACACATGAAGAGTTTCCAGTGTCCTGCACTCTCCAATTTGTGCACCTGGACTATTAGAATATGATACTATCACTCACGCCTAGATGGCAGCACCATTAAAACTGCTCCACACACAAAAAGTTTAGTACTTCCCACCTCTTACGATTTTGAAACAATGCAAGTTGTAAATGGTTAAAAAAAAACAGATAGTTTTGTATTCATGATTTTTTATCCATACTAGTTTAAAATGGTTTGAAAGCCGTTAAGGTAAAAAAGGTACTTTAACGTTAACCTTATGATTAATTGACTGAACAGACTACTGTCGGCTATCTTACCCCGTAATTTTAGAATGAAAATTTAACAGTGTAAATTGAATAATTCACGTAAATCATTGAATTATCTATTGGTTGAATATTTAAAAAACAGCCTAGAATTTTCTATTTGTTGGATGATTAAAATAAACTAGTTATAACTAAAATTGGGTAATGTTACTTATTTAATGATAATTATTCAAACATTAGTGTGGTAATAATTCTTGTAAAATTTTAGTTTTTGAGGAGTATTTAAATTTCAACAAGCATATTTAAATCTTCATTGCATTCAATGCATCCTCAAAAAGATTAGTTTCTCTGTCATGTCACTGTGTTATAAGGAATTTAAAATCTTTAGTAAATTACTTTGCTTAACTATTATCCCAGTAAAATTTAACCCTTTGACGCAGATTGGACACAAGTGTCCCTTTTATATCTCTTTTCTGACTCTCTTATTACAAGCAAATATATATATTTTTATAATATTTAAATAAAAAGCAGTCTAATAGTTACTAAAGAAATATATTAGATTATCGGAATTACATTTGTACAAAAATATAAAATCTAACAAAAAAAAGAATTTTGAATCTATTTTTGTATTCATATTCAAAAATTTACCAATAATTAATTTTCCTTGTTATCGAAATTTCAACAATAAATAAATGTTTCTTTCTAGACATAAAAAATAACTGCTAATAGGTGCAAGTTGGAAAAATTAAAGTTCGGAAGTGAGTTTGGAAGATATAGTTTGGAAGAATTTACCTCTAACGCAAAAAAAAGTCACCGGTTTTTTATGCTGTATTTTATTACCACAAATTATTAAAATGCTAAATATAATATTTTTCACTTATTTTAACCAAATTTAATACAAAATAAAGAAAAGTATCAAAAATATGTTTAATAAAATTTCTACGTCATTATGTTAACATACTTTAATTCATTAAAACTATGAAGTAAATTAGAATTTTTACGAAATATCTGCTTCTGAAGCAAAAGTATATTTAAAATAACGTTACAAAATTTGGAATTTTCCATTGCGTAAAATTTTACCTTAACAATACCTAATCTAATATAGGATGCACCTTAACCACCACCTTCAATACACATTATTAGGTTTCTTCTCAAAAATGAAAAATGCAAAGGCAGCAAATTAATATTTATAAGAATAAAAACAAAAACGTTATTTAATTTTGATGAACCTCTATTGAGGAAGTCGTAATTAACAACAATTCGCTATTTTTACATGATAACTATGCATTTATCCTCTAATTCAGAAACGTCCACTATACTTTTCAAATATTAGTATTTTTTCATATTATCGCCATAATTTTTTTTGTTGTCTAAATTAGTTTAACGATTCCTTTTATATTAGTTTCACTAAACATCCAGATAACACAACAAAATATTTTATAACTAAGTAAAATAGGTGTCTGATTTTTAATGATTCTACTTTTGATTGGTTATAATGACTCTGATGGTTATAATTACTCATTTAATATGATGCTGTAGTCTATGTACTCTTTTTATAATGATTATATAGCAGCTTGACCAAATGTACGTGAATATCATTTATGAAAAATATGAATAACATTGTGCTACTGTTATTATTTTTAGTACACTTTTTTTAATTGATACACATCCGTGTTGTATTGTTTTATAAATCCTACAATAAGTATAGTAATTTATTTGTTTTTTTTTCGTAAAAATTTGTTTAATTATTTATTTATTTATATTTTTTTCTTCCCACAGCTCTTTATTTCATTTGCTAAACTATATCTAAGCTCCTCGAATTATTCTTTTTTTTTCCTTAGTATTCTTTGAAAAGTAGAAGTTATTGAAAATGAAGCTACAAATTTTGTTTTCTTATTTTTTAACTTCTTAAAAATATATATATTTGATGTTTGTAATTTTTCACACTTTCAGAAATTACCTAAATGCAAAAACCAAATAAGTTGAAGTAAAAAGTATTTTAAGCTGAAAATTGCGATTGAATAAAGAACTCACTTTTTTACTGTATGCAAATGAGCTGAATGCAAAGAAGTATACAATTAGAAAAAGCGGTAGCATCTTCTCAGGTTTTAACCTAGAATAAATTCAAAATAAGTTTTCATAAAATTAAACAGTTCATATTATTACAGTTTATCTAAACTAAAACACTTTTACACTATAAAGTCAAACCAAAGTCATCATTTCATAAAAGACATACAAAAGACCTACAAACCACCCTTAAAAATATTTATTTTCATTAAACCTATGTTTGCAAAACAAAATTTTACTTGTAAAAAATGATTCAAGAAGCTATTTAACAATAAAAAGGCTGAACGAAATATAAACGATATTTCCTTTTAAAAATTAAAACAAAGATAAAAATATGTAACAAGAATTTGAATCCCTAGTGAGAAATGAATCCTCGTATTATAATCAGAAATTTGAGTAATCATAAAATACAGATAAAGGGGATCACCCTTAAGAATATTCAATAAGATTTTAAAATGCGTAATTATAAATCTAATAAGCAAATTGATCAGTTCCAAATAATAATTTGAATTTATGGTTTCGATTAGAAGAAGAATCAATTCAGTTATTATATTCTTAAGATTGATTGATCTCAAAATAAAAACAAAAAGAGCTATCCTTCAGAATTCCAAATACGAGTTTAAAATACATCATAAAATATAAGAAATGATAGTCAATAAATTCCAACAAAAATTCAGATTATCATCTTCTAATATCTGAAGACTAAATCATTGCAAAATACAGATAAGCGGAATCAACTTAAAGAATATGTAATAAAATTTTTAAATCATAATGTGAATGTACATAAAAAAATCTAGTAAAATCACCGTACTTGTAAGATTGGAACATTTTTTGTGAAAAAAAACGTAATTAATGTAATAAACCAAAATAAACTGTATTTAAACCCTGAATTTGGTAAATTTTCCGTTCGTATGGTAACGATCAAACGGAATTTTTGTTTTTAAATATATAGTTCTTATTACCATATAATTAGTAAAAATTAAAACCTTAATGGTAAAGTAGACTATATTAGCATGGTATTAAAACTGTAATCTGTTTTTTACGCCATGCTCTAAGTTATCATGATAAAATTATCAAATTTTACCACAATTACTACCAAACAGCATGGTAATAAAACCATACTTCATTGTTAATATTACAAAAGTCATTACCAAATCTCTTCGGTAAAAATTACCGCACTTTTTAGTGTTCTCATAGACCCAGAAATTGGATTATACTTTTTTTCTTAGTGTAAGAAACGCAAAAAAATTAATTTAAAGTACAAACTTAACACATTAATCTGATAATAAGAGACAGAATAAATGAAAACTTTTGAATAAATGAAGAGAATTAACAAAGATATTTGTGTGTTTAACTATTATCCAAAAATATTTCATACTTTTAAAAACTAATTACTGTGTTAAGAATATAAAAGATCTAAATAAAATATGTTCTTAAATAAGCATTTTTTATTTACATTTTTGTTGATCAAAAAGTAAACCACACCTACCTTACACACCCCAACCTAAACATTCTAAGTATTATTCTCCAACCCTTCATCAGAATATATATACGAAAACCAATTTTGGTTAGTTTCTTTAAATTAATTTCAAAGGACACGTGATATGAATAGTTAAGAATAACTGGATATCGAAATGATTTCCCTAGCAGAAATTTGATTAAAAAATGCACTTTCAAAACACATTGCATACTAAAAGACGACACAAAGTCTGATAGAAGAATATTCCAGCTTCAAATGTAACTATCTTGTGACTAATGGTCCAGTTGTCTAGCTATTATAGACAATATAATATACAAGTGTATCTAATAGAGACAGTGGCGTGTAGAGAGAATATTGAAGAGGGAACCGGCCTCAGGCAATCAATTAAAGGAGGCATCCAATATGTGATTAAGTTCGCTAAAATTGTTACTACATTTAATTCCAAAATTTAAAAAAATTGGATGAATACTACACACAATACAAAAATACTGAATAAAATTACTGTAAAATGTACAGGCAAACAGGGTGTTGGTTAATTTTACTGTGAACTCCATTTTTATCTAAACATGTTACGGAGCAAAAAATCGTACGTACCGCAATTTTTCAAGTAATAATTACTGTAAAATCTCAGAATGACTCTAATAAAATAAATATTACTGTAAAAGTTACGGTATAATATTTTAAGGTAAAAATCGATTTTATGGTAAAATAGAATTTACGGATGTGCCTATGCTTTATACCATAATTTGATCTGGAATTTTTTGCAGTGTAGGCTCAAATGATATATTTTATGATTTTCGAGAAAATTTTAAATATGAAGGCGGTATAGTTCATTAAACGTAAGTAATTTTAACATTTAAGAAAATTTCAGAATATTTTGTTTGAAATTACACATTTTATGATAGAGAATAATTTCGAATAATATTTATATGAAAAGAATTAAAATATGGTGATAATTAAAGTTTTTATGATATGTATCATTCCAATGCTTTTTTCGCACTTTAATAAAGTTTTTTTTGTCCTATCCAAAAATTAGATTACTACAAACCTCTTTTCATAGGTATCTAATTCAGGAGTTTTCTCCGGGTATCCACACTCTTTAGCATGCACTGAATATATATATTCAGTTCCATTTAACAACTTTAAACCAAGAAATAGTTAAATGATTAAAATTTATTATTTTACAAAAATAAACCCTGTTGTTTAAATTAAACACATTTAATTTATGATCATTTTTCTAATACCTTTATTTATTTGTATTTTTTTAAATATGGAAATAATATTTTTAAAAGAACTATTTTATTTCAAAGCCCTTCACTAGCCTATCCAAAATATACAGTATTTAATATACAGTATTAAATATACAGTATTATTCTTCTGATAATTTTTCCGTTCATATGGGGTCTTCAAAATCATAGTTTTTATTGCCACACATTTAGTAAAAATAACATACCTGAAAAGTATATGTAACCGAATGAGGCCGGGATAGCCTGGTTGGTAGGACGTTGGGCCCATGTCCAATAGGTCGTGAATTCTACCCCCGCAGGCCGAAGACGCCCCGTGTAGTAAATGGTGACTGATGCATGTTAAATCTGTTGGGTTACAAAGTCCTCTATTTTTCGAAAACAAATTATACCTCTAGGGGTATAAATCATAGATTTATCGTTTTCTGATTCAAGTCAAAATTACGATCTGTGGACGAAGGGCTGTATGAATGGTTCCACCCTATAAACGGGATGTGAGGAGTATGTAGCTGAAGTCGTATTCTTAGCCATACATGGCACCATTGACAAAAACAGGAAACGCACCTTCTGTCTAAAACTCGTTTGGCACCAAGCAGGCTTGCTGACATTGGCGAGTGGTTTTCGAAACAGCTCTCCAACACATTGGTAATGAATTTGCAGTGAGTTTTCGTTCTTCTCACCGTACGATATATTGGCCACGTAAGACAGATTCACTACAAGAGCTCTTTGAATTTCCTTTTTTTCAAAAAAAGAAAAAAAGAAAAACACTTTGGTATTACTAATATACTAACATATATACTAATAGAATATACTAATTACACTAAATCATTTTTGAATTGAATCACGAGTACATTTGAGTGACACGCCTTATATTTCCGTGACATTTTTCTTATGAGACAGCAAGGGATTTCCATCAACCTTTTGTTAGTAAATAAAGAAATTTCACGATAAGCATCCATTCATTATTTTCTCCTATTATCTACGTAAATATATTTAAAGACTTCATCACATAGTAATTTCATGTCTTCATCCTTTACACATCAATAAATATAAATTACGTATAATTTTCACTATTTGTGGATGGGAAACCTAATTTACTTCAAAAAGAACTTGTAATTTCCTTTGAAAAACATAGCAAAATCTATTTGGAACATTCTATTTTTTTTCTTTTTGTCTTTTTCAGCTTCAATATTTTGAATATTTCCAATGTTCATGTTTTATCATGATTAGTGAATCTTCCAACATTTTGTAACATAATATAATATTTTACCATAAAATATTATACAGTAATATTTGCAGTAATATTAATTTAATTAGAGTGATTCAGAGATTTTACGGTAATTATTACTGCAAAAATTACATTAATTATTACTGTAAAAATTACAGTAATTGTTACTGTAAAAATTGGATTTTACCGTAATTTTTGCAGTATTGTCCGTAACGTGTGTTAAGATATGTAGGATTCATAATTATATAATGTATAATTTAAATTATGTAAATAAGATGAAAAATTTACTCTAATAGCACTAACTTCTAAACTTCATTTGTTTCTTTAACAAAGAATACCCTTGTATTAAATTAAAACTTAATTTAGAATAAATAATTCTGCTAAGTTAGTTTACGAAGAGAATTAGTGTGGTCGGATTTCAATTTCAATAATTAGAGTGGGTGGTTGTCTATGATCACATCCTTTACCACAAGTGCTTTTTGATTAAATTGCCGTCAACAGTCCTGCAGAGCTGTTGCTTTTGGTCAATTGAGTAAATAACATTAATGTTTAAACAATGTCTCTCCTGTTCCTAAACAAATCTCTCGTTTTTCCTACAAAGATATAACGGTATGCTTTAGATTTGATTAAAGCTTTACTGAGGTTTGCAGAGAGAGAAATAATAATTTATATATAATTGAGTTTATATTGTGTATAATATTGTATAGGAAAATTGAGTGAAAGGAAAAGCATTAATAATATTCTTTGATAAATATTAATATATATTTTTTATAAATATTAATGCATATTTTTTATAAATATTAATATATATTTTTTATAAATATTAATATATATTTTTTATAAATATTAATATATATTTTTTATAAATATTAATATATATTTTTTATTAATATTATTATATATTTTGATATAAATGCATATTCAATATATTTCTTGGTAAAAATAAAAATAATTTTTACCTACATGATTGCTTTTTTTGAAAAAAAAATATTCAATAACTATATTCAATATTCAGTAATTATCAAAAATATTCTACTTAAAGATTATTATATTTTTGATAAATATCTATATTTTTTATTGATGAGTGATTATACATTTTTCTTAAACAGCAACAATTTTTTTTATAAATATAATACACTTTTTTATGAGTACTGTATTTTATGAATATTACTCTTTTATAAATATTTTTTATGAAAAGTCTTTAAAAAAATTATTTTATTTTTCATAAATGTTTCAATTTTTTGATAAATGTTAACTGATTTCTCAAAAAAGCTTTCTACAGATTTTTTCTTCCCGACAATGTATATTAACATTCCAAAATATTTACCTGAATCTTAGGTTTAAACATTTGTTCTGTTCTAATCTTAATCTTACGGTACTTATATCCTAATTTTTTTTCTTTAGTGGAAATTTTCTGAGAGATTTTGATTTTGTTTTGTGAAATTGAAGTTAAGTTATCCTTCGGAAGCAGTCATTTTGAAATTAAAGGGAGAATTATGAAAGCAACGTTAAAATATCTACAAATAAAGGAAGTGGCAAACATGCTTTTTATTTTCATTCCATAAACAAACTGGTTTTAATGATATTTATTCTACAGTCACGATCACTGTCATAGACATATATACATATTTTATACAATACAACATATACAATATACGCAATGCATCCCATATACAATATATAATATGCAATATACGATATACATTATGCAATACACCGTATACACTGCTCAAAACAATTAAAAGAGAGTGAGGTTGGGGATTGATCTTGCACCTGGACAATTGTTTGAATGATTGATACATTATCAACAGACGTAGTAGGCTATATGAGATAAAAATGACATTTGTTTAGCAGAAAAAAAAATTCGATTGAATATTGAGCATTTAGGTACGAAACGAAAAGAAAAAAATCGCAATTTGTGCATATGAGAAAAACAAATTAAAAAAGGTTTTTCCTTAAAAGAATATCGTTTTTAGTAGGAGGTATGGTTTCTCCGGAAGGCCAGCAACTTAAACACTTTTAAGGCATCGAGTCAATGAGGCTATTAATGAGGGGCTGGGGTATTCCGTCCCACTTCTCCAGAAGAGCTCTTTACAGTTTTTGGAGAGTTTGTGGGGGTGTTTGGCGTCCAGTAATTCGTCTGCCTAGAATGTTCCAAACGTGCTTGATTGGGTTCCTGTCCGGAGAACGTGCTGGCCAATCCATTCTATGATTCTTTCCTCCAAAAGGAAATCATTAACCAAGTAAGCACGATGTGGCAATTGTCGTCCATTAACATGAAGTCATCTCCAATTGCTGCAGGGCAAGGGAAAAGAATAGGTTTCAGGATCTCATGCCTATATCGGCGACCTGTCAGAGTTCCATTTTGAATTATATTGAGATCGGTGTACTTATCAATGGAAATGCCAGCATAGACCATCCCTCCCCTACCTCAAAATCTTACACTTTCATGCCCGAACGCAGAATAGTTTCTAGCGCCACGTTCCCTTGAGATGAAAATACGCCTATTATCAGGACGAACAGAAAAACAAGATTCGCCAGAGAAAAGAATATTGTGCCATTTATTTCTCCCTCAGTTCACATGCTCTGTTACCCACTCCATGCGTGCGCGACGGTGCCTTGCTGTTAGCGTGACATGCACCATTGATCGGCATGCATACAGACCTGCAGCGTGAAGACGGTTTCGGACAGTTTGTGTCGAAACTGTGGTGCCAGTAGCCGAGCGAAGGTATTGTTGACGAAGAGCAGCATTTATATTTCGGTATTCCCGAGCAGTTAGTGTTAAATAACGGTCTTCATTGGGCGTTGTTGCATGTCTTACGTCCTTATCTCTATTTTCGACCTGCATTTCCAGTCTCCAAAAAAAACGCTTCCAGATCCTGGAAATAGCACTTTGTGACGCTCTAATGGCTTCTACTGATACTTCGCCTTCTGTTTGGCCCCCCGATAACCGGTAAACAACTCTTTAAGCTTCTGATACGGTTAAATGACTTCGTTGAGACATCGCACTCATTGAAACAACGGCTTACTGATCATTCTTTTCTGCTTTTTCTAACATTAAGTTGAAAGCCAAATCAAATTCGCTGCCGTTAAAGCGTCGTCTTCGACATCAGACTTAAAATTTGCATACAACGAAGTTTGAAAATACGAAAAAGTTGCATCTGTGAATCTCTTCTTCTATTTTAGGCAAAAAAAAAGGGGGGGGGGGAGAAAGAAATTTTCTTATACCGTTATTTTATATAAAACTTGCAATATCCTTTAACCGTTTTGAGCTCTGTAAGCAATATATACAATATTCTCGTTTCTCATCATTTAACCAATAGCACGCGAACTAACCTTATGTACAAATTCATATGTTTTCATTTTGTACATGGTATAAAAATATATATATTTATGGTAGTGCTTAGAGAATACCATGTGTATTTAAAAACTAATGAACCCTTCAAAATAATTAATTCCATGAATTTAATTGAAAATAAATTATTACATAGCTTTTGAACAGCATAAAAGCATAATTTTTATGCTTCTCATAGAAGAATATACATTGGATAATTTTAAATTAAAATAAATTTTTACATAACTTTTTGAACAGCTATAACAAATAAAAGTATTTTCTTTATGTTTTTTATTGAAGATATACATTGCATGCTTTTAATTCAAAATAAATTATTTCATAACTTTTGAACGGATATAACAAATAAAAGCATAATTTTCTAGTCTTTTACAAAATATATATTTACTTCTTAGAAAAAACTATAATAAAAAATTCAAATAAAACCTGGTACATTCTAATTTACTTATTTTTTTATATAATTTTTGCGTCCAATGAAGGAAAGAAATGTGAATTTATTTCAAAGCTAATTTCAATTAAATTTTTTGGTAAACTTATTTAGTTAAAAGCCTTTTCTTCACGCAATAACGGAAAGCGGTAACATTCTTTGAAGTAACTGATTTTAAAAGCTCGCCAGAAAAGTGAAGTAAAACTATGTATGGGTGTCCCCTATGTACCCTTATGTCAACATATAGACTAGACAATTGAGAGCAAGAAACTGTTAGGGTCTCATCTTAAACGAATTGAAAGTTTTAAGTTGTTTGTGTTGTAAAAACTTCGTTGCATAATACTAAAACTGACTTTTTTCCGAATTCAATTAATTTATTGATACTAATTTGCGAAAAAATAATGGATTTGTAAGTGTGTGTGTTTTTTTTTATTTCTAATTTTCTCGTAAAAACAATTGCAAATTAACTGAGTTAAATCTAAAACTACTTTTAAATATTTTCGTAGACCAAAGATTCCAGGGAATTTAAAATTTATTACGAATCTGTGAACCAAAAACATTAATTTTGTTAGGTATTTTTAGATACATTGTCCTAAAAATTATTTTTGGTAAAACTAACATGGCACTGAAGTATTTGCAGGCAGTGTTTTGTTAAAATATTTCTTTAAACGTGTAAAAATTCTGATCAACTTAGTTATGTTTTTAACTTGTTGAATATAAAATAGTAAAAACCAGGTGTAAATTAATTGTTGACAACTTTTATCAACTTTTTTAAGTATGCGATTTTTTTTACATGAAATATATTAAGAACTAACAAAACAATCAATAAATTAATATTGAGATTTAAATAAGTACTCTTTCTCTTTGTTAATCAGTATCGAAATATTAGTTCCTGAACACGATAACAAAATTAAATATTTACGTTTAGTAATTGATTTTAAAAACTTATTTATTTTGTACTAGATGCTCAAGACATGTAGTTAATAGTTTTTTCCCTAGTATAAAATGTGGCTTTATATACCGAGAAAAAAAGTATGATAAAAACTATCAAAATATGGTAAAATTCATTGTGCTTATTAGTTCAAGAGGAGCACAGTAATTTTTGCTGAATCACTTTGGTAATTGCTTTCGGTAAAATTATCAATAAAACATGGTTTTATTATCATGCTGGTGAGAGGAAGATCTAAAAATATTTGACAAAGGACGATTGTATACGAATTGAAAACAATAGGAAAAACATGAAGAGAGACAAAATATTAGAGGAACCGGAAAGTATTGTCGTTTCGGGCGAATTGAAAATTCGTTAGTGTTAAAAACCAATTCATTTTATCCGATCCATTTCGATTCCTTTTTGATCCGGCTTTGAAAGGTTGTTGCAAACGAGGGTGAAAACATTATTGATTAAAAATAAAATCCTGATAACAAGTATCAAATGCACCGAAACGACATTACTTTCCGCCCCCGTTAATATCTGGTCCCAAATAGAGTGAGATAGAAAGCTATGATAAAAGCCCTATGCTAAAATTCGGAGTGAAGATGAATATGTGTATGTGTGTTTAGTAGTAAATGTGGTAATTTTATCATGATATCTTGGAGCATGGCATAAAAATCATTTATTCGGTTAAATTTACTTTTCAGTTTTGTATTTCTTTAAATGTGTGGTAATGAGAATTGTAATTTTGGAAACCAAAATTTCCAGCAAACCATAGCCATACCACCGAAAAAATTACCGAATGAATGATTTAAATTTTGGTTTTATCATTAGAATTATTATTATTTTACCAGAAATATCATTAATAAACAAGAACTGTAATTTCGCCAGAACATATTTCCTCCAAGTAGTATTTTTCAGAAATAAATTTGTTCGAACTAATATTTGTTGAATTTTTTTTCATGTAATACAGTTATCTCACTTCAAAATATCGTATTTGAAGAAAAAAATGAGGTGTCAAAATTTAATTCTCAGTTAAAAAATTTCATGAAAATGCACCTAAATGTTAAAAAAAAAAATAATAAATATATGCTTCTTAAAGTTCATAATAATGCGGTGTTGTTGTTTAAAAACTTTTAGGTTCTTTTAAATTAGTTTTCATTGTATGAATTGAAAAATATTTCCTCCTCCACATCAGTTTTCATCAAATTTTTCGTTGGTCATCAATATGTAAATTGACCAGTTGGAATTCCTATTCTTCATTTTGCTGTTAATGAGATCTTTTTCTTTTATTTTTTTTACGATTGCAGATGCACACAATTTTTTTTAAAAAATTGTCCTATTATTGAAAAAGAAATAAAAATAGGGAATATTGTACCAAATATTTCATTTATATGTTTTTAATCGCTATCAAGAAATGCTTTCTTTTTATGAATGAATTTATTTGATAAAGTGTTTTTTTTTAATTAAACTCAAATACTGTTTAAAAAAACGCTATTGGAAAAGAGGCAATTATCATTAGCTTAAAGCAAGCAAATAATGAAAACAATTCCTCAAAATGTACAATCAATTACAGGGTATTAGGATAACCCCCGATGATTAAGCTAAAAAAATATTTTTACTGTGCTTTACGTTTTTTTTTTAATTTAGAAATAGTTTACAGGCAAAAGAATGTTTAAAATCTGCGAGGTAGGTAAATGTACAAAATTCAAATCTCTAACTCCACTCGATATTTCCTTGATATTTGAATGCTTGAGAATTCGTATATTAAAAAATTCTTACAAATATTAGCGAGTTTAGAAGACTGTTATATTCACATAAAGACAAAAAAAATTTTTTTGATTGAATATAAAAAAAGAGAAATGCTAAAATATAGACGGTTGTTTCAGCTCAATGACTAAATACCCCGAATTGAAATATGGTCAAAATTTACTATGTTTCTGACTCTATGGGAATACCAAAAACTTTAGAATTTTTTACAAGAGCGTTTTCGCAATGAGTTATGTAAAATTAACAAAAAATATGGTTTTATAATACTTGATGAAAATTGACAAATGTGGTCAACTTTGGTAATTTGATCATGATACTTTAGAGCACGGCATAAAAATCATTTATTCTGTTACATTTACTTTCCGGTTTTATATTTTTTACTAAATCTGCGGTAATATGAACTGTAATTTTGAAAACCAGAATTCTTCGTAAGCCGTTACTATATGAATGGAAAAATTACTAAATACCAGAGACCTTAGAGCATTATGCCTCACTGTTGCTGATTCTATGGGAACACCGAAAATCTCAGTAAAATAATATGAACTGTAATTTTGAAAAACAGAAATTTCTGCAAGCCGTTACCATATGAACGGAAAAATTACTAAATACATGATACTTTAGAGCATGATACCTTTCTGTTGCTGACTCTATAATGTAAAACGTTACCATATAAACGGAAAAATTACCAAATGGAGGGTTTAAATACCACATATTTTGTTTTTATCAACCAGATTTTTTGTTTTGTTTTTACGATAAAAGTCATTCTCATACAGTTCGGCAATTTTATCAGCTATTTTTCTCCGTGTGTCCGTACTTGCCGTGAACAAATGTTGATTGATCCTGATTAGTTTTTTACATTATTTTTTTACATTTTTATGCAATATATTTAAAAATTATTGAGAGATCTCTGATTAGAGTTTTCACATAATTTTTTTTACATTTTTATGCAATTTATTTAAAAATTATTGAGAGATCTCTGATTAGAGTTTTCACATTATTTTTTTTACATTTTTATGCAATTTATTTAAAAATTATTGAGAGATCTCTGATTAGAGTTTTCACATTATTTTTTTTTTTTGCATTTTTATGCAATTTATTTAAAAATTATTGAGAGATCTCTGATTAGAGTTTTCACATTATTTTTTTTACATTTTTATGCAATTTATTTATATGAAAACTAACTTAATTACCATTACTCATTAGTTGTCAAATACGATTCACTGTAAAATTATGAAGAAAAAAAATTTTTGCGCATGCGCAGTATAAAAGATATACCTTAATTACTTATATCTAGTGTAGTTTTTAATGAATTGTTTAAAATTTTAAATCAAAAATTTTGTAATTAATTTTAAGTTGTTCCGAAGATTTTGTTTAATTATATCGAGTACTTATAAGGATTTAGCAAAAAACGTAAGGTAAAGAAATTAGTTTTTATAAAAATGTACATATTTTTATAAATATTTATTCTAGGTTTATGAAATTTTATGCAGTTATTAAAAATAGCAATTAAAGTAATCGATATGAGTTACAAACTTACTTCTTGTTTTTCTGGCATAGGGTGTTCAAAAATACTTTTTTTCTTTCGAAATTTATTTGTCGGTATCCCAAGCCACTGAAAGCTTGAAATCTCATTGCTAAATATAAAAAATTCGCTTTTCTTAAGTTATAAAATAATTATTTAAGTATTTCTGGGGAAATTTTAAAAAAATGCCACAAAACTGAAGTATCTCTTCCATTATTGTAGAATAGTGTACTTTGACCTATTATAGAAAACGAAAAAGTTCCTTCTCAAACTTTTTATAGTTAGGAACACAATGCATTGCAGTAAGTGGAGGTTAGTTTCAGATATCCTAAAAGAACATGTATTTTACATAATATTTTCCGAGTTATTAGACTTGTTCAGGAAATAACTAACCACATCTAGGTTTCTAAAGTTATACTTACGAAATTTTAGAAGTGGTCAAAGTAGTTTCCTCCAGCATCAATGCACTTTTGTGGAGGAATTTTCCAAAGAATAAATGCCTTAAACCATTCATTTCTATGAATCGAGATAAAAAATACATTTATAGGCACATCAATATCTTCTTCGGAGTGAAAACGGCCTCCCCGTAAGTGCTTTTTAAGATTAAAAAATAGTCAAAAGTCACACATAGCTAGATCCAGCGAATAAGGTGAATTTTCTATTACTTTGATGTGTTGTTCAGGAAACTCAACTGTTAAACTTGATTAATAGGAAAATGCATTGTCATGGTAAAGAATAAGTCCTATAACCTTCACTTTTTGGAGAATTTCTGAAAGACGTTTAGTGGTGTACCAGTTTACTGTTACTGTCTTCTGTCTTTCCAACTTGATGGATTTGACCAGTTCTGTACTTCTAAAAAACGGTGTAGATTACTCATTGCTCTTTGACCTTTAATTATTGTCGATGTGGGATTATCTTCAAGGACCTATAATTTACTGTCTTGACGTATTGGAACGTCAAAAGATGGTATATATCTTGAAATTTTCGCTGTGATGCTGCAACTTTCATCATTTGGCAATTGAAGGGTTTCTTTTCTAATTGTGATACACGCCTTTTTTGATGCTTAGTTAGATTATGGGAAACCCGAAGGCAAACAATTTTTTTTTAATCGTAATTCTTCATAATAATTTTATGTATGGCTGAGGATTCAATGTTAAGTTTCTTCTGTATCATTTGACCGGTACAGCGATTATCATCCTTTATTCATCATTTCCTTTTATCATCCTTTATTCATCCTTTATTTTCCGTATGACAGACGTGTTATTGACATTGGTGTTGACGTCTGCCTTCTTGTGTGTTCTTCATCATGAAGAAAATTGCGCCCTCGGCGATCGTTTCTCTAAACCATCTGAATACAGTAGCCCGAGATAGTATTTTATTTCCAAATGCTTATCGTAGCCGTTCATACGTTCTTCTTGATTTAATCCCACTTTAAATCATCGATAATAATAACACAGTAATGTTCTCATGTCTGATCTATTTTCTTTTCGGTCCACGTTAAACGACTTGATAAGTCAACAAAAAGTCGTCTGCAATGCTAAAATCATTTACGCTTTCAAATTAAACTTTTTTTTTGTTGCTACTTTTCGTCAGCACGTGTCTCAAAATTTCAGAGTAACCTTCGTGTAAGAAAATAGAAACTATATGTCTTGTTAAAGTGACAAAATTTGAAGAAGTAGAAGTTATCAAGGAAGCCTAAAAATCAAAGTTACAAATCATTCCAAAAGAGAGCTATGTACAAAAATACATAATGGTAGTCACTTTCAAAAGTATCAAATAAGAATTTAAATATGAATTACCGCATTTATGAGTTCCAGAATTTATAATCAAAGTCTTAGTTATAATAGAAACTCTTCATGGAACCAAATCAATGAAAATTTTTTACTTTTTACAAGCTACGTTAAAACACTTGTTGCTGTCTCACTGATGCGACAAAACCACTTTCTAAATAGTTTTTTAAAAAAATGGATAAATGATGCTTTTTTTACTTTTACAGACAAGTGTTTCTATTTTTACGAATCTAGAGAGTCCGAAAATAAAGAACATTGATGTTGTGGGTGGAAAATATGCTATATCGAGTCCTTTTTCCGATAAAGATATCACCTTATTTAAGAAAAATTAAATATTCCTATTCAAGAGTAATCATTTACTATGTCATCTACCAAATAGTTTTAAATAGAAAGACGACAGCATCGAGAATCAATAACCAAGTCATTTGTTCAGTATTATTGATCGGTATTTTTCTTTTAAATATAAATCATGTAATCATCGAAATATCCTACAATGTGACAGTTAAAATGAATTTGTGTCGTTTTTCCTCCTGCACATCTATTTCTTTTTAAGCGAAATGTTTTCTACGAATTTTTAATCATTGTGTTTAAACATACACAAGAAATATAAAGTGTGTAAGCATCAAAAACATCAGATAGATATTTCTAAAAAATGAATGTTTCATTGCAATAAAAAAAATTCTAAATTAAAGCTGATAACAGATATAAAAATTTGTAAAAAAATTCGACATTTATTTTTAACACAAACTCCCGAAAATCGTGTAAATAAGTAGCTAAAAAATATAAATAGAAAATAATTAAATAAGAAATATATTTAATAATGATAATAAATATATTAAATTTAAATATTTTTATAGTGAAAAATATTTCTATTTTAAACTTAAGAAAAAAATTAATTAAATTAGAAAATATTTAAATAATTTTATTTAACCGACTTTTTACCGACCATTAAGCCAACAAAGCGGCCTATTACATAATAAAAATATTTTTGAATTGTAAAAGAATATGCAGTTCCTACTTTTTCATACACTGAATAAAATTATGGTCAAATCTACGGGAATATAGTAAAATTTTCCGTGTTTCTGGCTATATGGGAACATAAAAAAGACCGGTTAAACTTAGTGCTTTGTGAAATAAAACTTTAAAAAAATTAAATTAAATAAAAAAAATTATATGAGACATTTATTTCAAACACATACTTCCAAAAATCGTTAAATTGAAGCTAAAAATATAAATAGATAAAACAATAAATAAATAAGTGTAATAATGATAATAAATGTATTAAATTAAAATATTTTAGTAGTGAAATATATTTCTGTTTCAAATTTATGGAAGTTTATTTTTGCTCCCAAGCCAAAGGAAATTAATAATTTTAAGCAATTGGCAGTTAGGCTAACAAAGGGGAATATTACATAATTAAAATATTTTTTAATTATAAAAGAATTTCTAGTTTTTACTTTTTCTTGTGCAAGAAGTTCAAAACGAATTTCCTGCGCAGAAAAAAACAGGACTTTTCCACTTTTCTACTAAGATCTCAATAACACAGAGTTATGCTAATAATATTTTAGTTTTTACTCACATTATTTAAAACTGCGTTAAATCAGCGTCATGCAGCCGTAATAATCAAACCAAAGTCACCAGATTGAGCCACTGTGGCTCAGGAGATAGAGCGCACGCTTTTCAGTGAGGTAACTCAGGTTCAAATCCCAGAAGAAGCTGCCAGATTCAAATTCTGATTCCGGTTCGCATAGACCACAGTGCTGACGGAAAATATCCGTATAATAGACGTATCATGGGTTAGAATCCCCTTGCTGTCGGGACAACCATGGGGAGTTTTTGTGGTTTTTCTCTCCATGTAACGCATATGCGGGCTAGTATGCCACCTAGAAATCCCCCATGAAGGCCAGTTTGTCCCAAAGTTATCCAGGAGTTCCCTTGTCTTATGAGTTTGGTTCAAAATTACAAGGCTACAGACTCAGAATTGGGTCAGCTATTCCTCGCCGTTTATGAAACAAAATTTAAAAAAAAGATCATCAGGATAACCAAAGTAACGACATATTACACACCCACTGCTTGCATTCAATAAACCAGCTTAAACTGCTATGAATGGGATTGAGATACAGCCGTGAAAGTCATATGAAAGCCAATATCCATCAGTTTTTTCGAGTTTTACAATTAAGAGCCGTTGTATTTGATTTATTTAAAACTTAGCTGGGGGTAATTAAATCTATAATTAGATAAATATCTAATTATTCCATCTAGATGAACACTGCGCATCATAATGTGCTTTAATGTATATTCTGTGGTCTGTGTTTGTTTTAAATCAACATTTCATATTTACGTGACAGCCTCGTAATAGTTTTAAATGTTTAACCAACTTGTAGTATTAAGATATTGAATTCAAAAATAAATAGCTACAGGCTCAATGAAGACGACAGATTTCTTTTATACGACCAATGATCCTTTTTTTCTATTTTCCAGTGTTTGCTTAGCATTTACTAATTCGATCAGCAGTGCCTAAATATGTACAGTAAGGCCAGAAACAATTTCGTTAACATGCTGAAAATACTAAAATTGCCAAATTTGACTTCGAAACCATTTGTCCCCCCCCCCTTCCTAAAAATGACCCTGTGATAGCACCCTTCTCTCAAATTTTTTAAAATTTCGAAAATACTCAAAAGATCACTTTAAATTATTATTTTAAACCTTGACTCCTGAAAAACGAAACATTTATTTTCGAAAAATTCAAAACTCTCTTGCGTGTTCCATACAGTTAGTAATGTTTCATTTAATTGCCTTTGGTGAACTTCTATCTGCAGAAAAATAAAAGAAGAAATATATAGTTCTGTAGTCAGAGTATTTCATGTATATTTTCAGAATCCTTCTAAAAATTATAATTAAATTACGTGCACATTACGGGCTGAAAATTAACTTGTGATAAAAAAAAATTAAAAAAAACGTCCGTAAACAGCCGCGGACAGCCGAATAAATCAAAGTCACTATCAATCTTCACCGTAGTCTTGTTTAAGGGAACTTCTTGATCAACCAGGGAGGGGGGAAACTTATTGTCGCGAATGACCTTTTTAAGGAGTTATCCCAGATATACTTTACATGGAGAGGATAACCACGAAAAACTCCCACGGCTAGTCCAGCAGCAAAAGGGCTCTAAACCAATTATTTGTCAACCACCCGGGAAATTTAAAAAAAAATGTGTCGCAATCCAGAACCAAATTAAAAATAACCAAATTACCAAGCTTTTAATACAAATTGCTAAGCTTTTTTCAGCCTGCTCAACCTACACCATGACATTTTCTTAAAGAACATTTTTTTGTCAAAAAAGTCACATTGTCCATGAGTATTTAATTGAGACGAAAATCAATAAAAAAAAAATTAGAGTAATATCGTAAGAAAATACTCAAGTATGGACAAATTAGTTCATCTTGTTTGCTTTTTAACCCTACATGTTTAGATAAATTTAAGTTTCTAAAAATAAAAAAAACTCAACAGCTTTGAAGTGAACGCGTAAATTATTTGTTTTATTAATGTAACATATAATACTTAAACAAGGACTAATTTTGAAAATATATTGTTTTCTATAACAATATATTATTTGATAGAAATGGTTTAAACTATTTCAATTCATGAAAACAACGTTAAACCTCTCACCTACTCAAATCCTTTTAATTCAGCTCGGTTTGCGACGAAAAGTTTTCGTAAAATGCACCAATGAGAGAAGGAGTTCATCCCACGTGATTTCAGTTCAGATGGAATAAATATTAGTAGCGGAATGCATAGGGAGTACTTGTTAAGTTAACATCACATTATCCCTAAGCCATCCATTGACCAACAAGGTAGGAATAAAATTTTTGTATTTATCATTATCTTACTATTTATAATCGTTGAGTTATAATAAATTGTACAACAAAAATAACAGCTTTTAAAAGTAATTTTATATTTTTTAACAGTTTTTGAAAATGGATTAAATTTTAAGCTTAGACTTAAGTACATTTTTAAAATAGTAGATGTAATGCTAGAAGTATTTCTTAATACGAGTTTAATCATCATGAAAATCTTCTTGTTTAGTTTTTTACTTTTATTACGAAGAAAGCTAATAGCGAAATATTAGTGGCATATTGTCAAGTTAATTATTACAACAATTGAAATTTTTGTTATACGAACAAAGGTTGGACAAGGGTAGGAGTTGTAAATCATATAATTAAACATATATTATTTTAATCTGGAGTTTTATAGAATCTAATTTTTTTTATTGATAATTTTATTCTTCACATTTTTTTAAGATATCAAATATTTAAAAATCAGTAGGCCGTTTTTTTTACTCGAACAATTAGCCCTCTTTTGAATGCTGAACAAATTACGTTGTCTAGAGAGTGCGGTAAAATTTTGCTTCATTTATAATAGTTTTTGCTGGTTTCAATATGGGGAAACCATACTGAATCAGCCTGATGTTGAAATTGTGAAGACTCATTTTTTCTCGAACATTTGTTTTATGTTGTAGTTAAAACAATATATCTCAAATCATGTAACAGAAAAATGCTTTAAATAATTAACACAAGAACAGTTGCAAATAATGAAATTTGATATAATTAATTTAAATAAAAAAGTAACACTGTGATTTTAAATAATAAAGGCAACGGTACTTATTTATAACAAGTTACTAGAATAATATACAAGTGTTAAGACAGTTGCAGTAGAAAACATTTCTTTTAATTAATTGTAAGAACAATTAAATTCAAAAATGTTTTTACTTCTAGTTCTGTTATAAGCATATATTTGCAATCAAAACAGCAAAAAAATTCAAATTGTGAAACGTAGTGCAATTGTTTAACATGATGGACCACAAAGAATTCATTTTATTCTAGAATAATATATATATTATTAAACAATGTTAATGACAGGCGTAAAAAAGCTCTTAAATTAATAATAATAATTTTTATTTAAAAATGCTTTTTTGTTGCTATTTCTGATTTAAATATGCATTTATTTTATATATAAGAAAACATGAAAGTATTAAATAAGAAACAATAACATTCATATTTATGTATTAATATATGAAAAATTATTAATTATTTAGTTAATACCCATTGTAATCTAATTTTTTTTAATTTTCAAAGGAAAAGTAATTAAAACTAAAATGAATAAATTCTTATTTTATGAAACTTTATTATCATTAAATATTATTTTTCATATAGTCTGTTTTCCTTAAAATTAAATAACATGCGTTTAAAAATAATAATTCATTTTTTTTTGGCCTAATAAATTCAAAAAAGAGTGGGTCGGCTGTACCTTGAACTAACCCCTTAATGATCTTATCGTGGAACACGGTTCCTAGTAGATCACCGGTGTCAGGCATCTGTGGCCAGGATCAGTTAACGAGTAGGTGACCACTTTGATTGGTCTGTAAAGGAAAAATTCGTTAAACTGTACCATAAAGTATTTGACTTCACGTACAGATAGTCGGGCTACCAAAGCACGGAATCCCTTCTGCAGAGGATTAAAATATCCTCCCACGGAGCAAACAATAGTAAAACTACTGTATTGAATGGTAACGATATTTCTGGTAGAAGAAAAACATAATTCAGGTGATAAAGCCAAAACTGTATTTAAACCATTGATTTAGTAATTTTTTTCTTTCAAGTCTTAACGGTTTAACGGAAATTCTGGTTCTCAAAATTCTTTTCACCACGCATTTAGCAACGAATACGAAGCTGAAAAGTAAATTCAACCGAAAAATGATTTTTATGACATGCTCTAAAATATCATGTTATCACATTCACCAATATTTTATTGTTGATTATACCAAAATCATTACGGAGTTGTATTGCTGCTCAGTTGAAATTAGCGTGCTACTATGTGTGGCTAGAAACCAGAAACTCGGTAAATTTTACCGTATTCCAGCGTTTTGACCATACATTATTTTTTAGTGCAGGCATGTCTCCCAGACAGTCATCAATAGCCAATTGTGAAGCTCTACTTCAACGAAAATAAAGTACTACTATTACAAACCAGTCTATGAATTATGTCCTGATCTAATCAAATTCAGGTACAACTGGTCCAGTAGCACTGTATTTCCTGGTAGAGTAAAAAACTCGGCATGCAAAATTTTTCATGTTCTTAGCAAAGAATAATACATTTGTGAAATATTCCAATAAAATATAATTTATTCCAATAAAATATTAACAAATGAAGAAAAAAAGATTTAATTGCATAAATATTCAAATTCAATCAACTAAACTAACTAACCAATCAACTATTCAAATTCAAGAAATGAACTCAAACAAGATATGGTCGCCTTTGAGCCAAATTATTTTCCTTAATATTTTTCTAAAATTTATGATTGAAATCATTTACGAAAAATTAGATTAACATAAAAAGTGGGATGTATTTCTGATTAATATTACTTTTTGTTATTGATTTTGCATAACAATTATTATTTGAGTAATTAATTATTTGAGGTCTAACCTTTTGCAAAAAAAAAACTTTAAAATTGGTCTGATATACAACACTCTACCCTTCAGGTAATAATTGTCACAGAAACAAATATGACAAGAAATGCAAAAGCAGAACAATAATAAAGAGCAAAAAGTAATTTCGAGAAAAATATAAATTTTTTAAATATTGCGGACAAACAAATATTTACAAGAAAAGATTTGGAAAATGAGTCTTATATCTTATATCTTGTCAATATCTTATAAAGACAAGAGGTTGTTGAATTTACTTTGCAACTTTGTATTTTTTCACTAAATGTGTGGTAATAAGATTTATAATTTTGAAAAACCAGAATTATTGGTAAACTGTAACCATATTAACGGAAAAATTACAAAATGAATGGCTTAAATATCGTATATTTTGATTTTATTCACCAGAATTTTTATTCACCAGAATTTTTTTTTACCAGATATGTCATTACCATGCAGTAATTTTACCGGAATTTGCTTCTCAGTGTGTCCGTAGTGTCACCGCATTTGTTAGATTGATTCATATTGTTAATTTGGCGAATTGAAAATTCCCATGTCCGAAATTTTAAAGAAATCGATTAATATATCCCAACAAATAAATTTAAAAAATGCAACTATTAAATTCCTTTTTTTTCTCACTCTTAAAACATTTCTTTGGAATTTTCAGTTTTGACTTCTAAATGGGAAAGTAATAAGATAAGTTTTACCAGTAATAAGACTTCTGTAAGTTAATAAGATATAAAAATGGGGAAAAAATTATTTTTTTTTTGCCCATTCACAATCATTGAAAATTTTAAGGAATTAATCAAAATAAATATTTAAAACAAAATATTTTAAAAATCTAAATAAATTTTTTTATGTAAAATGGCTGCTCAAAATATAAACATTTTGAAGATATTAATAAATAATAATTTTCAAAAAACAATTTTATAAATTTATTAATACCTATGAATAATATGATACACAGGGGAGGCCAAAATAAAGGAAACACTTCTATATACTAATACTTTAATCATATTTCTCCAGAAATACTTAAAGTATCATTTTATAACTTTCTAAGCGTTTAGATCATGCGATTTCTCATACTAATCAATGAAGTTTAAGTTTAAAGTTTTTGCAGGTTTGAGAGACTGACTGTAAATTACAAACAAAAAATAGTGTTTTAGAACACCTTATACCAAAAAATCTAGCAATAAACTTGTAACTTGTAACAAATATTTCGGTCATTATATGCAATAAATGCAGGAAATTTAGTAAGCCTAGTTTAAATATTGATGGAGATATGGACATATTTATAAAAAACTAATTATTTTGTGTCACGCTTATATGTTATTACATTAAAAACATTCAATATAACTAAACAAACTTTTTAGAGCAATTTAAAATGAATAACAATTTTTTTTTCCTTAACATTTGAAAAAAAATCTTTTAGAACTGAATACATAAGTAATTAAAGTAGTTCCTTCAAACTGTGCATGCGAGGAAAAATAAATAAATTTTCTTGCATAATTTTGTAGTGAATCATATTTAGCATATAATGAAAAAAGTCTGATTGGAATATCTTAAAAAATTTTAAAGGTTTCAAGCAATTTTCTTAGTAGTTTTTGAACCTTTTAAAAGAAACTGAAGAAAGGGATGTTCCACAAATATTATTTTGTATAAGACAAAATTAAATGACTAATAATTATACCTTACAATAAACTTTAATACGCCGAAATATGATTGTATAAGGAAAAAAAAACATGCGAAAGGAAAGATACTTTTATGGGGGTTGATCCGATCCCCAACAATGCTAGTGTCATTATTAATAAATCTTGCTTAATAGTACAAAATGAAATTTGTAGAAAACTCCTCATCGTTTTGAGTTTTCTTTGAAAGAATATGAAAACTAACTAGAAAATTACTTGAAAATGTTTAAATTTTTAGGATATTCAAATCGAATTTTTTTATTAGTTGCTAAATACGATTCACTTCAAAATTAAGTACAAAAAATTTAAATATTTCCCTCGCATGCGCTGTTTAAAAAAGCTAATTTAATTACTCATATCTTTCGCAGTTTTTAACAAATTTTTCTCAAATTCTGAAACAATGATTTCGTTACTAATTTTAGATTTCTCCAAAAATTTTGTTTAAATTTTATTGAGTATTTTTAAAGTTATTTCCAAAAAACGCGAGACAAAAAAATTAGTTTTTCATAAAAATGTCCATATCTCCATAAATATTTAAGCTAGATTTATGAAATTTCATAAAATCATCTCTTATAATAACCAAAATTATTGTTATAAGTTCTAAATTTATTGCTCTAAATTTATTGCTACATTTCTTGCATAGGGTGTTCAAAAACACTATTTTCTGTTTGTAATTTATTGTCGGTCTCTCAAATCTCTAAAAGCTTTAAATTTTATTGATAATTATGAGAAAATGTAAAACCTAAGCACTTCTACATTTATAAAATGATTCTCTAAATATTTCTTGAAAAAGATCAAAAAATGTGTCAGTGTAGAAGTGTTTCCATTATTTTGTCCAACCCCCATATGCTATTATTATTATTATTATTATTATTTTGGCAAACAGTAATTATAGATTTTGACTGCAAACAATTTAAGCTGAAATTGAAGAAAGAATAGCAATATTCAATTTCTAAAACACTTTTAATACTTGGCAATCTTTTTTTCAGTTTTTTATTAATCAAATTTCAATATTTTATTGGTTTATTTACCAATAAATGCCAGATTCCATAGTATAATATGCTCTACCTGTATATGATACCTTTACTTTTTATAAATACGAAAGTAAAATACAGGAATACACAGCTTGAAACTAAAATATTTTCTACATGAAAATTCAAAAATAAAAGTACATAATATATATTTCATAAATACAGTTTTTAGTTTTTAGTTGGCAATTTTGACTTTAAAAACTTACACTTGCATTTTAAATTAGGAAATGCAGTCCCACTTTATATATACGTTTACGAAATTCTGATATTTTATTTATAACATTTTAAAACAAGAATATTTCACACAACACAAAATATTACAATTTTTGAGTTAGTAGAGCACTGGATAGTGGTCACGGAATATAAAAATCTTGTAATGACTAAAAAATATTACCTGCGAAACTTAAATCTTAGAAAATAAAGTATTTTAGGCAAAAAATATTTAAAATATCCACACTTTTATAGAAGAATAGAGGTTAACAACAAAAAATATTTTGAATTTCAAGCATAATTTAGCACAAAATTGGATATTTTTCACTGTTTTTTTTTCCTCGTAAAAACACTTTTTTAGATTTTTCAATTAAAGGTATAACGGAAATAGCTTAAATATTTCAGTTATCTGAAATTTAATTTTTATTTGACGCTTAAATTTATCTAATACTAATGATATTTACAACATCGGAAATTGAAAGAGCAATACCAACTCATTTCTTATCCCTCTTATAATGCAGTTTATCTAACAAAGATCAATTCTTTTTAAAACGTAAAAGATCAAAACCGCAATATTAGCACAATTCTGATCTCTTGTTCGTCGCCATTTAAGTAATAAAACACTTTTAAGATATAGAAAATTAAAACATCAAATATCATACACATTACTTATAAACTAGAAGTTTTTCTTGCACAATTCCTCTCTGAGAACCTTCCTATCCATCTGCTCAATAAATATATCAACTCTGTTCGTTAGTTGCCTAAAGATAATTATGAGAATATTTCTAATAATTCTCCACGTTTCTTTTAGCAAAAATTCTTGGAAGCGCTATTATATAATTTATTATTAGTAATGCAACTCTTGTTTCGAATGACATGGTGAAAATGATTTTCCTAGAATATGAAGGCATAAAAACCTAATTTTAAATGAATGAACTGAGTTTAAATTCAAATGGGGTTTGATTAATGATAACTTGAATAAACTTTATAAATATTAAGCGAACCGGAAAGTAATGTCATTTCGGTGCATTTGATATTTGTTATCAAGATTTTATTTTTAGTCAATAATGTATTCACCCTCGTTAGCAACAACCTTTCAATGCCGGATCGAAAATGAATCGAAATGGATCAATAAAAAGGAATTGGTTTTTAAGACTAACGAATATTTAGCGCGCCGAAACGACGTTACTTTCCGGTCCCCCTAATATCTTGTTGCAGAAAAAAGCATTATCCTTCACTCTTATAATGTAGAAAAGTACTTTTAAATCAATGAGTTCAATGAGTAGTAAAATTTTGCCACGAAAACGTAAGTACATACAGTTAATTAAATTATATAGTATCATATGATTAAGCCACGATGGAACGAAGATTGAGATGCTAACCTGCTTGGGTTCTACCACCTAAGGTCACCCCCACTGTAAAAAAGTAGGAACTAATTACAGTAAATAGTACCGGCATTCAGGATGCTGGTACGTTTTGTCGTAAAATCCATTATACTGGAACCACTATCTTTTTCACTAACAATAGGAGAGTTCCATATTGGAGTTATCGCATATTAAGTACCTTCTTTCTACACTGTAAAAAATTTCGGATCAAATTACTGTATAAAGTACCGGCACTTTGGGTGCATCATCCATAAAATCAATTTTTACCGAGAAATATTATACCGTAATCTTCATAGTAATAATTTTCATTTCAATTTCCAATATATATTTAATTAGAGTGATTCAGCGATTTTATGGTAATTATTACTGTAAAATTTAAGGTATATCAGATTTTTGTCACGTAACATGTTCCGGTAAAACTGAATTTTACCGTAAAATTCATCCGGAAAACATCAATTCATCGAAATTCATCCACAATTAATCATACATTTTATCTGGTATTTTTTACTGTGTACAGTGCTGTCTGCTAATATTCGGTTTTCGAAACCACATTTTCAATGAAGCTTATTAACCATACCTGGCTAAAGAAACGTTTTATCGAGTATTGGTAGGTAGGTACTTTATTTACGTTGCACTAGAGTTGCACAATGGGCTATTGGCGACGGTCTGTGAAACATCCCTGAGCAGGATCCGAAGACATGCCATCGCAATTTTGATCTTCTGCTGAGGGAATGGCTCCCCTGCTTTGGTAGCCCAACGACTTGCCCTTGAAGTCGAGCACTTTACGGTATAACAGTTTAACGAGGACCGATACCACGCACCCTCGGTACCTATATAGGTTGATCGTAGTGGTCACCCACCCGCTTTCTGATTGCAGCCCGTGATGCTTGACTTCGGTGTTCTACTGGAGACCGTGTCTTTACGATCAGTTCACTGCCGGACGGGACAATCGAGTATCGAATGGCACTAATCAGTAATGGATGCAATCATGTAAATTTATTTAAATTTAAAAATACCTATAATCATGTAAACTTATTTACATTTATTATAAACCAACGATTTCAGAAATAATAACATATTGTTTATACAAACATATTTTTTGACTAAACTGATTGCACTGGTTTTATTGTAAAAAACGATGATTTGGTTTATGTATCAAATTGCTTACATTAATAATTATTAAACAAAACTGTATTTATGAGCTTAATTACTCAATGTGAATTATTTATTAACCTGCTAGTGAAAATACATCTAGAATGATCACTTTGTCCTTTATTCTTCAGAGCAATATGTCCATCTATAACCGGATCAGTTTAAACTAACTAATTGCACCTACTTTTGATAGGCATAAATTTATGTTATTAGTAAGTCAGCAAACCTTAGAATTATTATTTGCCCATGTTCTCTCGATTATCAAAAACTATATAAAAAATGTATATTCAGCATTAATCACGAAAAAATTCGTGTTCCAGACTCCTCTCTGATGGTGGCTCTAAAAAGTACCACTGCGGTTGCAGCGCTGGTTGTTCTTCAATTAGCCTTGTCAACAGCAGGACAAACCTACCAATACAGTCGAGGGTGGACGAATGGAAGGAAGAGGTCTCACGAAGTAGAAAAAGAACTTCCGCAGTTTCCTCTGGCCTTCTCGGCCACGCCTTCAAAAGACTTTACAGATGATTTCTTGGATATGGTAATTATCATTTTGAAAAATTAAAACACAGATTACTCCCTTCTCCCAAAGAAAACTATACTTTTTAAGAGGCCCTTCTAATTCCATTTTCACAAGTAAACAAATGATAGATATTTATTATATTTGGCAGTATCTCTCAATACATGTAGTATACAAGGCTAACACCCAATCAAAATTTCAGATATAAAGGGTAACTATAATAAAATTAAATTTTAAAAAATCTGAAAACTGAGAAACACGATGTTTTAATACGCTGTTAAATTACCTACTTAAAATCCGAAACCTTTGGGATTTTGAGTAATTTCAGTAAGATTTGAGTTTCCTAAATTTTTTCTTAAAAAATTGCCTTAAAGGTTTGAAGAAAAATTCATATTAGCTCTAAAAATATCAAACGCTATTTCTCCTAATATATTAAAGTGACCCCTTTGTTTTTAACTTCTTTTAAAGATATTGTGCTGTTTAATAATATTAAATCATCAAAAGTTCGTTAAGTACAATAGTATCAAGAAAACACAAATTAAAAATTTAGCCTAAAACCCAAGAAATTGAGGGTAGAGGCCTCTAAAAAGAATTTTTATACTTAAAATACAAAGAAGAAAATATTTCTCTACGCATTTCCCCATCAGAAAAAAAAATTTATTAAAAGAAAAGTACTTAAATTATTTTGATGTCATTCGAATATTTAATTTAATATGTGCAGAGAGTTGCTTCAAAAGGAGATAAATTCTGTAATAGTATCGGGTTTTGTTCGATACAACAATTGATGTAAATTTTGTAAATTAATAAACCAAGAAGTTATTAAAAGAAGAGCAGTAAAATTTTTGTGAGTTAGAAAAAAAAAAAACGTTGTTAAATTGTCTAGAAAAATCTGGAAGCTACTTACAAAATATCGTTTTGTTTCGAAATGTATCATTTGAAGAACGGGGTGAAATAAAGTTCTATGTGTTTATTAATAGCATGTCATATACATTCAAATAAAACTAGGGAATAATTTGTGTTATGTATGAATCAAGCAAATCAAAGTCAAAGAAACACAAATCAATGAAATGAATGAATATGAGTTCTATAGTTTCGGTTGTATAGACAAAAGATATCTCAGCGTCGAAACACAAAATGACATCAGAAAGTAACGAGACAAATACGTTGCAATAAGAAAAATAGTCGTTTAATCAATAGGGATAGAGGTAAACGCTAAAACGAAATAATAAAAGAAGGAAAATAAGAAACAGGTCGTAAAATTTGAGTTGAATGTCATTTTTTTACCAGTAAACTTTTCCAACCTTAGAAAGCCAACTGCGGATATTAATATGCAGGGCATTTATCAAATTTCTTGTCAGTGTGGATTTGAGTATAATGAAAAAACAATACCTACCCTTAAACTTCGACTTAAAAACAACGAAATATATGTCCAAAATAAGAATATCGAAATATCTTCCAACGCCCTACAGAGTTTAATTTTAATCATACATTTGAGTTTCCTTTTGCTGAAATCATTCAAAATTGCTCTTTATCTGCTGACCTTAACTTCTAAAAATAGTTCCGCATTTTGAAAAATTCTTATAATTTAGTTAATGATCTTTCTAATATCATATTCATTCATAATGTTTGGAAATCTATTCTAATTTAAATACCACTTCCTGCACACTGAGGTTTACACCCGACCCCCTCACACCTGTATCTCTCTCTTCTTTTATCATCGTGCTCAAGCTTGATTTTCCTGAAACCATGTCCGCTATTTTTTGATGATTCTCACTATGAAATAATTCGGGAGCTAACGAATATTTTGGTGTTCGATTCGTTTATTTTGGTGATGAAATATTTACTTCTTCAGTTGTCTTT
This sequence comes from Parasteatoda tepidariorum, assembly GCF_982258835.1. Taxonomy (NCBI): domain Eukaryota; kingdom Metazoa; phylum Arthropoda; class Arachnida; order Araneae; family Theridiidae; genus Parasteatoda; species Parasteatoda tepidariorum. The sequence goes on from NC_141765.1 coordinate 17,894,142, forward strand.
TCCCTTATAACTTCGATAGTTCCTGCAGTTTCTTCTTGTGGTTTTTCATCAAATATAACAGGTCCATGCTCAATGACATTAAATAGTCATGGGCCTCTTCAATTGTTAAAAATCTTCGACTCATTTTCGACGCTTTCTCGCTAAAATGACTAGGCATTGAATGAATAGCTCACTTCTAAGTTCATAATTTCCCACCAAAAAGATAGCGTCACCACGTGATTAAACCTCTTGACCAATGAGGAGGAATTTTAAAAGTAAACTCTGACGTTTTGTTCAAAGAAACCCGGATGTAATTGAGTTTCTCAGCAGGGTGCCGGTAGTAGGGGATTTTACCATTGCCCTGTATATAGGACAGCATCTAAATCACTTGTAAAACCAGTTTAAATATACATTTTTTGAATCAATTTTTACTCAAATGTAATACTAAAGTCTTGGAGTTAATAAATTTCAAAAGAAATTTATTGTCTTCTTCTTGCAATTATTGGAAATGAAATTTTAATTCGTGTCAAATTAAATAGTAAAAAATAGCTATTTTCATAAATTTAAAAAAAAAATACAAAAAACATAAAATTAAACATAAAATGGGTGTAATTAATGTCAATCCATCAAAAACTTCCTTTTAGAAGTGAAAAATAATAAAATTTAACGATATCAGCTGTAAAAATGCAACAAATTGCAACTGTCCTGTATATAGGACGATGGTAAAATACGGATTAAACCACTTATCTCCTTATAGCAATGTGTTTGCTTCGTTACTTTCTCCTGTCATTTTGTGCTTCGATACAGACGAACGTTACTGTTTATAGAACTATAACTATAGTATATCCATTTTCGTGCATTTATTTGTGTTTCATCAACGCTTTGCTATATTCTTGTTTTATACATATTTTTCAAATAAATTCTTAGATATAATAATGTTTCAATGAAAAATATTTTTAAAATAGTTTGAAAAACTAACTAGAAGTAGCAGGTCACACACTGTTTTAGTAAATCTTGTCAAAGAGTTTTCTTTGTCACCATTTAAATACTGTTCAGAAATTGGATTTTAAAAGTTTTATTCTGAAATCTACATTTCTGATTTTTCGGAAAAAAGTTCAATATAATCTTCTTATTTCAGTTATCTCAGGATGTTCCATTCAGAAAAAAATTGATCCAAATGCTGTGGAAAATGGAACAACAGGAAGATAATGGGCCAGGATGTAAGCACCACGCTCTTTCTATTCTTTATTTTTACTTTTTTTTATCACGCATTTAAATGTTTTACAACTTTTAGGATTATTATAATTGTGAAGTGCCTTTCTTTAAATTTAAAATATTACAAAATTAATTATAATATTAATTAGTTTTCATTTTTCTTAAAGTATTACAAATTGGTTTTTAAAAAATTTAAAGCCATGGACATTATTTATGTTTCTTTACAGCAACTTTTTGCATGAACACTGAAGCTCATCGTTAAAAGAGTGCGTTACATAAAACCTAGATTTCATGCAATCTTATCTTAATAATTTTGGTCAGAATTAATTTTGCGTCCTAGGGATTAATTGGTCAATTTATCCCGTTAATTTATAATTACTTTTTACCTGCAAAGAAGATAATGTTTTGACAGAATCTTAAACTTCAAGTAAAAAAAATGAAAGAAAAAATGCAAACAATTCATTATTAAATGCTTATATTTATTGCTTTGCTTATATTTATTGCTTCACTTCATTCTTTTTAAAGTAATCAAAAAAATAAAATATATTAGGATTGATCATTGTGAAACACCCTTTAGAATCACAAAGTCATGACAAGCATTTAAGAATTATTTTTAACAATGAGAATTTCTGAAATGTCATCGATGAATCTTAACCTTAATCATTTACTTAAAAACTTAACTCGTACAGACGTAATTTTTTTAAAACGATCTACAAATGTACGAAAAAGAAAATGAATGATCACTCCAATAAATTTAGAATTTTTGTGAAAATTAGGATTACATTTTAATAATTTTACAGCTATTGAAAATCTTTTATTTGACTGTGTTTTTCAAATTATAAAAATGAATTTCCTCTACTAAAGTCTGCATCTTTAACTTTTTTAACCATATGGGATCTTAAGTCTAATGTAATGAATATTATTTGATATAATTTCATCACTTAAAAGATAAAACTTTAAGATTTTGTTTTGTTTTTATATCTTTACAAAGCAATTTTCTGCGTAAAAATATAATTGGATTTACCCTCGTTAGTTGGAATTTTAAATGAATTTTTATTAGCGAAAAAATAATTTAATTGAATTAATGAAATAATTAATTATAAATTCAAAATAATAAATTCGATTCAAGTTATCTTTTAGAAAGTTTGAGTTTCGTTTAAATAATATAAAGAAATGCACTGTAAAAGCTAATACACTGTAAAAATATAAACAAATACGCTATAAAAATGGCCTAAAATATGTAAAAAGTAATAAAATACTTCATTTGTTTATGAAATAATTAAAAAAAACTAAAAAGAATAATTAATTTTAATTAATGGAATTGTTTTTTTTTTCAAATGGCAAGCTATGGCATTATGCGTATAAATATGTATGAGTATTTTAATCACTGAGACAATTTTGTGTCATTGCAAGATACAAAACAAAATACTCGTCGCACCTAAAAATACTCATACTTAAGATCTAGGTAAGGTTTCATTGACATTTTTGTCTGGATCAAACAGTGTCTGTCCAAGTCTATAATGACCTCGGACCGTGGCGAATTCATACTTAAGGACCTAATAAAATGAAGTGGAATATTGTAAGAGGCAGGTGAATCAAAATTTGCGTTAATTTAATATCTTCATCATAATAAGGACTTTATAATGAGCACTTAGGATGAATCATCTCTTCAATTAGTTTAAAAGCTTATTCTCAGAGATTTAGCATAATAGTTGTAAACCCCTAAATACAAGCGCCATGCAACCTAAACTACATCCAGATGGTGACCTAGTTTAAGCAGTGTAAACTATTCTTAATTAAATAGTTAAATGAATTCAGGTTTTAAATCGAAAGTAAATCAAATTTCGATTAAATTTAACATTTGAAATGAAACTGATAAAAATACCGCTGATAATTTTACTTTTATCGTGTCAGTGTGCTTTTCCTCAAAATAAGTGGTGCTCCGTAACCACAGCTCTTAATGAATATTTTTGGAATACTTGTCAAATTAAGGGACCAGATTGAAAACACATAAGGACTCGCAACTTAATATTTAAGTGAGGTAAAAACTGAAACAGTGTTAGAATAGAGTAAATTATTAACAAGGAAAGAAAGATCACAGAGATCTACAGTGTAAAAAATACCAGATTGAAATGTGGCAAAAATTATCTACACTCTTGGTGTCAGTACTTTTACCGTAATATCCAATTTACAGAAACATATTAGGAACAAACCATCTGATACACCGAATTTTTACAGTAATAACTATCGTGAAATCACTGAATCACTCTAATTAAATAAATATTACTGTAAAAATAACGATACAATATTTTACGGTAAAAGTACCGGTACTCTGTACCGTAATTCTATCCGGAATTTTTTACAGTTAATTTCCTTTACTTGAAGAAACTAGAGAAGTCAAAGATGATTATGAGAAACATTTCTAAATATCATTCAATTATCAAACTGGTTACCGTAATTCTATCCGAAATTTTTTACAGTTAATTTCCTTTACTTGAAGAAACTGGAGAAGTCAAGGATGATTATGAGAAACATTTCTAAATATCATTCAGTTATCAAACTGGTTATATTGTTCTTGAATCTCGTCTTCCTCAATAGTGATATGTCAGGCTGTTGTATTGTTTTGTTTTTTTTAATTTTAATAATAATTTCAAACGTACAAAATTATTTTTAATGTGCACAAAATACTCAAGCAATGAAAATTTGTGCTTCTTTTCCCCCCCTAGATTATGGAGTCAGAATATTAAATTTTTGAAATTCAGGAAAAATTATTTATACTCAGATTTCAAAAAGCATGTAAAAGTACCATACTCTGCATGGTAATGACATTTTAGGTAAAAAAAATTTGGCTGATAAAATTAAAATATACAATATTTAAAATATGCATTTAGTACATTTTCCTTTCAGTCGGCCTGGTGGCCGAGCTGTTAGCGTGCATGACGCGGAGCCAGTGGCTGCGGGTTCGAATCCCGCTCTGGGCATAGATGTTTCCTTCTCTCTCTTTGTGTTCTATGTCCTTTCTCCTTTGTGCGTGAATGTGTGCGTATGACCCGCCCTATAAACGGGCTTGTGGTTGTGTGACGTGGGCCAAGCTGCTCCACCACCGTGGCTTCGCCACAGGTGCCCACTGGGTAACGAGAAGAGGGTAGCAGTTCTGGCCCTTTCTGAGGCCAATGGACAATAGTTCCAAGTGCCCGCCATTAAAAAAATAAAAATAATGAAAAAATAAAAACATTTTCCTTTCATTTGGCAACGGTGCATCGGAAATTCTGGTATTTAAAACTATATATCTTATTAACACACATTTATTAAAAAAATATATAACTGAAAAGTAAATTTTACTGTATGAATGGGTTTTATGCCATGTCCTAAGGTATCATTAATTACTTAGCAAATTTTACCACATTTACCATTTTTTATATTTATAGTTAATTTAATAACATAAATGAACCATATTTTACTTTATTTTATTTTATTTTATTTTATAACCGACGTTGAACAGCTAACCCAATTTTGGGTTTACGACTACTAATGTTCAAAACCGTTACCTTGTAATTTTGAAGCCAATCCAGAAGACAAGGGAGCTCCTGGATCAAGTATCGGGAGAAATTTGCCCTCGTAGAGTACTTTTTGATGGAACTAACCCGAATTTGAGATAAGTGGTGGGGAAGACCACGAGAACCTATCAAGGTTAGCCTGACTGCAAGGGGAAAATCATATTTTATTGTTAATTTTGACAAAATTATTACCAAAGTGCTAGGGTAAAAATTACTCTTAATTAAAATTTAAAACTTTTTGGTGCTTCTATAGAGCTAGAAATATGGTAACTTTTATGGTAATATGGTAAGTTTTGGCCTTGCGCCATAATTTTTACTCAGTGTAATTATTTTCACTAATCCATTTAGCAGTTATTAATTTTATCAACTTTTCAATAAAAATCAAATCAATCCAGTAGATTATCTGTTGCATTTTTTTCTTGTCTTCTTTGTTGAGTAATTTTCTTAAAATGTATTTCCTTTGTTTTCTGTATTTTTAATTCATTTTTTATTTTTATTTTATTTCATTTTGCTGTTGTTTGTTGGAGAAATGTCTGAAAATAAAGAATATAAAAAAGCATTTACGTTAGGTTATATTACAAAAACAATTACGATTATTTACAATCATTGCACCTTCAAACACAAAAACAAACTGTATATCGCAAATTAATCTTATCAAATTCAGAATTTTTAGAAATTCATTCCAAATTTAGATATAAAATTCAGTAATCTAGAAGCATGCAAAAGTCATGAAAAGTATTTTACTTTAAGAACAAAATTAGAACTGAATTGATGACAATGAGACAGGAAACATTTTTTGAAATACATTTTAAAATTGTCAATAAAATACAGTTTTTATAATTCAGTAACATAAAAAACATCCTAATTTAAAATATTTCATACTATCGATCAAAACTAGAAACTGAATATAAAAAATTACTGTTAACGCATTAATAAAATTATTTCTTTCGAATGCATTTCAAAGCTGGATATAGAATACAATTTTTGTTTCAGTGTCATTAAAAAGCCATAATATTTTAAAACATTTTATGATTACGAACAAAATTAAATCAATATTAAAATACCTTGATTATCTGTTAATTTTAGTTTGGTTTTCAAGAGTATATTTCTTATTTCCAAGCATTTAGTAAAATATGAAACTGAAAAGTTTCATATTTTAATGGTATAATAAATGGTCCCGAATAAATGGTTTTCATACCAGGATCTAAGGTATCATGAAAAAAAATTACCATGTTTTACCATATTTACTAAATTTTACACATTTATCAAATTTTACCTTATATGATAAAACCATATTCTATTGTCAATTTTACCGAAACGCTTCAGTAAAAATTACCGAGATTTTTTGTATTCTAATCGAGCCAGAAACATGATAAACCTTACCATATTCTGGTAGTTATGACCATAGTCTTTTTTTCAGTGTAGAAAGTGTTTTAATGTTTTTTTGTCTTTAAAGAAACATTGGGAATAAATTCATTTATGTTTCAGATTAAAATTTTATGCTTAGCAAAGTATAAGCTCTATCGAATATTGAACTAAATCTTAAAACATTTATTTAAATTCAAATATTATTCAAAGTTTCACGACCAACCGACGCCAAAATTTATTTCATTCTGCTAAATCTAATACGTGATTTAAATCTCTAATTATACTTTTAGACAGGCTTCCTTAATGTAGCTGTTGAACAAATATATCTTGTTTTGTAATAAAGATATTATAGAACATTCTAAGAAGTCTACCGAAGTAATCTTGAATATTTAATGTACATTGTAATCAAAACAGTCCCTCTCATAACTTCATTATCTGATTTAATTCTTTAAAGAATATATTTGGCATGTTTATTGGTTGGATAAATTTTAGAAACTTGTAACTTTTTCCTTACGTTAAGTAAGCTAGAACATTCATTAAGACTCAAGTATAATAAAACATTATTTAATACATTAAATGGTACTTTTTAATAAAATTTAAACGAAAAAAAAATTCTTCTCATATGCTACAATAACTTTTTTTTAAAGCTTGAAAAGAAAACTTATATACCACTACTATCATTATTGCAATCTAAAATCGCAACAAAGAAATCAAGGATGTTCAATATAATTTCAAAATAAAATAAGTTTTAGGGTTAATTGCTTTAAGCAACTTTTCTTTACTAATTCTTAAACATTTTATATATATATATATATATATATATATATATATATATATATATATATATATATATATATATATATATATATATATATATATATATATATATATATATAATAGAGGGGGGACATCATAGGCATCACAAGGATTGAGATTGGCAGGGCATGTCCTCGTTCGCCACTAGGCAGTGGTGGACCGGTTTCCTAGCCACCACGGTCTTCTGATTTAAGCAGCATAGATTTCTTTCCTTGAGGGTGCACTGAAAAGTGCTGTGTGCGCAACACCTTTGAATTCCAAAACGGTCCTGGTTGAAAGTTTCTGTGCTGTTGCGGCTTGAACAAGCCCGCCAATTCATGGCCCGGTAACGCAACGCATGCCTTGCTATCAATGGTGGAAACTTTGAACATCTTTTGTGAGATTTCCACTTACATTTATATATATATATATATATATACATATATATATATATATATATATATATATATATATATATATATATGTATATATATATATATACACACACATATATATATATATATATATATATATATATATACACACACATATATATATATACACACACACACACATATATATATATATATATATATATATATATATATATATATATATATATATATATATATATCCATATATTATTATATTATTAGTAATTGTTTATTATTAGTATATGATCATGCAACATTTTATTTTTCATAATGTGTTTATAGAAGTCGCATTTTTCATGATTTTCTCTCTTTCTAAGCTAAAAAAGTTATGGGTACACTTTAAAGCTCAGTAATTAACCCGTTTTTAACGAGTGTTAAAAGGATTACTCAATTTTAGCAAAAATTATAAATGATTACCACTGCATATGTCAATTTATTATTTCATATTTTTTCAGGGATATTATATATAATACATTGTTCTTTTTCTAATTTAGAGTTTTTTTTTTTTTAGATTAGTTCAGGAGAGTTGCAAGTAAAGGTACCAAGATGTGTTGATGATGGTTTCAAAACAAATCTTAATTTTAAATTAAAAAACAAAAATGCTTATTATAAAAATAATTAGGATAAAAATAATAAAATTTTGATTGTTTATTGAAATTAACTATTTCATGATCATTTTGTGTACTCCACTTTAACATTTGTATTTATTAAATAAATATTTAATCATTTTTTAGAATAGATGATATTATTTATGATCTGATGATATTATTTATTCACTTTATCCTAAATTTAATTTTCTAATTCCATCATTTTTTTAAACTTTTTTTTAAAATTCAATTGCGACTTTAATTCCAGTACTAATTAAAGTCAAAGCATTCGAATTGAAATTGAACCTCTGTCTTATCAGCTTATTGTTTACAAATATTGAACAATTGAAAGGCTGGAGACAATAAAATAATAAACCATATTTCTAAATCCCTTTGAAAGGCATTTTTGATTAAAGAAATTATGAATTCGATGTAGAAGTAAGATGTTGACGAGCATTGTAATCAAGTGGAAATGAGAAAATATGAAAATTACTCAATATACTAAAAAATAATTCTTAGATTAGGACAAATATTTTTACACAATATTACTATTCCAGAAAGAGTTGAAAGAATAATTCCCTAGAAATCAAGTTATAACATTATTTATTTTATAATTTTGCTATAAGTAAACATCAAAAGAAACAGATATGCATGATTGATGATGACAGATATGATGATTTTCATAGAAATACACTGTAAAAAAAGGTGTTGAAATAGCTCTAAAACAAATAAACAGTCAAATTTAGAAACCCACGTATTCAAAATTGAAACAACATATACTCATTTTTTTGGCAAAATGCATAGCTTCAAAAATTATATGAAGGAAGAAATGTGTGGGTGAAAAGTCCGTTGGCTGCCGGTAGGATTCAAACCAAGAAACTTTGATTTGTAATAGGAATGCTCTGATACAAGTTATACAAGTAAACCCAAGTCCAGGATCAGTCAGGGTGCTTTATATAGTAGCCGCCGCAATGACACATCATTGCATACATTCCTTTTGCTAAAAAGTTTTTAAGATATTACGAACTAAGCAAAAAGTAAAAGTAAAATTATCAATCTCCTGCCTAAGCCATTGGACTGACAGTCAGACTAAGGCTGACTATCCCAAATTACAACCCTTGTTTACATTCAATCCTGCAACCCTTGTCCTTAATACCATTGAAATTGAAAATTGGCATGTCATGATGTGTTATTGCAATGGCCACTATATGAAACTTCTTAATTCACCCGGGACTTTGCTGTACAACTATGGTAGTTAAAGCATCCCTACTACGAACCCGAAAGTCCTTGGTTGAAATGTTTTTGGTAGCCAACGACTCACACTCTCTCACATTTCCCCTATATATATATATATATATATATATATATATATATATATATATATATATATATATATATATATATATATATATATATATATATATATATATATATATATATATATATATATATATATATATATATATATCCTTCAAACATGAATCCAAACGATTGATCCCCTATTTGGTCCATCTTGCCCGTACAGAAAATGTCATGACACGCTTACAGTTGACAGTTTGCTACATTAAGACGAAAGGTGGTCACTGAAAATTTATATATTTTACAGGTCGTAGTGCTTTCATATTTGAAATTTTGGTTCTGTTAATTTGAAAAGCATCAAAATTTTATATTTTGTCTCCTAGCTATTTCTTGTTTCCCTTAAAAAAATCTACAATAAAGATTTTCAAGTAGCATTTCTGATAAATACTAAAATTTGACTACTATATTCCTTATTTATTTAACATTTGTTTTATTAATGACTTATCTTATTGGTGTGTTAAATTACCTAAAAATTAATTATTTCATTTGTTAAAAATCTGAAATTTTGTTAATTGGCATGACTTGGGGATTAAATTACTTTTTTAAGACTAATTATTTATGCAATAAATGTATCATTCTAGAAATTGTGAAAGAATCAGGAATATTAAATTTTTCACGAGTGCAATACACAGTTACAAGTTTTCAAAATTTAGCCAAATTGTTAATTACAAAAACAAGAATAACCATCTTTAATATTTCCATAAAAAGCATTTTTCTTCTCTTTAAAAAAAGGGAGAGACATTGGAATTATTTTACGGTGCTATTCTACGTAATTTTTACTATCTCTTTTTCAATTTGTACAATTTTCTCTACAAGTGAAATTCATCCATTACTAGAAATTTTTACAAGTATACAAGGTACAGAAATTTACTCTTATTAAGCCCATCTTCGTGATTATGCGCTATGATTCCAAGCAATAGAATATTTTAACTCAGTCAGCAAACAAGTGTTAAAGATACTTGGATACATTAGATTAGTAATGTATATAGTACATTAGTAATAGTTATAGTAGTATGTTAGCAAAATAGAAATAATATTGACTCACGAATGAAAGATGATTGTGCATGGGAATCGGAAGCTAATTTATAGAAAATTATTTGATTTGAAATTAAGTTATAGATTCCAAATACTTTAAGTAAACAATATAAATTACTCTATACGGTGTAAGAATGGATTCAAATTATTAAACATTCAGCCGATTGAATTATCTAAGGAATGCTCTCCAAATATACAGTTAGAAATCTGTTATTAAATTCGATAAGCTTTTAGTGCATTTTTATCCATGTGTGTGTGTGTGTGTGTGTGTGTGTGTGTCTGTGTGTGTGTGTGCGTGCGTGCGTGCGTGCGTGCGTGCGTGCGTGCGTGCGTGCGTGCGTGCGTGTGTGTGTGTGGAGAGAACAAGGGAAAAATTACAGAAAAATGAAAAAAGGGGAAAAAATAATGATAAAAATAAAAATAATAAAAAACCGGAAAAAAAGAACAAAAAATTTTAAAAATCCGGAAAATAAAAGATATAATCTTTTCATCAGCTCACACGATTATATCCGCAGAAAAGAGTGCTTTGGCTATATTGCATCAATATAGCCAAAGCAAATTATATCAATACAATAGTGCGAGAAGCACTCAAAAAATTTTACAGAAAAATTACAACAAATAAAATCGAACACAATAAGTAAAAATATCACGTAAAAGCAGAAAATAAAATATAAGGAAAAAACAGAATAAAACAGGAAATGAAATTTATAAAGCGAGTGGCGAATTCAAATGAACTTACATGAATGGATAATTTTTCAAGAATGATTTAAAACATTTTCGTAACAAGAGTGCGAGATTGCAAAAAATGAAAACAAAAGCGTAAACTGTGCTAAAAGCGCAATGAACAGAATTATATTGGAACAGAATTATAGAAAAGGGAGTGAACTGAAAAAGAAAAAAAAATATGTATTTTTAAATGTTGAGATAAGAGTTGTAATTCATTTTTATTTTAAGGTCCAAACTTCTTAATGGTGAAATGTAGATTTAATTTATCAGCTTCATTATTATACTGGGGGGCTTTGTACTGTTTCCCAGTCCTTAATTCGTTTTGAGATTTCTGTTTTGGCTCCTCATCAAACTCGTCACGTGAATCTGTGGCTTCTCTTTTATACCTTGCTGGATCCTAATCTGTAGACTTATCTGCAACATGTCTTTCAAATTAGCGAGGATTGGCAGATAGACTTAATATTTGATTTTTTAATTTTTACATAAATATACAGCCTTGGGAGTTCAATGAAAGTAACAGATAATCTTACCTTATTAAAAGATAGTACTCATTTCAAACGATCAAATCAAAGAGACGATTAAGTTACATCCAAACTTAAAATGAGAATTGAATCTACTACCTCTATCTTAAGTTTGGAATCATCCTCTTCTTATAATTCAAATACCAATACCTATAACTCAGGAAATCCTCAAGTGTCCAAATTCTTTATACAGATGTTCTCATTCTGAGCATTTGATTCGAAATTACGAAGTTAAACAGGTGAACGTTATTGCGTCACCCCTGCCTCATCAAGCAGTATCGCCGTTCCACCAAAAGATCTGAAGAGTGGAAATATCGGGTTTGAACGTCACCGTAATCTTGGACTTATTTTTGTGCTGTTCCCCTCTAATTTTTGCTATTTTTACTTCTTATTGACAAAGGTTTATGAAAATCTTATATATGAAAATATGACAATATGACACATGAAATATGAAAATACGACACAAGTTATGAAAATATGACACAGCACAAAATTTGTTGTGCATCTCTTCTTAAAAATGAAAAAAATCTAGATTTTATATTTAGTAAGTAGGCTTTTTTAATAAAACTTCTCGAAATAATGGTTTAAATTAGATTTTTAAAATATCAATTTTCAAAAATAAACTGAAATTTTAATTTACAATTTTTCCCTGCTTATTTTAACTGAAAACAAAATGTTTGCTTGTTTATATTTTCACTAATATAAAATAAGTGTAAAATATTCTTCATCTAACCAATGGAAACGTTAAAAACGCTCCGCTATTTTGAAAAAATTAAAAAGTATTTAATTTTTTTATGGAATTTCTACAAGACTCTTGCAACAGACCCGGGCACCTGGACAAATTTTCCAGCCTCCTTCTTAAGTACGAACTTTCCTCTAGATAAGTGCTTCTTAACCTTTTTGGTATAAAGGACACCTTTTAAATTTTTTTAAGAAGTCACGGACCACCCCCTTGTGAAAAAAAATAATTGCGACAAAAATCAATTACTAGAAAACATTTAATTTTATTATTTTAATAGTTCCCAAAATTTTTAAAATTAAATTTTTAATGTGAAGACTGTTGCTGCTTTTCCTTAATTAATAAATTGAATTGAGGGAAGATTTTCGACAAAGCAACGCGCATATCATGTTCAATATTCAATCGATTTCGATGTTTTGTTTTTATCGTCACAAGTGTGGAAAATCTCGTTTCGCAAAGATACATTGCAGCAAACGGAATTATAGCTGCCATAGCTTACTTTGCAAGCAATGGGTAGGCTTCTTTCACAGAAGACCAGAACTCTCCGAGTGTTCTTGAATCGAAATCCATTTTTAGCAAGGACTTTGTTCTAAGATCAATAAGCTATCTGGAATCTAGATGTTATGTACATTTGGATGTGCATCGATAATTATAGGAGAGTTCTAGCGAATTATACTGTTCTTTGGTTATAGTTGTTGTTGTTGTTGTAGTTTAATTACGTCACACTTGAGCTGCACAATGGGCTGTTGGCGACTGTCTGCGAAACATACCTAAGGATGATCCGAAGACAAGCCATCACAATTTTGATCCTCTGCAGAGGGGATGACACCCCCGCTTCGGTAGCCCAACGACCTTCACGCGAAGTCGAGCTCTTTATCGTAGAAGAGTTTAACGAGGACCCATACCGCACATCCTCGGTCCCTACACAGATTAATCCAAGTGGTCACCCACCCGCACACTCACCGCTGCCAGTGATGCTTGTCTTCGGTGATCTGCTAGGAAGCGTGTCTTAATGATCAGTTCACTGTGGGTACAGTTTTGCATAGGACTTTAATGGTAAATTTAACTGTAAAAGAAATCCCTCTTTGGAAGGGAGCAGAAAACTATGGCTGGCGAATCGAACATGGCCGACCAGCCGGCAACCAAAATCTCACACACTGCTACTAGCTTGATACCACAGGTATCTGTTTCACAGCATATATTTTTATTATATTTAAGAATTAGCACCATAATTTTTTAAACAAAATATTGATGAGAAGAAAAAATAACTTCGGTGCCAACTTTTGAAGTCATTGAAAATTTATTTTTCATTCTCGGTTGTAACACTTATTGTTAACGAACAAATTTTAATTTCAAATGTTTGTCTTATCTACCAGGAAAACAATTAACAATTCAAACATGCATACATGATTTATTATTAAAGAATAAGTGTTTAGCAAACCGAATTTAAGTGTTTGAGCACAACTTAATGTGAAGAAAATCCTCAATTCTTTATTATTATATAAGGTCCGTAAGTATGAAATTCATAGAAAAAAAGAAAAAGTCGGTTGACAGTTTACAGATGTGAAAAAATAGTTACTTTCATCAAAGTATGAACGCACATTTTCGCTACACTTTTGCCATATAGCCCCAACAGGTAATTCAGACTAGTAGAATGTACCCTGGTGGACGAAGCAGATGACGTTGCAGATGAGCCTGTAAAGATATAGGTTCAGAGGCCTCGATCCCCACCCCTATCTAGATATTCCAATCAATAATCGTTTTAATAAGAGTTTTAATCGGGAAACTATGAACAAGCTCAGTCCCGCAGTGGCCTGATTGTTAAGACACGGTTCTCAGCATATCACCGAGGTCACAGCATCACTGGCTGCGGTCAGTGTGCGGGTGGATGACCACTTGGATTAGTCTGCGTAGGGACCGAGGGAGTGTGGTATTGGTCCTCGTTAAACTGTTCTACCGGAAAGTGCTCGTTCGTTGGGCTACCGAAGAGGGGGGTGCCATCCCCTCTGCAGAGGATCAAAATTGTGATGGAATATCTTTGGATCATCCACAGGGATGTTTCCCAGACCGTCGCCAATAGCCCATTGTGCATCTCCAGTGCGACGTAAATGAACTACAACTACGGCAACAATGACTAAACTCAAGGAGTAAATCCCTCCAGCAATTTTTTTTAGTTGTTGTAGTAATTTATTTACGTCGCACTAGGGCTGCTCAATGGTCGGCGACGGTCTGGAAAGTATCCCTGAGGATGATTCGAGGACATGCCACCCCAATTTTGATCCCCTGCAGAGGAGATGGCACCCCCGCTGCGGTATCCCGGTGACTTGCTCGCGAATTTGAGCACTTCTCGGTAGATCAGCTTAACGTGGTCCAATGCCGCGTCCCATCGCATTCTGATCAAAGTGAACACCCACCCTCACACTCACCGCTGCCAGTGATGCTTGACTTCGGTGATCTGTTGGAAACCGTGTCTTAACGATCAGTCCCCTTCAGGACCAATTTTTTTTCTAACTGCAGTCATTGTACTTTTCATTCTTAGCCTCGGAAGATGCCGGAACTGTTGCTCATTTAACGTTACCTGGTGGCCACCTGTGAGTCTAAATCACGGAGTTGAGCAATATTACCTACGCCACACTACCATAAGATCCATATATAGGGTGAGCCATGTTCACACATCTCCCATCAGAGGACGAAACACGGAGATGATCATTCATGTCTTGAGTGGGATTCGAACCAGCTACCATTGACTGCAAAGTGAGACCCACCAAGTTGTTGTTGTTGTTAATTTACGTCGCACTAGAGCTGCACAATGGGCTATTGGCGACGGCCTGGGAAACATCCCGGAGGATGATCCGAAGACATGCCATCACAATTTTGATCCTCTGCGGAGGGGATGGCACCCCCGCTTCGGTAGCTCGACGACCTGCGCGCGAAGTCGAGCACTTTACGGTAGCACAGTTTAACGAGGACCAATACCGCACACCCTCGGTCCCTACGCAGGCTGATCCAAGTGGTCACCCACCCGCACACTGACCGCAGCCAGTGATGCTTGACTTCGGTGATCTGCTGGGAACCGTGTCTTAACGATCAGTCCACTGCGGGACGTGAGACCCACCAAAAGCTCGGTCTCTTGCCCTGTTCCAGCATATGATTGTTGTTGTTGTTGTAGTTAATTTACGTCGCACTAAAGCTGCACAATGGGCTATTGGCGACGGTCTGGGAGACATCCCTGAGGATGATCCGAAGACATGCCATCACAATTTTGATCCCCTGCAGAGGGGATGGCACCCCCGCTTCGGTAGCCCGACGACCTGCATGCGAAGTCGAGCACTTTACGGTAGAACAGTTTAACGAGGACCAATACCGCACACCCTCGGTCCCTACGCAGACTAATCCAAGTGGTCACCCACCCGCACACTGACCGCAGCCAGTGATGCTTGACTTCGGTGATCTGCTGGGAACCGTGTCTTAACGATCAGTCCACTGCGGGACTCCAGCATATGAATGGTACACAATACTGAATCCTGATGGTTCATTCAGCCACACTTGCTATCTAAAATCCCAGAAAATATGATCCAGATTAGCCAGTGGCCATTTGAGGGGACTCTTTTTTTTTATAGGGGTCACAAGGTTTTCCCAGTCTGCACTAAATGTGCATTTGACGATGCTTTCTCTGGCCACATTTTGGATTGCTTGCAATTAAGCCACAATGACCTAAATACAGATATTCTATTGATTCTGAACTTTTGCAAGTATTTCATGGAGCTAGTTCAGCTGTCGCTTGACATGGAAGATATGTAACTAAAACAGCAACGCTTTATTGATAGGAAAAGTTATTTAGTAAGCAAATGAGTCAAATACTTAAGATTGTTTCCCAGGAAAGGCAAAGAATGATTGAAATATCTTTAAAATGTTTAAAAATCTTGAAAATGCTTAAAATAGTCGCCTTTTTTTTTTTTTTTTAATTACCAGATTCCTTAAAAAATTTAAATTCGGAGTTTTCAGAATAGGAGATGTGCTAAATAACGATTTTACTACATAATAGGAGTTCAAGATTTGGCAATTTTTCACTTTGTTTCCATGGTTTCAGAAAATTTCCCTTTCAGTTTCCAACTTCTCCCCTTGAAAGAAACATATTGAGGTAAAGGAAAAAGATTTGTTAAAACAATGGCCAGGAAGAGGGAAAAGTGTGAAGAGTAGAAAAATCGCACAACCTTGAGGCACCTACTCCATTAATAGAGAATATAGTTAGTTTGGTCCACGAGACTTTATGAAGGAATCAGTGTGACTCTTAGGATTAAAGTCTAAAGATCCATGTATTTCATTACGCAACGAAAGAAAAAAAGAGTAGAAAAATTGCGAATAATTTAATTATGAAAATAATATTTTTTCAATTTCTTCAAGCTAAAACTTATGGAAAAAGTTTTGCATGGGTTTTTTCGTCCTATTATAAAAATGAAGAAATTCTTTGTAGTTGCAGACATACTAGGAGAAGCGTTTTAAGATATATTTCAAGATGAAGAGTCAATGGAAAATTATATTTTTTATTCAGTTCTTTTTAATGAATATGAATTGAACTTTTATCTACTCACACTTAGTACAAATGTATTTCAGGTGTTTTCTTAACAAATATATTAATTTTACAAGTCGTCGTGCTGAATTCTAGAAACGAATACAACAGTCAAAAGAAACTTCTTGGTCACTTTTTTAAACGTTCCAAAACCAAACATTTACATGACTATCATTAAAGTTTTCTTCAGCAACAAAAATAAAGTTTAGATTTATTTACTTTCATTTTACACTAGTAATATATTGATTGAATATAGAATTTAATAAAGGATTCAGGAGTGGCAATACATCAAATATTTTCATGGACAGAAAACTTTTCTTAAAAAGCATTTAAACTGTGTTTTAATTAAGCAAAAACTATCATATAAATACTCGAAATATAAATACGCACGATAGAAAAGAAAATAGAAATACGCATAAAAATTTTATTCAGTGTAAAATACAATATTACATTTTATCCGAAAGTATCAATAAAAAAATTAAAATCTAATTTTTATGGAAATATTCTAGTATTACATTCAAATTACTACATATATCAGTAAAATAATTTTCACTTAAGTTCAAATAGAAATATCACAGTGAAGTAATCTATAAAAAAATAAGAAGTAATAATAAGTTTGCAACGAAATATTTTGAACAAGAATATCTTTAAATAAAAATCAATAATACAAATTTGATTTATTACATGACCTTGAAATATTTTTAAGAAATCTAACCTCAAATAATAAAATATATTTCAAATGCATTCAGCAAAATTATTACTTACTTCAAAAGAGCTTTGCAAACATAAACATTAAAGTTCCATAAATGGTGAATTTTACGAGTATGATGTTTACATCGAAAAAAAACTAAAATTTTAATACGATGAGCATAAAATCTACTTGTAAAATTCATTGTTTATAAATTCAGTTTTTAATGTCAAATAAATTTTACAATAACATTTTAATAAATTAAAAAACTTTCGCCTCTTTAAAATAATTTTATTGTTAAAACTCACTATATTACCATAATTAAAAAGATGTATCTTCATTCATCATGTCCCCTCTTATATTTTCTTAATTTGTTTGAGGGATATCACAATTTTTTTACGGTAATAACATAAAAATTTCTGCTATTCGGAATCAGAATAACTTTCACTATCTTCGGGATCATATTTTACAAAAATTAAACGCCTGCTCGTTCTATTTTGTATTTGTGAATCATTTGCGTTGTTAGGAGCGTTTTTAGTACCAGGAGCTAACTTCATGGCAGCATAATATTGTTCTGCAAAAGCAAATGCTTTTTCTATGGTATTAAATTGTTTTGCATTAGCAAAATATTGTTTCACAGTAGCAGATATCTCTTCTATGGTTTTGAGACCTCTTTGATTAATATCAGGAGCCCGTTCTTTAATGAGAGGTGATTTTTTTTCATTGTCGAAAGGTTTTTCCTCAATATCAGAATCTTGTTTTTCAATATCAGAATCTTGTTTTTCAATACCAGAACCTTGTTTTCCAATATCAGAATCTTGTTCTTCAATACCAGAACCTTGTTTTCCAATATCAGAATCTTGTTCTTCATTATTGGGTGCTTGTTCCACAATATCAGAAGCTTGTTCTTTGATACCAGGAGATGCTACGTCAGCTGGAAAGTGTTTTTCAATAGGGGGTGTTTGATCTGTGATATCAATATAGTCTCGGAAAACGGTAATGAGGAAATCGATGTCAGGAGTGTGTTCTGAATCAAAATAGTCATTTTCTACCTCGCAATGTGTTTGTTTTTGATTAGCACGATCTTGATTTGTTAGAATTTCTTCTTGATCAGCGAGAGGTTGTTCTTGATTTAGATAAGCTTGCACTTGATTAGCACGAGATTGTTCTTGGTTGAGATAAGCTTGCACTTTATTAATACGAGCTTGTTCTTCTTGCTCAACAAAAGCACGTCTTATGTTATCAGGCATATTATTTTTCAGAGAATTCCACATATAGTATTTGAAAAGAACTGGTGTCGGATATAGTAAGCGATTGCGTGGACTAGGTGGATTGAAAACACTTGCGGTATGGTCAAAGGCTAACTCTATCTTGATAAAAGCTAACATAACTGCAAATTTATACTTAAAATTGCCATTTAGTTCGCTTTCATATTCTGCAAGAACTGCATTTTTGAAGTCTCCAAAATTTTTCCTTAAGGAACTAATAATATCGTCATGATTAAGTCCAAAAAAGTAGTACCTATCTCCTAATACGATGTGAGTAAACAACTTCCCTTGCTTATTGTAACAGAGATTTATAAAATCTAAAATAAAATGCAGATTAGATGTTGAGCAGAAAAAATCTAATCCTTCCCATCCATCTGCATCCTCAAACTTCGGTTTAATTAGATCAGAATACATCTCCTTAATCCATTTTGAAAATAAACATAATAAATTAGGCTCTCCATTACTTTCACAAAATGCTAAAAGTGAATAAGTAAAACTACACGTATACATTAAATGAAGAAATACGTCTATACCTTCAGTGCATTGCTCCCATACTGCCAAACAATGGGATGACATCACGTTGAATGCATTAGTCTTGTTTAAATGAAGAAACAAAAAAAGCGTTTCAAAGCCAGACCTGTGCATTGGATCAAGAGCTCTATACATTACGTTCAATTGCTTTTTAAATTTAGTATATGGTCTAGCGCGAGCTCTAAGAGAACTCGACAAATTTACTGCACCAGCTGCAGTTTGTCTCATGTCATGAAACACAATTTCGAGAAATTCTGTTACTTTCGGGTCTTCTGATTCCATAATTAGACGAATGTATAAAATCTGAATGTTTAGTTTAACTTTAGACACAATTTGATATAAAGTAACTGGTCATAGAAATAAGGCTGTCTGTATGATATCTAAAGTTTACTTAATAAGGTGACTATTACATAAAAGTTCGTGTAATCTCGACATAATTGGGAACGTTTCCTGTTACTTACTTCTTCTCGTCTGCAGACAATTTGATGTCGAGCAAAAGGGCTTCCCAAGCCGAGAAGTTCCGCCGATCACTCTGTAGCGTAGAAGTAGCAGGTTTGATTCCCCTGGATTTATTCTTTCGATGTCCTTTTCTAATTTGTACTATCTGTTCCAGATTTAACAAGGGCTTATAAGCCATTTTTGTAATAAACTCATAAGCCTGGCAATATTTGTAACAATAAATAAAATAAATAAGTCAAGCAGCATAATCTTGGGGGAAAAAATAAAGTAACATATCCGAACCTTTCTCACTGCTCGTCCAATTACTCTTTAGTACGAAGATAGCGGTTTCACTGCAACCCTCAATGTATCTCGGAAATATCCTTCTCTTATTTGCGCTATCCGTTTTTCAAATAAGTGTAAAGTTACACCCAGGGTAACAGAGAGATTTGAACCGTTACCACCACGCATCAGAAAGTTAAATATATGGAAAATATCCCTCGGTCACGGAGACACCTCAGCATTTAAATACAACCCTGACTTTAAAGCACAAAAGCGTGCTTTCATCTTTACAATATCATCTTTACTGAAACATTACTCTTGCGCTTCCGTTGCCGAGTCGTATTATCCTTCCACAAACTTTTGGAATCACGGAGTTAGCAGATTTGGTTCCCACCGTAACTTCCATCTTATTTTTTCTCTTTGTGGTGCGCTTCTTTGTGCCATCTATTATTCAATTCAATAAGATCTTATAAGTTGTGTGAGCGCATAAATTCGTAGACTTATGCATGAATGAATAAATAACTTTAGCCTTTGTAGTTTCTTCGATTTTGAAGTTAGTTCCCCACCTTTTAAGCACCTTGTAAGCACCGCGACTTTCTGCAACTCTGTTGCAGGCATCTATAAGCTTATGTGCCACAACCCTTGATTTAAGTGTTTAGGCCATCAGCTTTATTATTAGTTAATTTATTGATCGCAATTTAAAAAACAGTCCTGCGTGCTCAACATGAAGTACGGATTATTAGCCCTTGTCTATAAGGCTATATGACACGAGGCAACCTAGTTGAAAGCAACTAGCGGTTTCGGTGAAGTTGAAACGTGTCATATGATGGTTGACCGGTTGCTTTCAACCTGCTTTCAACTAGCAACTGAAGTTAAAACCTTTCAACTTCAGTGGAGCAACCAGATTAGTTGAAACGTGTCATATAGTAGTTTCCAAATACTTTCAACCTTAACTAGCAACCGTTTAGTAAACAAAATACACGTGCTGATTCTGACGCATCCTGAATTTTTATCTTTTAAATTTAAACTTCGTTTAATCTTCTAACTATGACTATTTTAAATGGAATTCTAGTGATATATGCATTTTTTTTTTTTTGAAATGTTTCAAACGTATCCTTGTCTTTGGGACATAAATAACAAAGATTATGTGAATAAACTAATTCCCTATAAACTAATTTCCTCTGTGAAGATATTAAAAGTTACAAATTATTATTGAATTTTAAAAGGGAATGAAAAAAAAACTAGCATATTACTACTTACAAATGTTTAAATATTTGAAAATTCAAAATTATATAGCTTGAACGCTAAGCTTTTTAAACTCATTTTGACAGATTCTGATAGATATTTCTTTGACAGATATTTCCGAGTACTAATGAAATTTTGAAACCAAACGAAAGAAATTATTTTGCTTTTCTATCACCTTTTTTCTGTTCTAGCTCTTCTTTCAGAAACTCAGCTATCAGCTCAACGCCTACTTCAAGTACATCGTCAATAATCGCTTCTATGATAATTAAAAGAGCTTTCAGCAATAAACTTTATTGAAAAATATAAGTTCTGGTATTGGACTGTTATATACTATAATAGTCCAATATCAGTGCCGTTCTGGTATTGGACTATTCAGAGTTGGTTGAACAAGCGAAGGTTGTAACGTGTGATCACAAACGAGAAACCAAAAATCGGTTTCGTAACTAGTTGCCTCCACTTGGTTGCCTAGTGTCATCAGCACTTAAGGTGCGCTATATTTTCTTCAACTTGACAAGGATTATAATAATAGATTCAAAAATAATTAAATACAAAATAATTACCTATAAAATTATTCCCAGAAATGAAACTTAACTTAAATGGAATAACACTACTTGAGAAATTCCCTTTAGGATGAACCTTGGAATATTTGTGACAGAACTTAAGGTTGTTCAGCCCTAAAATAATAACGCGCGTTAACCAGTTAAAGAATAAGCACGTTAATCAGTTAAAAAATCTGAAAAATCGGTTTTGCATATTCTGTTAATCTTCACAATCAATCAAACAAAATCGAAAAAGGAATTCTTATGAAAACTGCATGTTAAAACAGTACAAACAACAATTCTTTCTGAAGATTGGTAGGCAGGTGCCATACTTAAATATGCTTAAAATATTTCCTAACATTTAAAAACTAAATTATTATCGCATTTTATCCTTTCTCAATAAATGAAAATCTCTAATATAATCGTTTGTTGTAGGACATTAAGGAAATGGGTGCGATTGTTCTTGTTTTCCAGTGGAGCCCTCTTCTGTCAAGAATTTGACATCCATCAAGAATTTCATACATCCACTCATTCATCCACAGATCATAATGCTGAACTGGACCTGAGAACGATCAATCTCCAATTCAATACCCACAGATGTATAATTTGTTATCAGAACATAGAGGACTTTGAGACCCGACAGATTTAAAGCTCACCAGTCACCATTTACTACAAAGGGAGTCTTCAGCCGACTGGATTCGAACTCCCGTTCTCATGAACATTAGTCTAGCGCTCTGCCGATCAGGCTGTCCCTGCCAATATAATAGATAATCTTTTGATACCCCAATCTTCAACTGAGTGCTGAATAAAATTTATTTTTAGAGATTCCCTCTACATATGTCTAACACTAATGTGTTAGGCATAGAATTCTAAAACCCGTTATATGGTTGCAGATGTTTTGAATTCGATATAATTCGTTATTTTTTCTCACACTCTATTTTCCGTTAATGCATTTAAATGCGTAAGGCTAAGAAAAAGAAACTTGGCGATAAATTGAATCAATCAATAGCCAATCGATGAATTCCTTAACTTTCCTTGGCGAAAACTATTTTTACGTATACGTAACATTCGCATTTTTGATTTCTTGGTGAACGGAAGTGTTATGTGGAGCTTATCCCTGCAGCTACACCCTCCGGGCAATGTTTGAAAATTTAGAACTTTTTTTAACAATTTATGTGTATACATTAAAAATTATGAATTCTGTTTACTTTACAGCTCCATCTTTCATAAATAAAACATATTTCTTTCTTATTTATCATACTTTGATTCTTCGTTAAAAAATAAAATAATAGCTTGTCTTCCTCACTTTGGACAACGGAATAATTGGGTAAATGGATAATAATAATTACCTACAATGATTCATAATTTTTTTTTTAACTAGTGTTAATCATCATCTTCAGGATAAATGTTACATTAATATTGCCTTTCCTCCAACTCCATCAAACTAGTAGTAATCGTCAACTTATTCAATAAATCAAATTCCTTGATAGCAGGTACTTTATTTGCGTCGCACTGGAGCTGCACAATGGGCTATTGGCGACGGTCTTAGAAACATACTTAAGGAGTAGCATCACAATTTGGATCCTCTGCAGAGGGGATTGCTCCCACCCTTTGGCAGCACGACGACCTTTGCGCAAAGTCGACCTGATTGTATCATTAACTGAAATGAATTATCGCCTTCTTCCTAAAGTAACAGAAAAGTAGGGACACTTAGTGTTCTATAGAGTGAATTTCTTAAGAAAAAATTTGAAGGGAAATATATTATCAAATTGTATGCAAACAGTAGCTTGTAAAGAGAAATTGCTGATTTAAAATCAGTGACGCGAAAATATCTAAGATCTGTTCTAAAATTACAGAAAAAAATTTTTTCCCCAGTGTTATTCATAGGTGAAATCACATTTTTTTTCTTTTGTTCTTACATTTTCTGGCTCTATTATTTATTTATTTTCATTTATTTATTTATTTTTGGAAGATGAAATAACTAATATCACTTAATATGGCTCTTCTCATTATGTACGTAAAGCATTCATTTTTTTCCCCTCGCTTATTCAAATTTAAATTCTTTTCAACCCTTCTGTAAATGTTTCATTCTTTCTTATTTGTAAGAAATAAACAATGAGTAATGATCGCTAACGTTTAATGAAAATGAGCATTTCGTAATTTTTCTTAATTTATAATCAATTTTCAATTGAATTTTTTTACACTTCTTATCCTTTCTGTTTCATTCTTTTTAAACGATGGCCTTTCAATTTTACTAAGTAGGGGAGAGGGGGGCACATGTGAACATGGTATGTTTTACCAATATGATTCGAAATAAAAAAATCTTGAAGAATTTTCAATACATGATAGTATTAGTCCTACCTCTCTGCAAAACTTTCAGGACAATGAGTCATTTTGTTGTTCTATTCTGACATTTTCTTTGTATCAGCTGGTGTTGTATATACTTTTATCACTCGCTTCTTCAAGTGAAAACATAGTATAAATCAACTAATAAGCTAAAATTAACTATTGCAGATCATTATATGCACATTCAGGTAAGTTTATGACAATTATTTTCTTTTTACTCAATCAAAAATTCTTTATTTTTCAAGTTAGGTTTAAGAAAGATGATGGGACACTTGTGAACAAAACATCTAGGGCAGATGTGAACAGTTTACATGTGCCCTTACAAAGTATTAAGATTGTTATCTTCATGATATTATAAGTTTAAAAAATATGTATGCGTTTAAAATTATTATTATTTAATTTTCCATAATTAATTAATTACTTGTTAATTTTTTCTTTTAAGACTTTTTTTTATTGAAAGGTTGGTCAACAATTTTGTGTTGTATAGTGATTACAAGACGCAAAAAGATATGATATTTTATTACTTAAAAAGTTGAGTTTAAAATAATTCTTAAAATATATTATTATTCTTAGTAGAAAACCTATTTTGCATAAGCAATATATGTAAGAATAATCTTTATTTAATAAAATATTCTTTATGCTGCCTTGTCTTTTAAGATTTGAATAAAAATGGGAAAAAAGCATGAAAGAGTATCAGAGAAGAAAGAAAAAGGCCCATTACAACTCCTGAGGAACATGAAGTTGTGAAAAACCCAATTGACGAAATTAACCCAATAAGTTCAATAAATTTACATAAACAAATAAGCCCAATAAATTCACATAGTTAGCTACAACCCCTTCAGTATAATGTGCATCTATATCTGTTATATTAAAGATTTTTTTCTTTTAAATATGATGATTGCTTTGTGTTTTTAATCTTGTTCACATGTGCTCCAGGCATGTCCACATGTGCCCCCTCATAGGGGCACATGTGAACAATTGAAGTCATTTTTCTAAAATATCATAAAGTAAAGAAATATTTTATTGAAAAATCTCAAAAAATTTCATAAGGCAAAAGAAAGGACTATTTAAACATATGGACTTCTTTACTGTGAGAAATTGATGATATTTTCTGAAAAATGAAGAAATAAAAAAATTTGTTCACATGTGCCCCCCTCTCCCCTACTGTAATCTAATCTTCACCTGCATCGTTGTTCGTTTTGTTCGTGATGTTGCAGACTGAAATTAGTTATCTATATGCTACATATCCTGCAAACTTTAAAAATAAAGATAATTCTAAACATCCCAACAACATAACTTCCTTCATTTTGGAAACATATGCTCTCCAAAACCTTGAGTTTATGATTTTATAATATTAATGAATATAATAAAGATAAATATTTACTCAATGTATTATTTTTATGTAGTTATAATAATTTTATTCCCAATATAATATTTTTTAATATAATTATTGTATGGTTTTCACACATTTTGACATCGTGATGATTATGTTCCTTCTGATTTGATATTAAAAAGCGGCTGATTTCATAAAGCAGTGATTTTATTAATAGCCATCACTGTTACTGAAATTAAATTTCATTTTTCAAGAGCATAATAAAAAAAACTTCTAGAACTTTTTACTTGGTGCTGCCATCTTCTATCTAAAGCTTCAACTAAATATGTATTTATTTTTCATTGTCTTCGGGAAATGCATTTTAAATTGTAGAAAAGGTAGTTAAATAACATTTGCGTTAAAAAATATTTTATTTCGTGTGTAGTATTTATAAACTATTTTAATCAATTTTGCAAAATAATAGTTTTTAATTCTATTTCATTTCCTTCTCTCACAAACAAAAATACATTTTTCAAATCCCTGGAATTACACTGAGTCCAAATTTTAAAAATAATTTAATAAATTTCTTATTTGCTTATTACTTTTTTCTTATTTGTTTATGAATTTCTTTACTTGCAATATATATTTTTTTTTATTGATGGGGTATGGGTAAATGTTGTCTGGAAAAATTGAATATAAAAAATAAATAAATAAAATTCAAAAAAAATTTTACTTCACTTGTGTTTTAAGTCAGTTGTTTAGATTGTATTATTATAACATTTTTGCATTTTACCTGCAAATAAGATGAATGGGTTCAGGTGGTGCTTTAAACAAAATACTGACTCAGAAAAAAACTCAGAGAAAACAATGTGCTCTTTGCGGTAGTGGAAACTGGATACTTTTAAATAGAGCAACTGTTTTAGTGCGTTAAAGGTGTACTGAAAAGTATTGTTCAACATTGAACATTGAACTTTTAAAATTTATTATGTGGCACAGCATGCTATTGTTCTTTTTGTAGGGTTATATATAAAGCTTTTTGTTATGCATTTCCTTGCCAACTTCCGTGCCAAACTTAATATTGGATTCTGCTTTTCTGAAATCATCAGGCAGATATTTAAACTTAAGTGATTAACTTTTAAGTGATTAACTTAAATTTATGAGTATTCATAATGATTTTTTTCGCATCATAACAAATGTTTGAAACTTTTTTTTATTATCTGAAAGAATGTGTGTAAAATTTTAAGGAAAGCGACAACATTTGTCTAGAATAAATCATAGATTTTTTTAAAGCTTTTTTTTCGTACCACAGGAATGATATAAATTTGATTTCATATCAAAAAATGGAAACTATATTTTCTGAATAAGGCCACATGTACCTTGAAATATTTATAGCAAATATTTTGTACAAAAAAATTAAATTTTGTTTACTACAGTAAAAACTGTACCTCAATCGAAAAATATCATATGGTGGATAAATTAGGAATTTTTCGCAATTTTCATTCAGGGGAATTTCCTTTGAAACTAGTTTCATATAAATGAATAGGCGTAAAAATTTCTTAAAATATCATAAGATAAATAAAATAAAAATTTTATGGGGTGGTCTTCAACCACAAACAATTATTCCCCAACTCTTATGAATTTTCATAGAAATCTATTCTAAATTATCTATCTATTCAGAATACTTCTTAGAAATCTAAATCCACCATATTTTTTGAAATCGAATAACTGAGCAATGGATTTATGGTATTTCTAGCCACTTGACCATCAACTTTATAGCTACTACTTAGTGTAGCAGTTAAAGAAGTGTACACAATGAATTTTACTAAGTTAAAAATTATTGGTAAATATTATTTTCCACGTAGGTTAAAAAGAGAAAATATAAATTCGTATGAAGTTAAACTGAAAATATAAAAACAAATATTTTCTTTCAAATAATTGAAATGAGTGTAGTTAAATAGTATATAAATGAACAGTTATTTGCTTGTTGTTCCTGCTGTTTAAATCATTTTAATAATTTTGCATTAGTTCTGATTTTTATTTAATAGAAATTGAGTTTCATTTTCAAATTCACATTCAAATTCACTGGTGCTGACATCTCTTTACGAAAGTTCTGACTAAAATATGTATGAAAGAATATTTGAGAGCGTTTACGTGGGGAAAAAAACATTTGTTCGTTGAAGCCGGTGAAAGATAATTATGTTAAAATTAATGTTTTTTATGCTATTTAATTTTATTTTCCCAGAGACGAATTAAAAAAGAAAGTCAGATGAAAATCCTGAGAAGGCTCAAGTGTTCCAAACCACCAGGAGAATCTATTAATATCTACTTTCTCTTCATTTTTTCCATAATAAAAAATATTTCTAACACAGAAATATGAAGGCTAATAAAATTTTTAAAAACTGGTTGCGTATTCCAGTGTTAAAAATGCAGTAAAAATAGTCCCACCTCCGATGGTGCCTCCCAGGTTAATTATTACAGTGAGACGAACGAACGGATAATTGCGTGTAAATGATATTAACCCTGTTTACATGAGAGAATTTAAAATGAATAAAAAGTCGGATTACTATGTATATGTCCATAACAGAACAACGTGTTGTTGTAACACATATACATTCATCGTCGAGTAGTTAAAGTTTTTGTTGAACATTGCTTAAGAATAAAGTCTTTAACGCGTGTTCCGAAAGTCACTAATAACTTGCAAATGATATTTTAATGTGCCGTTAAATTATCGCATTCAGTTTAAAACAACAGTTTGATGAAGAAGAAAAAAATTAAAAATTGCAAAATGGCATTTATTTTAGAAGGTAACTACTGATGCAATTTTTGTGACTGATATTTATAAAACGATGGAAGAATAGATCTGGTTAGCGTTAAATTAAGATTGAAATATTGGGAAAAAAACGGACTACTTGGGACAAGGAATACAAAAATATGAATGACAGGATTAGTATTTGGAGGATATTTTTAGAATTGCAACAACAAATATAAGCTTTAATTAAGCAAGAACATTGTCATTCCTACCTACTGTAATGTATTCTTTGCAGTGTAGCATGTAAATATGTTTAGTAACTCGGTTTACTTATATTTTGACTGCTTCAAAAATGGATGAAACAAATTAACTAAACTCGATTTTATTTTATTTTTTGCTAAATATCACATTTTTTGTAAGCAACTTAAACTAAAATGATATGTTTTTTTTTTCTCGAAGAAATGAATTTGTTTGATATCAATATTTTATGTAACACTTGTTTATTTTATATAGCACTATGGTTTGTGTGCCATTTCATTACAAGTTCTTCTTCTTATGTAGAGTTCTCTTAATACTTATTTATTAACAAAACTCTGCCCCCGCCCTTTTGCATAGGTGCACGTAAGTCCGTCTATCATAGAATAAAACAAATATTTTTATTTTATTTAACACTAATATTTTTCTAACACACTCAGAGTAAGCGTCATCCAACGAAAAGCACCTTAATTATTTCTTTTAATTAAACAAATTCTTTTCTGCTTTCGATTTGATTTTTTCAAGAGAGCTCTGTAAAAAATGGATACTCAAATATCACGAAACTTCCTTTTCTTTATGAAACCATTTCCTGGTCAATGCTCCAAGCAAAAAATTTCATCAAAGTGACGAAATAACTATCGTCATTTTTTCAAGGAAACGAATTTTGTCAAAATTTAGAAGAAAAAAATATTTCGTCATTATATTTTTTTCCAAGCAAAACAACAACTTCGTAGTGCCTAATATATCTAACTTTTCCAATAATCACTTTAACTTGGCAAACAGATGGGCAGCACTACACAAAGTCAGAAAGATAAATTATTCTCATACCCATAGCGTGATTCGAACTCGGGATCTTCCTGAGACAAGGCCATCTCTTTGAGCAATATACAGGTCGATCGGCTTAATCCGTCATTTTATTTTCGATTGTCCTGACTTTATTCCAGTTTCGTCATTCTAGATAATAATCTCCCACAATGCACTACGATGAAGTTTCGAATTGAGATTCGATGAATTACGATGAGTTTCGAATTGTCATATATTTGAAAGTTCGCGTTTCGTCACAAATCACATGATTTCTTGACGAAATGATTCTTAAAATTACCGAAAATCTGTTCAAGGATTGCTGAATCGTCAAAAGTGAGAGTTTTATTTGCGCTGTACGATATCAGAATTTCAATATCTTGATATATCTCCTGATATAATCACCAAGTCTTTAAATTTGTCTAATTTTGAACTAAATTGTATACATAAATATTTTTGCTAGATAGACATTTCTTAGCTTTCACCGCACTATCGCATTCGATGATAATTATAACTGATAATACTCTCACTTATAAAAATTTTCTATATTTATAGTTTTCAACAATGATCGATGTTTTATAATTTTCGTCACCGCTAATACTCTAGAGATTATCGAATTTGATATTTATCATTTTTGATAATGATCATGATATCTCTTTCGGTAATAATCGTACATTCGATATTTATTGTAAGATATGCTTTTTATGATATACAAGGTGTTCCGAAAATGTTGCGACAAACTTCCAGGGGAAGTAGGGCACATCATAAGGATTAAGACACGCTGCATTATAAGAACGCATTTCAAAATATTGTAATCGCATTGTTCAAAATACAATAATCACTTTAACGTGATAGACGTTTCTTGAAAGTGTTTCTTGATATATCAATCTACTTAGCTCTAGTCTCGGGAAATTTTTCTTTTAGAATACCGATAACGCACAAAAAATTTCGAAATATTTAGTATAACCTATATTTTTTGAGAATCAGTACTAAAAGAAATAAAAAGTAAATGTTTAATAAATAAGAAGTAAATGCTTAATAAATAAAAAGTAAATGTTTAATAAATAAGAAGTAAATGCTTAATAAATAAAAAGCAAATGTTTAATAAATAAAAAGTAAATGTTTAATAAATAAAAAGTAAATGTTTAATAAATAAAAATTAAATGTTTAATAAATAAAAAGTAAATGTTGAAAAGTAATAAAATATCGAAAGCCTTGTTCACATATCTATAACTTACATGGCATGAAATGGCCTTGATGTCAGAATAAACTTTCTACTTTGCTTAAGTTGTTTTTCTAAGTGAAACAGTCGTTAAGCAGCAAAACAGTTTTACAGGATTCATATTGTGGAAATATAAACCTGTCTCAAGTTGGAATAACGCAAGCACTGACTTATTTAAATTAGAATACTTACATATTTAAATTAGAATAATGGGTACACTTAAATCTGAAAATTATAAATGATGCCGTCGAAAGTGTTTCCACAATTTCTATGTAATTAAATTCGTTAAGATAGGAGTAATTATTAAAAAATACAGATTATTAAATAAAAATTTAAAGTACGCAGTTGAAAACATTTGAAAATCAATTGAAATTTCTAATTTATAGTTGAAATTTGTTATTTTAAAAAATTCTGAGTATTAGTTAAAATTTGAAAATCCTAAATTAAATAAAAAGTTTTGATATTTTTTTAAAAATACACGATTTTTGAAATGTTCCACCAAATTCCAGAAAAGGTTTAACGAAAGGATTTGACTTTAAGCGTTTGAACTTTAAGTTTTTGGAAATTTTAAAAAAGAATTTTTAAGGTATATTAATCGGGACAAAATGTAAGAACTTTGAAAAAAGTAAAAATTTCAAAATAAATGAATAAAATGGTAAGATATTGAGGTCATTTTAAAAAGTATGTATTAAAAAGTATGGTAATATGTTTGACGCAATTGCATAAAAGTTTTGGCATAATTTTAGAAAATATTTATTAACGTTTAAATATGTTTTTGGCGAATAAAGATTGAAACTAGTTCAGCAAGTTATTTCAAAAGTTTTTATGCTATATTTATGGATGGTTGGTGACATTTCAGAAAAGTTTTCACGAGATGCTAAAAATAGTTTGATTTAAAATAAAGGTTTGTTATTTGTTTTCATGGCAATAAAGTAGAGAGATCTAATGAAATTTAAATTACGTTGCCTTGGGTATAAAAATGTAATGGGTTATAGCATATTTTTTTTTAAATTTTTATAAATAATTCATAATTTTCTTAGTAAAATACTGGTGGTTTTAAAAAATCGATTTAACAGAAAATAATTTGCTTTGATTTTATAAATGTATACAAAATCTTTAAAAAAGTATGAAAAATAGTTTTTTAGAAAAAATTTAGAAGATTTTTAGATAGATTTTATAAATGATTAAATAAGATACATACTTACCTTGTTAAGGCTTTGTTTTCTTAGAATACAACAAATATAATGCCATTTTTTAAAATGGCTAATTTATCTAAAAATAGAACTTCTATGGACCCGTGGAATTCCTTTTTTCCGACATCAACAGAAATAATTTAATACAAAAATTATTTTAACCAAGTGTAAAAGAATAGTGTAACAACACTAAACAGTGCTTATTTTTATTCAAAACTAATTTTAAAACTGTATATTATAAGCTCTGATATATATATATTGCATATAACACAAAATTTCAGAACTAGATAAATTAAAATTATTTTAAATTAACAATAGGTTTAATGGCAGTTAAATAAGATGCAAAGATATAGCATAGAATATGTCAATTTAGTTGTATCTGACGTTTAAAAATGGTATTACACACATATTGTTTTTAAAATACTCATTTATATGAATCTGCATTTACAAAGTAATTTGATTTCTCAAAAATGCTATTTTTAATTTTATTTCTGTAGTTAAAATTACTTAAGTCATGGGGCATCAAATTTGCAAGTTTTTTTTAAATGTTCCTTTAGTTGAATGGAATGCTAATTCAATATTTAGACTAATAAAGGTAATTGAAATCTGCCTCATGCGTAGAAAAATTTAAAAAAAAATTTTTTTAGGAAATGAAATTTGTTAATTGAAAAACATGATTCAGAATGAAATTTTTTGATTTAAATATGAGATTTGTTTGTTGTTTCGTTGAAGAACACTAAATCAATGCCGGCAAAAAAAGAGTTTATTAAAATACAACTTGAGGAAATAACATCTCGCACAAACATTGCTAAAAGAAAATACATCTTAATCAGTCATCATAGCTTATGATGCGACCGAACAAACGAACCACCTCTCAGGCAGCTGCTTCAACTACTATATACGGATTTCCCCTATCAGGAAGTCGTTACACTAACTTACACAACTCACGCAACTTACCTGAGAGAGAGAGGAAAAATAGGGTTTTGTTCGCATATTAACAGCATTGTTAACTGAAATTTATGATTGATACACATAATTGATTTTATTTCAAGAGATACAATTTGTTAATTTCAAATTGAAATTTAAGATTTGTTAATTGAAAAGTGTGCCTTATGCACCTAAGAATAAAAAATAAAAGTGCTTTTTTTTTCCTAGGAAATGAAATTTGTTAATTTAAAATCCAAAATTGGAACAAAATCTGTTAATTGAAATTTGAGATTTGTTAACTGAAAATTCTGTTTGATGCACACAATTTATTGTGTTTTAAGAAATGAAATTTGTTAATTGAAAATTGTACTTAATGAGCCTGAAAACTAAAAAAAATTATTTATTTTAGAAGTATCATAAGTCATTTAAAAAAAAGAAAACTTCAGTGGTGAATAAATATAAGATGCTGGTTGTTTAAAAATGCATAGAAAGTCAAAACAAATCATCGTTATCATACATTTAAAGTAAAAGGTCTCTATAAACCAAAACATCTTTAACACAGCAAGCGGATTGACTCTAGGATTCCAAATACATCCATCAAACTTGAGACTCTTCCATTACGACAAAAAAAAAAAGGTCCAATAAGAAGTAAAATCATGAGAACAAAATAAATCGCTAAAGCAAGACATGAGCTTAGGAAGTGAAAAATCCTTTATTCGATAAGCAAATTGTCATCTGCTTTACTTTTGTTTAACATAGCGGTAGCTAGATCTCAGTAAAAGAGGAGCTAATTACGACCTCCTCTTTCACTCGATTCGACCATTTAAGGTGAGTGTCATTTTATCTCTTTTCCACGCTTCCGATGATAATGAGGATTTCAATGGATCGTAAGTTTTCTAAGTGATCCTATTACTGTTAGAGGAAAATGTTTTTCTCGGTCCTCTTTCTGATTCCACTTATCTATTTGGAGAATGAGTGGATTTGATGCAGGATGATGGCTACATCGAGTGGAAATCTTTCATTTATAGATATTTCTCCCAAATAGAAGGTGAGGAAGAGCATCAAATGTATTTTAGTTTTACTTTTTTTTGCCTATTTGATACTACTTTAGTATAGAGTGTGTGAAGATTATTATTTTAATATTTTTTCTAATATGAATGAAAAATACTGATATGATTAGAAAATATAAGAAACATTAGTCGATTAGATTGAAAGAATGGAGAATAAATAATTAAAAAATATAAATATGATTAGAAAATACTTTCGAACAAATCCATACGATAGTAAATATTCTGTATTTTTCATCGTAAAATTTTGCATATAATTCCACTCAGTTTGATAGAAAGTGACTAGATTTGATACAGGATGATGGAAATCTTTCATTTATAGATATTTTACTTAAATAGCAGGTGAAGAAGAGTATCAAATATATTTCAGTTTCATTTTTTTTTTTGCCAATTTAATTCTACTTTAGGATAGATTGTGGAAATTATTTCAATATGATTATGATTTAAGAGGATTATCAAGGATTCGGAAAAATGCAGACCATTCTACTGATTTACAGTGAATTATAAAAAAAAAAATTTCGCGTAAAATTTACAGGACAAAATTGGGGGGACTGAATAACAATCACAATATATATATATATATATATATATATATATATATATATATATATATATATATATATATATATATATATATATATATATATATATATATATATATAGGTTTGGTTCAGCTAATTCCGCTTACTCAGGAAGTGGATTCTGACGTCATAAGCAATCCCCGTTGTTTTTTTTTTGGAATCGCGTGAAAGCTAAAGCTTTTCGTTTAAACTAATTTTAAGTTATGATTTTAAAAAATTTAAGTCCATTTTGAATATGCTGAATTGATTTTCGATAGTTTCAAGTTAGAGACTATTCAAACTAATCAACATTACGAATAACCGTACGCATGCAGACTCTTCATTGCGATATTTTTTTACATCGTTAACGTAAGTCATGGTGGCGATAAAATTCGAAATTAAAAATTGCCAAAAATCGAAAAATTTGCATTATATTTAATTGATTATTTAAGCAATTGGGGTGCTGAAAATAGAACTTGTTTCAATAAACGGAATAAACAGAATAAACATCAATGATATAAATACATGCATAGAAGAATATCGAACAATATAAATAAATATCGGTCGATATAAATTAAAAAAAACAAATGGTGACATATCTTTTTATATCCGTTAATTCATTGAGAGACGTAGCCAGCGATGGCAATTAAACTTGACGATGGCAATTAAATTTGATATGAATACATGCATGGAAGAATATCGGACAATATAAATAAATATCGGACGATATAAATAAATAAGAAATTAAATGGTGAGATAGAGATGTTAATTAAATTTGAAATTAAAATACTCGTCTAAATGGAAAATTTACATTATAACAGTTGATAATTAAGCAATTTAGGGAACTGAAATAGAATTTCTTTTAAGAAAAACAATAAACAGAATGCGAAATTAAATCTGATTTAATATGCTGAGAATATTATTCCAGCACTACAATTGCATTGTCAAAAAATATTTGCTCACTTTACCTTCATTTTATTTTATCCAAAATAAAACCCCTCTTAAAAAGAAATATAACCATCGCAAATTATTTGCCTGTCCAGTTTAAGATATATCTAAGAGCATCGACGTTCTCCCAATTGATAGAATTCGTTTTCCCGATATGAATACATACATGGAAGGATATCGGACGATATAAATAAATAAAATCTAAAAGTATCCATGGTTAGAATTTACGATTTCCTTCGATTGACCGCAAACGACCTAGTCGAACGTTTTTCGCCTTACCTTTCGATAAAAAGTGCTTCTCTGGTCCCAAAAATATTATTTCCCCTCCTAAGATGCAATTCATTTTTCCATTATCGAACGTTTGACCGCAAGTCTCCCCCTTCTTCCTCCTCATTCACAGATTGTATCGTTTTCCATCATACCCTACTGCTATTTTGTCCACCACTCACATTAAGGGGAGATGAGCATTTTTTTTTCCTTATCGAAACAAAATGGGGAACCTAGAATATTTTTTAAGGCTATATTTATTTTATTATTGTTTACTACAATAATTTTAGGGACTTTACTTGTCAATACGGAAATGCTATTTCTTCCCTTACTTTTAAGCTTCACATAATTAAGCAGTATATAGCATTTACGTATTGTGTATTTTTTATTCAACGATAACAGTCCATAATTTCAATCAAGTGACTTGCAAACCAAATGTGGTTTATTACTAATCACATATAGCCTATGATGTACCTGATTAAAAAAAAATAATTTGTTCCTGTTAAGGTATCTAACTTATACAACAAAAATACTTTTATTTAATAATAATCGAAAACATTTTAAATTATAAAGTAGATGATTTTTTATGTTCCTTTAACGAATGTAATTTTTAAAGGCAAAATGCAAAATTTGAGCGAAATTGGTTGAATAGTTTCTGAGAAATTGAATTTTCAAAATACGACTTTTTCAACTAAAAAACGTACTTCTTCTCAGTAAACACACCTTTTTTTGACGGATTACGATTCCTGACCCCCAAGATATAGGGGGTAGCTCCAATCTGGTAAATACAGTCTCAATAGTTTGGTCAAGAGAACGGTCATAAGTTTGGACCCCTTAATGTTAATTTTACTTTTTTACGCGTTGCGTATTTCTCCATAACTCGAGAACTTTTTAACTGAATTGAAAAAATTTTGGTCACAATTAAAATCCTATATTTTACACTTTCTTAAAGTTTAATTTTTCAGGAACTATTCAATTGATTTCGCTCAACTTTTTTAGTTTGCCATATAAAATTATATTCTTTAAAATGGTGTAAAAATTTGCATACCTTACAATTCAAAATATTTTTTCGGCTATTATCTAAGTTTTTGAGTTATGCCTTGAAACTCAACCAAACTTTTGACCACTCGCCTGACCAAACTATTGTGACCCCATTGCGGCTACTCCTATATATTGGAGATCAGTTATCATAATCCGTCGGGAAAAAAGGTATATGTTTCTTCAGGGAAAGTACGTTAATGTGTCTGATTTTATAATATAAATATCTGCTGCACTAACTAATTAGCATATTTGAGGTCACACCCGAGGTTGAGTCGTCCTATAAAATTGAAAATTGTTCAGGATGTTTTAATTTTTAGAGGAAACGAAACTGAAGCGATATTTGTTTTGTCAAATTTGTATTCTTTTACGTAGCTTTATTGAATTATTTTTTATGCTACTAATTAAAAGAAACTAAAAATGGATGGTTAGAATGATATATTTTCTGAAAATTAGCTCTTTAAGTTTATTGAAATGTTGCGACAGCATTATATATTTGCTGTTGATTTTTGGTTTGCTGATGCACAGATGTTTTGATTTCCCACTATTATTTGCATTATTTTGTTTATTTATTTATTTTAAGTATTTATTTTATTTACTTATTCATTTTAAATATTTATTTTATTTATTTATTTTACTCATTTATTTACTTTAAATATTTATTTTATTTATTTATTTTACTTATTTATTTCGTTTATTTATTTATTATATTTATTATTTCATTTATTGATTTATTTATTTTATTTATTTCAAGACAAATTGTTAAAAAATAATGCCTAAACCAAAAACTGAGTGTGGGAAGAAGCTCCAATTTCATGTTAACAGATTTACTTCTAATGCGAATATAGAAATATTAATATGGTTCCATTAATCTAATTTATTTTGAGAAAACAAGATATATTTCATATTAAGTATTTATGTTTGAATATGAAATCACAGCACAATGTTCTTTTTTAATCTTAAAACATTATATAACACAAAGAGAAATAAATTTAGGCAAAATTACCTTTAATGTATAGTACCGTCATTTCTGGTAAAAAAACAAACAAAGAAAAAACAACATGATTCTGGTAAATGAACCAAAACGGTACTTAAACCATTCATTTAGTAATTTTTCCGTTCATTTGGTAACAGTTTACCAGAAATTCTGTTTTTTTAAATTATAGATCATACTACCAAGCATTTAGTAAAAAAAAAAAAAACAAAAAAAAAAACTGAAAAGTAAATTTAACCAAATAAATGGTTTTTATGCCATGCTTTAAGGTATCTTAATAAAAGTAGCAAATTTAACCACAATTACTACAAAGCAACTTGGTTATAAAACCATATTTTATTGTTAATTTTACCAAATTCATTACCAAGGAGATTCAGTAAAAATTATTGAGTTTTTTAGTGTTTCCATATAGACAGACGCACGGTAAATTTTTTCATATTCAGGTAGTTTTGACCCTATTTTTTTTTCTTTTTCAGCTACATTTTAGTAATAGTTACCGTAAAGTCACTGTGAATCACTGTAATTAAAAAAATATTACTCTAAAATGTACGGTATAATTTTTTAGGGTAAAAATGGATTTTACTGTAAAATGCATTTTACGGATGATGCACCCAAATTGCCGGTACTTTATATTGTAATTTGATTCAGAATTTTTTACAAAGTAGTATCATTCAAAAAAAAAATTTTGAAATTTAATTTAAAAAAAATTTAAATTTATTTTATTACTAAATATAATAAAGTTATGATCCTTTCACCAAAATATATTTTAAAGTTTTATTTTAAAATTGTTATTTCAATTAAAAAAATGAAAACATTAATTACAAAAAACAAAACAGTAAATTTTTTTCCATTTTAACCGTGTTCAATATAACTGTGATAAAATTTGGTTTGATTCATAATATGGAGATAGTCCCATATTTTTAAATATACCGAAGAGGATGAGAATGATGAGAAATGAATGCTTAGATGCTCATTTCATAAAAGCGGAAATTTGCTGTGGGATATGAAAACGAGATATCTGGGAGAAATCATTCCCAAATTTGCATATCTCGACGCGATAGGTCCACCAATAAGAGTTTAGAATGATGGTCCGAGTCTTGATTCCTCTTAATAAACGGAGATTAGCCCTGATAGGAAATAATGGGCTATACGATAAAAATCTCTCCCATAAGTCAGAGGGAGAATTTCAGTTGTATGCATTTACGGAATGTTTGAATATCGGCATTGGTTTCGTAGATATTTTGCCCCTTCAGATTATACAGTGGAAACGTCGCGAAACTGCTCATAAAAACTGACGACAATTTCAAACAAGCGGCCTATGCGCATATATGAATACAAAATGAAGTGAAGTTGCGCGTATCGATGTATCAAATTTTGAAGTTAAATTTATGGTTGTTTTGAAGCGAATATATTTTATTTTGTTCAATGATTACTTGATAAGCACTACTAGAATCGATTTAAGATAGCATTTTATTTCCTTAGATATTACTTTTTACTATTATTGCTGTGATCCAGTCTGCATTTATAACGATTTTATGAAAAATATTTTTTTAAGAATCTGAACAATATTTATCCAGTTTAAAAGCTGGATGTTAAAAGGAGAAAATATCGACTTAATGTTTATAATATGTTGAATTAAAATCAAATTGTACTGGAGCTCTTCTTATTAAACAATGATAAGCCGTGGAAAAAGTGTAGAAACCATTTGTAGAAAAAAAATATAAAATCTAGTACTTATTGTCTTTGAGATTTCTGGTTGTTTAGTATTTTTGCTGTTAATGTGAGTGTTATATTCAACAGAACGCTCATTTAATACTTATTAAATAACCCTTATTAACTTATTATCAAAATAAATTATTAATGATTATTTATTTATTTATTCCTGATAATATTACTCATTACCGTAATATTATCCGGAATGCAGGCCAGGTAGTCGAGCGCTAGCGTGCCTAACTGCAAAAGCAATTTCTACGGGTTCGAATCCCACTCAGGGAATGGATGTTTCTCTCTGTGTATTGTCCTCTGTTGGGTGAGGTGTGTAAATGTGGCCTACCCTGTGGCATGGGTAACGTTGTTCGCCTGAGTGACTTTGGTCACAAGGTGCTCACGAGGAAACGCAAAATGAGCAACACTTCCGGCACCTTCCGTAGCGAAGAACCATTAAACAGATAATTATATTTTCCGGAATTATTTGCAGTGTATGAGTACAATTATTTGTTACTCTTATTATCTTTGAAATATTTACCAGATATTTGTTTATCAGAGAAAAGCCTATTTCACATCGCTTTGCATTGTCGTAATATTTTATAAATATTTTTTCAAAATTACCATTTTTAGTACTATTTATTATCGCACATGATAGAACAGCAAAAACGTGAACAATTTCTCATAAAAACGCACTGCCTTCTCAGAAAAATCGTCATAACCATATTAAAGGACAAATTCAAGTTAAATTAGAGCATCATGTACACAGAAAATTACGGTGAAAAGGATCGACACTCAGGAAGTCAATACTTGTTACCGTAATTTCCTTTTTTTATCGGAACATGTAACGAAATAAAAAATTTAATATATCGTAATTTTGTTACGTAATAATCTCTGAATTACTCTAATTAAATGAATATTACTGTGGAAATTATGGTATAATACTTTACGGTAAAAATGGATTTTACGCTAAAACGGATTTTTCGTATGATATACCCAATGTGCTGGTTCTTAAAACCGTAATTTGATCCGGAATTCTTTACAGTTTAGTGAAATTGAAGAAGATTCAAATTATGCGGTAGCTTTGTTTAACTGCCTACTGTATTAAAGTTGAAATGATCTTGAATGTTATTATGGTTTAACACTATCCGGTATCGTATGTAAAGTTTAACTTGACAATAAAACCAATTTTTTTTTCCGTTTTTACTGAAGCAAACTTAATTTTTTCAGCAACCCATCTGAGTTACGTAAATATTTTTTTCAAAAATTTTATGTGATTTCCCGTTTATTTCTGATGGGCTTGGAAGAAAATGTTCTAAACTAAAAGGATGGCCGAAAAATTCTTGATCAAAAATAAAATACGCAAAGATTATGCAGTTTTTGACTTCCGAAAACTATTACCTATTTTGTATATAACTATTTCATTTAAGTTGTTTTTCCCCTACAAGAAATGTACTTCATAAAAACCGTGGTGTAATATCTCTTCGAATTTGTTGTTGAACAACCCAAAACATTGTGTAAAGGAACATTTTAGTTCAAGCTAACACCAACTAAGAGATTTCACATACAGTTCAAAGGTTGTGGTTATAAATACCTAAATTGGAAAAAGATAACACCAAGCTTACGAGCCAAGTTCACAATGAAATGAGCTACTTCAGCTTTCAAACATACCAACGTTGGCAAGGATAAAGGAGCATTTTAGTTCAAGCTAGCACCAACTAAGAGATTTCACATACAGTTCAAAGGTTGTGGTTATAAATATCTAAATTGGAAAAAGATAACACCAAGCTTACGAGCCAAGTTCACAATGAAATGAGCTACTTCAGCTTTCAAACATACCAACGTTGGCAAGGATAAAGGAGCATTTTAGTTCAAGCTAGCACCAACTAAGAGATTTCACATACAGTTCAAAGGTTGTGGTTATAAATATCTAAATTGGAAAAAGATAACACCAAGCTTACGAGCCAAGTTCACAATGAAATGAGCTACTTCAGCTTTCAAACATACCAACGTTGGCGCTCTTTGCATCGCCAGAAATTATTTTACATCCAGTAAGAGTTAGCTACTGTTTTTTATTCTACGCCACTAAACAATTTCTACTGATACAAAAGTTTGCCGTTAAAATATGAATGTACGTTTTCAGTTGTGTAATAAAGATAATTATATATTAATTTTTAAATTTCTGTGAACTGTATTAGATAACTTAATAAGTTGTAATTTATATCCGCTTCTGCTCAGTTAAGCCTAGTTCAAATTCGTCTTAATGTTCTCTCTATGCTACGCGTATGTTTGATTCAAAAACTAATTTTATTTTAAGCGTTGGTGAGGCATCC
The DNA here is from genome assembly GCF_982258835.1 of Parasteatoda tepidariorum. Taxonomy (NCBI): domain Eukaryota; kingdom Metazoa; phylum Arthropoda; class Arachnida; order Araneae; family Theridiidae; genus Parasteatoda; species Parasteatoda tepidariorum. Next base: position 17,935,734 of record NC_141765.1, read on the forward strand.
TAAATTTATGATTATTCCCTTTTATTGTAATGCAAATGTAACTTTACTGATTCTTATATGCATCGTATCTTACAGTAATTATAAAATTTAGGGTTACTGAATAACAAACATAGTGGTGCTTACTTTACACCAAGTACTGTAAAGAAGCATTCTTGATGCTCTACTTCACCAGAAAATATCTGTGAATTTTGGTGTTGTGGAACACCACTTTGGTGAAAAGTAGTTGCCACTACTTTTTAGTGTTAAAAAACACGAAAGTTTTTACAATGTATATGGCTGCAAATTTAGATCGTGGTAAATTGTAATGTTACTCAAATTTTGTGCAACCTCATTTAGGTATCAAATTAAAACATAGTATCGTGTGAATTAAAGTCTTCATATTAGATTATACGATACTATGGTTAAATTTGAACAAAAACATTCTGCAATTTAATGTTTTATTAAGACTGAAACAAACTTGCATAGTATTATGTTCAAGGTGCCGATATTATGGTTTAAAAATGAACTGATTTTTCTGAGAATGTAGTTAAATGATATGGTAACTATGGAATCATTGTAATTCTTTATGAGCTTTGTCCTTATTTTGCACGACTACCCTATGGAAAATAAGCTATAAAGCGAAAATATGTATATTTAATTTATGGTTCAGTATTAATTGATAAAATTGTTAGAAATTACATAATAATAGTTTTAGTTATGATTGTAGTTCAATAATGTTTTAATAACTTTAAATTGGTACGTATTAAATGCTGAACAAAATTTTGAGACTAACTTTACTTTTATGTACGAAAATTGCGCAGCTTATGTGTCACTTCGATATATTATAATGCTAAAAAATTATTCATAGCTAAAAACGGTTTTTAAGAAACACATTTAAGGTAAAAAAGGGATAGCCTACCCGTGTCAACTCGTCAAGAGCCGGAAGGGGGTCATTAAGATTGAATCTCCACAATTTCCTGGCTAACACTATGTAGTGATCACCACTAATGAAATCACAAAATTTTAAAATCAGCTACTTTTTGAAGTCGAATCTGCAACATATGCTTTTGAAATGAAAAGAAATCGTATTTTTTCGCCTCTTAAAATTTCGAATTTTCTAATTTTTCAAAAGTATCGAAAAGTATCCAGAAAGCAGATAACTTCCATTTTGCCCCCCTTGAATCAAAGAAACAAAGTTACTGGTGTGAAGTACATAAATTGGAGAAATTGAAAGGTCTGAGTTAAAAAAAGATAAATAGTGGTAAGTTTTACATTCAACTTCTTGTATCATTTTTTTTACAAAATAAAAACCATTTATATCTTAAATAGAGTTATTAGATGCCCCAACCTTATTTAATGTAAATGATCATCACTCATTCATTAACCCTCTCAGTCAAGACAAAATAAATCAACTAAATAGAACTAAAACGTTTATTTAACGATCTAATGGCATACACCATATAAGTAAAAAATATCCATTCCGTTAAATGTTTCATCAAGAAACAGAAGGGAATAGATGGACAAGTTTGAGCTAGTTTCCTGACGGAGAAAAATTCTAGCAAAATTGCTATTCTGTTTCGTAATGACATTTCTGGCAAAACACCACAATTTTGGCAATAAAAACCAAATATACGGTACGTAAACTATTCGTTTGGTAATTTTTTTTCTTAATATGGAAATGATTTATCGGAATTCTGGTTTTTAAAATTGCAGTTTTCATTGCCATGCATTTAGCAACAAATACAAAGCTAAAAAAGAAATTTAAAAAAGGAATAGTTTTTATGCCTTTCTTTAATCCATCATGATGAAGTGAACATATTTTACCACATTTATCAAATTTTATCCACAATTTATAAAGCCATTTTTTGCTAATTTTACCAAAATCATTACCGAAACGCTTTAGTAAGAATTGCCGAGACTTAGAGGCTCCCATAGAGTCAGAAACACGGTTGATTTCGCCAATTATAATTATAATTGTGTGCAAAAATTTTTCAATTCGTTTAAAAAGTTTTAGAGATAGTTTTCGAGTTTTCTTAATTACGCAAAAAGTAAAATTAACATTAAAGGGTCAAAACTTTGGACCCCTCTCCTGACCAAACTATTGGGACCATATTTCCCAGAATGCGCAATCCCCTATATTTTGGGGAACAGAAATCCGAATCCCTCGAAAAAAGTTATGTTTATTCAGAGAAAGTACCTTGTTGTGTCAGATTTTATTATTTAAAATATCGTCTGCATATATTAATTAGCATATTTGATCCAAACGTAAATTCAAATTCTTAAGTGAAATTAATTAAACAGAAGGTAAAAATGAAAACAACCTTAAATACATTAATTCAAATTGGAATAGCGCTCAAGGCAGCTAAAACCAAATTCAAATCATATAAACTAGTAAGAATATAAATTTACTCAAAAATAATTTAAATAAAAATTACTCAAAAATAGTTAAATAAAATTTAAATAAAATTTAAATAAAGTTGTGTGTTTACAGAGCAGCACTTCATCAGGGGACACACTGTCTGCAAACACACAGGAGCCTTTCTGTTGTTAGTGGCAGAGCCAAAACTAAGAGTGCCCCGAGGCCCCTAATGAAAATACAAGCATAAACTAGTTTAGCATATTTGATGTCACCCCCTCGAATCATTAAGATTGAGTCCTAGAACGTGAATATCCCATCATTAGATCAAAAGTTACTTTGGGTGATTCATTTTCTTTTTTCGTTTTTTTTTCTTGAGCACTGTACATTAAAAAAATTAAGATAAAGCATGAATGTGATATTTGATTCAGGTTTTAGTGTATTTGTAAAGTTAAATTTTGAAAGCCATTTTCATTTCTAATTATTGATATACTAATTTATAAAATCAACCACTTTATAAAATTAAATAACCGCAAAACAAATGATTTTAAGAACCGGCGGGCTTTGTACGATTAAGAGAATACATGCAAGAAATGCACTCATTCGAATATTTTTATATTTTAGCTTAATTTTAAGCACTTGATATGGTTTGAACTAAGTTCTCTTAACCCTTTGACGCATATGAAACTTAGGTGTCCTTTTAATAAAAACATTTCTGACGCTTGAGAAAAAATACATTTTGGTATTTCTTATTTATAAATATAGTATAATATTTTTTAAAAACCCTATTAGGTTATCGTAATTATATTTGTATTAAAATTAAAAATCCGAAAAAAGTAGTTGGGAAAAAAAATTCGTTCATATTCAGACATTTATCAATAATTGATTTTGTAAGTTAAAGAATGATAAATAACTGTTTCTCCTAGATCTAAATTAATTGTAAATAAGTACAAATTTAAAAAAAAATATTGTTTCAAAGTAAGCCGTGCTTGGAAGATTTTACCTTTAACGCAGAAAAAGACGCCTTTGTTTTTTATTTATTTTGACCTATATTAATACACAATTATGAAAAAAATTTAACAAGTATGTGTAACAAAAATTCTACTTCAAAGAGTTAAATATTATTGTTCACTTGAATCAAAAAATTTAAAATTAGCGACGAGCATTCCCCAAATTTTACAAATGAGTTAGTTACTTCTCAATGCGAAAATTTTGCATTGGTGATTTGCAATTTGAATAAAATTTTTAAATTATTAATAGCATAATTTCACTTATTCTATAGATTTCCTTATTGTTTTCCTTCGTGCTCTTACACCAAGAAAAATAAAAAAGCTATAGTTTAAGTACCTTAAACCAAACGTAAAGCTTTAGTTTTAAACTGCATAAACCGTTTCGTTGTAAAATATTCTCCGAACTTTAAGACGAACAAACAGCTTAAATATTTAAGAAAAATATTAACCTTTTTCTGAAAATTTCTGATCTAGCGAAAATTTATTGCTGTGATGAAAATCAAACAAATCAGTAATTTTAGATTTTTGTAGATTGTGATGAATTCAAACAAAGATTTGAAGTAACTTTTTAATAATTAAAATTTAAACACAAAATATTCATTTTCATTCAAACTATGGCTTTTCTCCATAAGTATATTGCGCCATTTTCACTATAAGTGTAGAATACTTTAGCCGAAGATGAAAAAAATTAACTCTAAATTCACGCATAACTGTTACGAACTCTTAACAGTTATAAAAACAGAATCTTATTTGCTATAAAGCATTATTTCGTATAACAACAGGATTTTCAAAAAACAGCTTTATTGTACTGTTTTGCTGAAATATAAACAAGTCATAGTCTTTTTTAACTTTTTTTTCCATTCTTAAAAATGACACTATTCCGAAAACAAAATAAGACTTCAAACTCTTTTAAGAAATTCATTTATGAAATTTTAAAGAATTCGAAATAAAAATCCAAATTGAAGAACTCTCCAAAAAATAAAAACTTATCTCGGCTTAGTAAAGGGGAGTTTAGGATTAGAGGATTTAGAAAAAATTTTCAGCTGGTCACAGGGGCTGCATCGAAGAAGGATTACTAAAAAATAGATGGGCGCACTCTAAACTTCAAAACTTTTCAACAGAAATAGAAATTGGTGATAAATAGTTTTAACTTTTCAAAAGTAAGGAGACAAAATGATGAGTTTGCAGCTCAAGAAAAGTAATTCATTTTACCATCTAAGGTTAGTTTTCTGCGTTAAATATACTTTTAAAGTTGGTTATTGAAATAAAATTCATAAGATACCTTTATAATTTTCGAGAAAAGTACGTATGCGAGGGTCTATTCGAATAGTTTAATAATGTTAATTTACAATCTTAAAAATTTTTTGGTTCGAAAAATTCCTTTATTCTAGAGTCTATTTTTAATTTCATAGACTCCTAATAAAGTTGATAAGAAAAATAATGTTAATACAAGACTTTCTATTTTTGAGAAAATGCATGTAACTATCCACTATCTATAGTTTCACACTTAATAAAATTTTAGAATATAAACCAGGAATAGGACTAGGATAAATCAAGAATCCTTAGACATTTAGCTTAATTTTAATCCAAACCTTTAATTATTCCAAAAATTGTGACTTTCATGTCAAAAATTTATTTTTTTAATTGCTGAAATATTTCATGTAGAGCAAAACAATGCCAGAGTTTTGAGCTTAAAATTGATTTCCTATTTTTGAGAAAAGTATGCATGTAAAAATCCACTATAAATTGTTTCACACTTAATAAAATTTTAGAATATAAATCAGGAACAGGACTAAGGCAAGCCTGGAATTTTTAGACTTATGACGAGATAGGTTATGTGCATTTTATCCAGCATTTTAAACAGATCAGTCATCAAATATAAAAAAGGAGAAGTGCCTTTTTTAAACTTAAATTTAATAACATTTTAGAAACAAAATTAAAAGCATCGAGAATTAAAATCAAAGACGTAGGACATAAAAAGAATAAAGTGTCAAAAGATTAAGAACAAATTTTCATAAAAGTATATGCATATATATATATATATATATATATATATATATATATATATATATATATATATATATATATATATATATATATATATATATATATATATATATATATATATATATATATATATATATATATATATATATATATATATATATATATATATATATATATATATATATATATATATATATATATATATATATATATATATATATATATATATATATGTTTTATCGATTTGATTTCAGTTTAGTTCGTTACACTTCAAGCCTGACAGTTCGCTGTACATTGAAGTTTAAGATTCGTGTAACTTTGGAATTTGAACCTAGTATGTTTATTACACCAGACTCTTAGCTTAATTTTAATCCAAAACTTTAATTATTCAAACTCAAAAACTTTAATTGTAGCTTTCATAGACAAAATATAATCCTTAAATCTTCTACTTCTAAGTAACCATTTCATGTAGTGCAAAAAAATGCCAGATATTTGAGATTCAAACTGAATATTCAATTGATTTAAGATTCAAGCTAAGTTATAAGCTTGAAATTTACTCTGCCATCTTGTTGAAAAATTAAAAGAGCTAAAAAACCAATAAATTGTTTGAATTTTTTTTTAAAAAATACATTAAACTACTTTATAAAACTGTCTATTTAGAGAGATTTTTCCATTTAAATGAAAATCCTTAACATGAAACGTTAATTGTAAACTTTTGCATACATTAATAACTCTAAATAAAGTAAAAGAGGACTTACTTTTCAACTTTACTACTTTTAACTTAACTGCTTTTAACTTTTCAAGCATTAAAAAATTGATCAAAAATGCTTTTGATTTTTTTCAAAACTTTGACCTTTCCTCAAAATGACATTTTGAATCTTTTATCGAATCATCATAGTGGACGCTGAATAGAGATGGACAAAATATAACTTAATATTTATGAATACCTGTTGTGAACTTATAAAATAAATATTATTAGAGAAAATCATTATTTCGAGTGTCGAAGATAGGTTTTATCCCTGCAATACATTACAATTATGAATAAATCTAAAGTTTAAACTTTTTAAGTGCTGTTTGTTGTAGTTTTTGCTATTAAAAAATACAAACATATGCTAATAATGTTACTTTAATAAAGAATTTAAATAAATTACATTCATAAATAGAATTTTGAAAGCATTAAAATGCTAGAAGAGGCTATCAACAGAAAGTCACCAAACAGCCTTTTCTTCATAATGAACCCTTTCGCACATAGATATTTTGGCAGCTTCTTCCTGAAAAATATCAAGAAAAATGTCTAAAACAAAAAAATCAATAAGTCTCATCATAAATAAGTTAAAAAAAGACTGATTTCTTAAGCAAAATCAAACTGCAGGTGAAATAAAAAAAACAAATAATTGAACTATGTTCCTTCCGTGCTTTTTCCTAAATATTGTAACTTTTAGTTTCCTAAATTTTTGCAAAATAAAAAAAAAAATAAAAAAATTTCTACGTCCCCTCCAAAAACTAAAAAGCTTCTTATTTTTTAACCTTTATTTTTTAATGGTTTTGATATTTTTATGCAGCATTTCAAACTATATTGTTAAGATACTCAAAATGTATCTAATTACCAATACGTTCATATTGGAAACTTTTAATTTCATAGTACAAGGAGAAAAAAATTCAAATAAAATTACCACACTGTTATGATAACGAATATATAGAGTATTTAAACCATTCATTTGGTAATTATTCCTCTTCCTATAGCTAAGGTATCACGATAAAATTACTAAATTTTACCACATTTACTAAATTTTATCGCAGATTATAAAACCATATTTTACCAAACTTATTAGCAAAGTGCTTCGGTAAAAACTACCGAGCTTTTTGATGTTCTATAGAGCCAGGGACAAGGTAAATTTTACCATCTTCTGGTAGTTTTAGCCATGCTTTTTTCTCTGTGCACTTTTGATGAAAAAAAGTATATTAGCTTCCAGTTTAAATCAGACATTATTAATTTATCAATTTAATGTTGACTATTGGTTTGAAAAAAAATGGCCTCATTTATAAAGTAATGAGGTCGGCTTTCAATCCATTATCTATGTTTTATACTCCTCCTAGTACGTGTAACACATTATTTCTAACCATCTCATGCAGTTACATTAAATTAACAATACATAACATTAAAAAACGTTATTTTGATAATATCTATTTTAATTATTTAAAAATTCAGGTAGCAAATAGACTCATAAATTTATTAAAAAAAAATATAGACAGATAAATTTTTAAAAAAACATATTCAAAAACCTTTTTTTTCCGCCAAATTTTTTATGTTCTCCTTATTTTGGACTTTTTTAATGTAAACAGAGAGTAGTAAACATCTGAAGGTTTTACTTCAACTTCAAAAATTAGTTAAATAATCTGTAACAAGGTACATTTATTTTAACCTAGCTAACTGCTTCACTGTAAAAATGGGTTTCTGAAAATTGAGCAAAGTTATGTCAAAAAAAGCTCCTAAACAAGGATAGCCGAATTTGAAAACCCCGTGTACATTTTGTCGTTTGTTTTAAAGTGTCTCTTATAATACAAAATTAAAAAGGTTTATATAATTTTTAGATTCAAAACAAAACAAGTTATTAATTTTAAAGTGTGCTCAGGTTTTTGAAAATTAACTCTCCTTCAAGTTTCTACTGACTCACTATAAGCCTTTAATGTCCTCTGTCCCATTTATTAATTAACTTGTCTTATATCGTCAATCAGGAATTCTACAGTAACCAATGTGATGGTGGTATAACCCATCTTGGAAACCAATTGTTCCCTTCCAAATATCAATATCAGCTTATAATTTTTTCCCCTCAAATAGAGCTCCGATTTTCTTTATTTACTCTGAAAAAGCGATGAAAAAGATAATTTTCTTCCCTTAAACAAAATGCTTATAGCTAATATAAGACTAAATAGTTATCGTTAAGTTAAGACAAAATAGACAAAACCAAAAATCAATAAAATGTGTACAAGATTAACCGTATATCACCATTAACTGTTTTCCATAGACAGGCTTATTGTGAAACAATGGCATGTCAAAAAATGTAAACAATTACATACCATATATGTTAAAAATATTGTAAAATGATGTTTGCTGTTAAAATATATTAAGCTAACAGAGAAACTTGTGATTGGTTATTGCTTCACAATAAGTTTTTTACTATGAAACTTGTTCTTTAATCACTAACCTAAATATATGTTTTCATAATCCATAAAAAAAAGTCTGAAAAATTATACTTATTAGGTATCACAGTTGCCTTTGAAGAAAAAACAATTACATCCTATATTAAAAAAAGTACTTTTAGAAAAGTTTCGTCGATTTTGCCTTAGTTGAAGAGTTATGAATTATTCTAATAGTAAGTTTAGGAAAGAATTTATAACGTAACACAGAAATTTAGCAAAATGTACAATGGCGAATAAATTGGGAAAACCACGTTTAAGATATTTAAAAATATTGATTTCAACCAATTATTATTATCTTAGTAAAGAATTACAACAGCAGAATTATGCAGAAAGATTGGAATTTGTTACTCAGAACACTAGAATTTCTTTTATTCTAGTTTTTAAACTTAATGTATTAGTTAGAATCTTGAAAACACGTAAATTACCAAATAGAAGGGGGAGTCTTAAATCAAAGAAACCTTTCAATGTCAACATCACTTTTCCTCTACATTATAAATAGAGATTTGTGATGCCACAATAGGCATTACATATTTCCTAGATTTTAAAATTTATTTAATTTCTTAAACTTACTTTTTTATCTTTCTTAATCGAATTTCAGTTTAATTTTAATTTAATTGAAATTCGATTAATTAATATGCCGACTGTGGCATCACAAGGTTGGCAAAGTACTGAAGATAAGAATTGCAGTTTTTGACCTAATTAACAGGCTAATGGTTACTTCGAAACAGGTAAAATAATTTCCATGAGTGATTTTTTTACAGATGGTTTTTACATGTGGAAAAATGTAAAAACCATCTGTAAAAAATTCAGCTCGATTGACAAATGACACTTCATGTACTTTCACTGTAAAATTTGCTTTTACTGTGCATTAAGGATTCCTTTCAGACTGTAAAAATGATTCAACTTTCATCATATTAACAATCAGAGCGCAACAGAATCTCGTGAGCGTAATTACCAATTTTTTCTTTCAGTTTTTTTTTATTTAATTATAACCTTTGAAATCGCTTCTAATGATTCTAATACTATTTTTTTTATTTAGAAGTATTTTTGAAACTACTCCGAATAAAAAATATAGCCAGAACTGCCAAAATATATTAAAATTTTCTGTGTTTCTGGCTCTATGGGAGAAGCAAAAATCTCGGTAATTTTTACCGAAGCACTTTGGTAATGATTCCATTAAAATTAGCAATAAAATATGATTTTGTTATCTGTGATTAAATTTGGAAAATATGGCAAAATTTGCTAATTTTATCATGATACTTTAGAGCGTGGCATAAACACTATTTATTCGATTACAGCATTTACTCCTCAGTTTCGCATTTATTACAAAATATGAGGTAGTAAAATCTATATTTTTCTAAGCCAGAAATTCCAGTAAACTGATACCATACGAAAGGATGAATTAACAAATGAATGGTTTAAATACCGTATATTTTTGTTTTATTATCAAAAATTATAGTTTTTTACTAGAAATGTTATTACCATACAAGTATGGTAGTTTTACCAACGTTTTTTTTTTCTGCGTGCCCTTCATAGTTTAAGTTTTAAAAAAACTTACAACCTTGTTATTATTGATAACTGATTCAATGGAATTTGTTTCAATGAATAATATGAGACAGAAAATATGAATTAATGACTAAATGCATAAATAAATTGCTTCCATTTAATCCTCTTCTAAGAGGAACCATGGTTAACATGGATGAAGTTGAGTTTTTAATCTCTCTAAAAGGAACCTTAAGACCACAGGATTTTAAACATTAGTCCACTTCAAACGATATATTTACTTCAGCCTTAATATTATATAGCCTTAATAAATCATATTACCATCAACTTTAATTCTTTTTAATTTTCATTACAAGATTCTAATGTTACAACTTAGAAGGAGACAAGAATTACGTTTTTCTTTTATTAAGATTTCCAAGAGTTTACGCGATAATGTAGTTTAAATTTTTGGATATTATGTGTATATTTTAATATTATAATTAAAGTGCTCACAAAATCAAATAGAATATATAGAATTACCTTTACGACTTCAAGAATTGATAAAAGGGCTTCAGATTGCAGCAGAGAACAATCCATGCTTCTTTTGCCTCCGGGTTTCCATCCACGATTAGTTTCACCAGTGCCTAAGGAGCTATGAATAGTTCCAGCTTCTAATAAACATGAAGTTGACAACAGAATGATAAGGAGAGTAAAGAACAGCTCGCTTCGGAGGGATATCATGGTGAAACTTTATTCCTTCGTTTATGGAAATGTCAAAAATTTTGTTAAACTGAAAAGACATGAAACATTTTGTGTATTTCTTGCTTAGTAGGATAAACATTAAAAAAATCAATATGCGCATTTTTCAGTCTTTTTAGGTGGGTAGTTTTACACTTTTGACTTCTCGGTGTAGGCCACAAATCTCTTTTTTTTAAAACTTTATGATAAAATTCAGATTGTAAAAATTGAAACACAAATTATAACCTTATTTTATCTGAAATAGAAGTATTCTTATGAATTTTCAAAAACTCTCTAAGCCCTTAAATAACATTGTTACCTATTTTTTTACCTCAATTCCTCAAAACTAAAAATGTCAACATGAAAAAAGCATTTTCTCTAAAACTGCTGTACTAATAAACTTGAGTTTCGTATTTAAGTATTACATATAATGCTTAGATCAATTTATTAAGAGCTGTTTCTTAAATATCGATTTAAAAGGCTTTATCACTTTGTGAAAATTTTTAAGAATGCTTTTTTTAGGAAAATTTCGTACTGTACAAAACAAACGTAAGTAAATTTTTCTGAAGCAAATTTTAACCAAATATTAAAAAACAAGCTCTCTCAATAAATTCTGTAAATTTACTTTATTAGTCTATAACTGTAAGGCACTAGAGTGTTTTTACGAGCAGTGTCCGCTTAAGCACGCAGGATGTTCAAAACTACACCAAGTCATTTTTTTCAGTGTCAAATACCTTCAAATGAAAGCTTTTCAGTGACGTCATGAGAAAGCGCTTTATTTTCTAGCTTAAAATCCGCATTACTGTATCACGCTCCTTGCTTTCTGAGGATCGCAAACCCCTAAGGATTGCCACGCGATATTACACTTTGCGAACCAAGCTCACTTTCTTCACAATCAAGATGGTCTGATTTGAAATGCAATTTAACATAATACACTAATTAGTCAGATCATTTATAAGAATGTAAATGATTTACTCTATTTTAGCACTTAAAATTGAATGCAATCAAAAGATGAGAAGATAACTATAATTTTAGCTACTCTTCTAAATATCCACATAAATAACATGACACAGAAAAATTGCTAAAGCTGTATTACAGCAGAAATATTTAAATATTATATTAGCATAAATATTTGTCATCAATGCTTTATTTCGCTCGTTCAAGGCACTTTTTTACTGTAAGTAAATAACGCAGCAGTGAGACTAACTTTCATATTTTATTGGTAATTTACAACTCATTTTTAGTCAGAATTGAAGGGTAAATGACAACTCATTGGTAATTTACAACTCATTTTTAGAAATGAAGGGTAAAGAAGAGCGCCTTAAATCGTATATTAGTGCACTTTTGAAAACCATTTTCGAAACATCAGGACGCTGTGCTTATATACTATGACCATAATTATGGTACCACGGTGCAACAATGGCCAATTGGTTTCCGAACATGTTGAAACTAAGTTGACGAATGTTAATCATTACCTAAAATAGCTATTTAAAAATTGCGTATTCAGAATCTGGAATATTCTAGCGTATTCTGAATCCAATTACAGCAAAAATTTTTACAACAAAGGTAAGTTTAGCTTTTTGATTCAATTCGCTTTAATAAATTTTCATAATCACTGTGATGTTGAATATTTTGAAATTTTTATACTAATAATTAAATGATCTGGAACTTTAAATGTTTCGTTTCACAAGACAATTTTCCCACGTTTTGCCAATTATCTTATTGTTTATTCATCTTATAAATTACTAAGGATAGCAGAATGAAATTTTAGACCAATTCTCAAAATATTTAAAATTAATATGTCAGCAAAAGATTGAAAAATATTTCCTTTGAAAAATAGTTAAATACTTCATCAAAAACTGCAGCAAAATCGGCAAAATGAATCGTTCTAGTTAAGCTTTAATTCACATTTAAGTATTCATCAGTAGTGATATTAAAAACTGGAAACACCCCTTAAATGGCACTTCAAAAAAACTGAAATGTATATACACTTTTTTAAAAAGTTTCAAATATGTACTCTCTTTTGAAATAAATACATAAATTTATAGTTTTTTATTATTTTAGTTACGCTTTAATTAACATTTCAGTTTTTATAAGTCATGCTATTAAAAACTGAAAATATCACTTAAATGGCTCTTCAAAAAAGCTGAAATGTATATATGCACTTTTTAAAAAAAGTTTCAAATAAGTACACATTTTTCATAGATTTCATCATTCTAATTGAGTATTAATTCATATTTCAGTATTTATCAGCTATACTATTAAAGACTGGAAACACCATTTAAATGCAGTTCAAAAAAGTTCAAATATATATATATATATATATATATATATATATATATATATATATATATATATATATATATATATATATATATATATATATATATATATATATATATATATATATATATATATATATATATATATATATATATATATATATATATATATATATATATATATATATATATATATATATATATATATATATATATATATATATATATATATATATGCATTTTTAAAAAAAGTTTCAAATATGTTCTCCTTCAAATAAATATATAAATGTATGGCTTTTATCATTCGAGTTAAGTTTTAATTCACATTTCAGTATTTATTAGTCATGTTGTTAAAAACTGGAAACTCTATTTAAATGGCTCTTCAAAAAAGCTGAAATGTATATATGCATTTTTTTTAAAAAAGGCTCAAATATGTACCCACTTTTCAGAGTTTTTATCATTCTAGTCAAGCTTTAATTCAAATTTCAATATTTAGCAGCTATTCTATTAAAAACTGGACACAACACTTAAATAGTATTTCGATTTATTTGCATTATATTTGAATTTTTGCGATTATATTTGCATTCTTTTTTAAAATTTCAATTTTCTTGGATTCACTGTATACCCGCCCTCTTTTCAAACAAATGTAAAAATCTATAGTTTTTATCATTATGAAAAATTCTGGATTAAATTACGGTAAAAACCATTAGCACCCTGGTGCAGAATCCGTAAGGATTTCTATAGTAACTATTAGAATAATATTTAATTAATTATAGTAATGCAGTGATTTTTCAATATATATTACTATAAAAATTACGGTTAATTATGCTTTTCGTTCCATAATATTTTACGGTAAAAATAAATTTCACGATAAAAAGTACCGAGTTTCTTCAGTGTATACAACTTATCATGTAAAGCTCTTATTTTCTAACTGCGTTTGCTCATTAATTGCGTAATAAGCAAATCAATAATTCGATAGTGGCGGAGCTACGTTGTAGCTATCATAAATTTTGTAAAAAATCTTTTTGAACATTTTTATTATTGTAATACTTAACTACTAAATTATTATTCACTCAAGCTAAAAAATTCTATTGCATTTTGAAATTCATTTTTTTACGAATTTTTTTTTTCATTTTTTCAATTTTTTATTATTTGACAAAATTTTTAGTATTGATTATTATTAGACTTAGATTAAGTTATTAGAAAATTTCATGTCTTTTAACCCACGACTCATTAGAAAAAACAGCATAGTACTTGATTTTATCATACCTGAACTAAGTAAAGACTTCAAACTGTGAAAGCAAAAGAAAGACGGAACATTTGTTTTCACGTAGCAAATTTTACACGCCATAGCATCCAGATAGTTATGTTATGTTAAGTCATTATAGAACTTTTAAGTGTTAATAAGAATAAGTGAAGAAAATTATCTCTCTTAATATCAAAATATCTTAATATCGAAATATATATATATAGGAAATGGATTTTTTCCTATATATTTACTCTTTAAAATTTAATCAGTTGTGGTAGCCACGTTAAGTAAATGTTTTCGAAGTAGACAACTCAAAGAAATTTATTCAAATATTTAGCTTTACAACTCATCACAAATTCAGAACATCGATACTTCATACCTTGATGAAGGACTTTATAATAAAAGTTGTAAAATAAAGATCAAAAATAAAATTTTTACTCTTTTTTTAAAAGAAGCGAAAAAAAATTACTTGATGAACATGCTTGGATTCACTGTAGGAAATACCAGATTAAATTACGCTAAAAAGATAGACACTGAGGGTACCAGTACTTTTTAACGTAAAATCCGTTTTTGCTGGAACATGTTACGGAACAAAAGATCTGATATAACGTATTTTTTACAGTTATAATTAACGTATGATCACTGAATCACTCATGAAATAAATATAATTGTAAAAATTACAATATAATATCAGTGAAAATGGATTTTACGAATGATGCAATTATTGGTACTGTTGCTACTGTATGAAGTGTTTGTACTTCATACAGTAATTTTATCCGAAATTTTCTATGAGCTACTATTGACGAACACAAAATGCTGATAAGTAATAAACTATTACAAATTATGTCATATCTTCAGAAACTGAAGTAAATAAAAAAAATTCATTTGTAAAAATCTACTAATATTTGGATAAAAATATAAAGATAAAATTACTTCAAATATAGAAACAATGCTTTTATAGAATGTATGAATGCCATACAGAGTACAAAATACTCACCTTAGTCAATAGTGGAATAGTGATCTGAACTAACGTAAGTTTCTGTATATATACTTGTTTCAAAATCTACTCGCAATGAATATACTTTGACTTTTTTCAAAACAAAAATGTGTTTTCCCTATACATAGCACTCTTGAGGTGGTTACATATGTATGAGTCGAGCGGAACTCTTCCCTTGAGAAATGTATGGTGGAAGTTAAAAACTGTTCACGTTGTAGAATTCGATCAAAAATCGAATAAACTACATCGATATGAAACCCCGATATCATGTTTTTTAAATATCTATTTTTTGACACTTTCTATTACTCACTTCCGTTCTTTAATAGAATTTCCTGGATAAGTCACAGGTATTCAAAATTTTGCATACTGAGTGCTTTTGGGATAAAAATAAATCGCAATCGGAAATCTTGTTTTCGATGGGCAATATTAATTCAGCACGGCGCTTATGAATGTATTTTCAGATCAGAAGCGAAAAATTGCAAATATTATAATAATAATAATTTTCCAATATATATAAGATATATATATATATATCAAATGGTAGCTTAATAAAGAAATATAATGTAGTACAAATGCTTAAGCATCAACGGGAAGAAAATAAGAAAATGACGAAACGTGATGACAGAAAATTGAATAACAGACAATCGACAAATACACAAAATACGAAAGAGTTCAATTTATACTCAAAAATGAAGTTTTCTCAGTGACTATTCACTTGAACAGTATGCTCATTAAAAACTAAGTTTCGCTAACAAAAAGTATTAAAAAACAAACTACTCAAAATTCCATTATTCCATCTTGACACTTATAGCAGCGGTTGCCAAATGGCCGTCTGCGAAAACCCTTGAGTTCCAGAGAAAGATAACAGGGGTTCCGAGAGTTGGGACAACATTATTAGTAACGAAACGATGTAATAAAATTTGAATCCAATTAATTTTTCATTAGTAATTTAATGTTAATCGATAAAAATTCTCAACTTTTATTTACGGCCTTTTTCATTTTTATTTAAACGAGAACCATATTTCAGTTCATTCATTTTCAGTTTATGCATTCAATAAAATCAAATTATGAACTAGATTAGATACCACTTTAGGCCAGTAAATTCAACTGACATAAAACCCAATTTTCAGACAAGTATTTTTAAAACTACGCGATGAAAAGATTTTATTCTTCAATCATTTATTTAAAATTTTCAAAATAATTTTTAAAATTTTAAATTATAAAATATTTTCAAAAAATAATGGTCTCTAGTTAATTAATATTTTTCACATTAGCTAATGAAATTTTTTCTAAGTCTCGGGATTGCACTAAGAGATGGTAGATCATTTAGGGTTTCGTTACTGAAAAGCGTTGGGAACCGCTTTTTTAAAGAGTTGGTTGCGTAAATTTAGAATAGGAAAGCGTAGGAATATTCCACTAATATAATACAGTTGTTAGTATCATTTAGGGTTTCGTTACTGAAAAAAGTTGGGAACCGCTTTTTTAAAGAGTTGGATGCGCGGATTTAGTATAAGAAGCATAGGAATATTCCACTAAGTTGGGAACCACTGACTTAAAGAGTTGGATGCGTAGATTTAGTATAGGAAAGTGTAGGAATAAAAAGAATTTTACGAAGTCATCATTTAAATTGATTATTAGTTAGTCAAATAGTAATTAAAAGAAGTTATCTTTGCATTTTACAATAAGGTTTGAAATTTACTGTATTTGCTAACTGGTATACTTAATGCACATATGTTCTTAATATCTTAAAGCACAACTCAGGTAACTAACTTACTTTTCAGACTTTAAGATATTAACCTGAAATTGAGACAAGCGCACATTCTTTTTTTTTTCTCTTAAAAACCAATTATATCCTCATCGTTAATTATAAAAACGCTTCTCGGTGTCAAAAGATCATCATTAAAACTTCTGATATTTTACAGTGGCTTATGAATTTCCAATCTTTTTTTCTTGTTAAAAATCTTTTTTTTTTCTTCTTCTCATTGAGCAAATCAGTTTTTGCGCCATTAAAGTCAAGCGAAATGAGGCTGAAATGTTTCTGCTGAGCTCCAATTTATTCTTTCATTCATTTTCCAAAAACGGGAAAGTAGAAAAAATTTCGATCAGAAAATAAGTTCTATAGCCTAGGTCAAGACAAATAATGATTAACGCCTGTGGTGGGGGGATTTAAAAACAGTTGTACGATCAAAGCTGATCCATTAAATCTTAATGACAGCAGATGCAGCGATGAGGAAAATGTGCCAACCGTACAAATATGTTCCCGCTATAGTTCAGTCATTTAGCTGATTAATGTCTTTAAAAAATAAAGTTTTTAGTTATTTATTTGTTTCTTCTTCACCAAGAATTGGCAACAGTCTATTGCAAATTAATACTTTGAAAAAACCAATTTGTAAATAGTATTTACCGTTTACTTATTTTGAAACTCCATTATTCATTTTTTTCTAATGCTGGTATTCAATCATTTTTCCTTAAATATTTCTTTGAAGAAGGATTTTAAATTAAGGCCATAACTTATCAATGGAGTATTTATCACAATTTAATTATGTTTAGTGTACTTTGAATGTTATTTCATTACTCAGTTTAAAAAAAGTTCTAAAGATATTTTACTGTGAAAAAAAAGTATGACTGAAATTTACCATGTTGCTGGCTCAAAGGGAACACTAAAAATAGCTTTGTTTAAAATAAAGTAAAATTAACAATAAAATATTGTTTTATAATTTGCGTTAAACTTTGGTAATTTTATCATGATACCTTAGAGCATGACATAATCACTATTTATTCCGTGAAATTTACTTTTCAAATTTGTATTTTTATTAAATGTGTGATAATAAGAACTATAATTTTGAAAGCAAAAATTTCCGTCAAAATATGAACCGTTAAAACCGTCAAAATATGAATGGTTTAAATTTCGTATATTTTGGTTTCATTACCAAAATTATCTTCGTTTTTTTTTTCCAGCAGAAATGGCTTTACCATACAGCACGTTAATTTTACCACATTTTTTTCCCTCCTTGTTAAAAAATTTACTCAGATACAATAATGAAAGTACGTTACTAACAGAAGAACTGGCTTAAATTTACAATATAGTACTGAATTTTTTAATCATAATATCGTACGAGAATGCTATTTCATTACTAATTTGAAAAAAAATTGAAAGCTATTTAAAAAAATTAGTTTCTGTACAAAAGTAAAAGTATGTTACAAACGGAAAAACTGGCCTAATCTCGTAGAACTGAATCTTTAAATCATAATATCGTACAAATTCACAAATCATATACTCGCAACATAATGAATGAATTATTAAGTTTGATATCAATCCAAGTATTAACTTTTGATAATTTAATCAGGTAAAGCAATACTGTTCAATTTGGTCGCCATATTAAGATTACAATGATTTTAAACGATATTATGATTTAAAGTGCACACAGTTTTTTTTTTTTTTTTTTGCAATATAAGGGCAGTCTAAGAACCACAATTTCAATTCAAATTTTTTGTTTGTTGCCTTGAATAATAAAATTACAATACTGATTTATGATTACATTTATAATTATTGTGTAAGGTTTTTTAATGTATCCTTTTTTGATTATTAAGAATCATAATATAAATATGAGGAAGAATGTTACACATTGATACTTTCATATAATAGAAAATAAAAAAACAATTATACGTAGGTTTAGGGACAATATAATTCTAAGGCATACCTTTATCTAAAGATAACATATATAAAAGATATAGTTAATTTTCACCTAAGGGGTCTTCACTAATCTAATCTAAGGAGTCTTCACTAGTTACCAACACACTACACAACATCTTTTATTTTACATGGGAAGTGTAGTGCCCCCCCCCCCCGTCCTTCCTCAAAGGCTCGCCTCCACAATTTAAAAATTAGACTTATGAGGATATTTCACAGAAATATTTTATATAAAAGGTGTTCCAAAGTGAACGCATGAATTGACAACAACATAATCAGTGCAATTTTAGATTCGCAACTGAATTAGTGCAGTAAAATGTAGTTAATTGGAGAAAAAAAAACGAGGAAAAGGTAGAAAAATGGAACACTACATGTGAAAAAAATCAGAGCGCTTTCATCGTTTTATTTTATTTAATTTTATAACTGTCGTTGAACAGCCGACCAAATTTAGGCTTTACGACTACCAATATTCAACTCCATAGCCTTGTAATTTTGAACTCAATCCAGAAAACAAGAGAACTCCTGGATCAAATATTGGGAGAAATTTTCCTTTAAGGAGGACTTTGATGGGACTAACCAGCATTCGTGTTACATGGAGAGGAAAACAACGAAAACCTCCCATGAAAAGTCTGACGGCAAGGGGACTCGATCAGTCCCACGATCCGTCTACCACTGAGGATATTTTTCGTCAGCACTGCTGTTGGTGCGAGCCGAGTTCGGGATTTGTATCAACCAACCATCACTGGGATTCGAACACGGCGCACCTCATTTGGAGGCATACGCTCTATCCCCTAAACCACCGCAGCTCGTTTTCATTTTTTACTATTTTGAGCATTCATTCATTCCCTAATCATGTAATTTCCCTCTTTCTTTCTTCTTTTTAAAAAAAACTTAAGATTATGTCCACAAGCCTTAAATCTTGAAGAAGAAAATTGGGAGTTTTGTTAACCAAATTAAGCCACATTTAAGCAAAATGGTCACTGAAACTTTCAACTATAGAACGCGTGCAGTCAAATCACAAAGGTCACATATCCGATATACTATTTCATATAACTCCTTATTGTATAACATTTTTACATCAAACTGTCTTATTTCCACCGTTTACCGTCGCCAATAGCCCATTGTGCAGCTCTAGTGCGACGTTAATAAAGTACCTACCTACCTTCCCCCCGTCTGAAACTGAAATCGTCGAGTGAGCCCAGTGTATGCCTTGAATTTTAAGTTAGACAGATACTGTTAAACTGCTGCTTCATAACTCATTAACGGACATTTGAAATATATAGATGACACCGGTTCGAATCCCTGAAATAGCTTGTCGATATGAATTCCTCATCCTGCTCGCACCGACCACAGTTCTGACGTAAAATATCCTCAATGGTAGACGGATTATGGGTTAGAGTCCCCTTGCCATCAGGGCACTTTTCGAGGTCTTCCTCTCGTCGTAACGCAAATGCTTGTTAGTTCCATCAAAGACACGTTCCTCCACGAAGACAAGTTTCAGCCAATAAGATGCAAGAATTTTCTTTTCTATTGGATTGGATTTAAAATTACACGGCTACGTTGTTGGACAGTGGTAGTCACAAACTCAAAATTTTGTCGGCTGTTCAACAACGGTTATAAAATAAGATATATAACTACGAGTCTGAGAGCAGGGTCTTCCCTACATACACTAAGTGCATGTTCAATACTGTTTCTCCCGATCACATTCTTGCTAGTATGAATCTAGAATCCAAGACTTATCCTTACAGCCGCATTTGGTGCCTGATTTTGCCAGGGTTCACGGACTTATGAATTTGTTCCAGCTGGGATTAGATCACGGAGGATTGGCATCAACTACAAAATCAAACTGCTCTTAGTATTTTTTTTAAAAAGAATACTTTACAAGTGTCCTTCGGCATATCAGCACAATACACAGAAAGTTTTTACGGACGGCATAGAAATCGTAGCTTTTTCATGAAAATCGCTCCAAAAAATGCTTTTCAAAACAATTTGAAAATGTAGTTTTTCATTTTATTACTCCAAACCTTACATGTATGTACAATCTTCCCACCAGAAGTGTATAAAAAAATGTATAAGAAAGGTTATCGTTCAGGACTGGAATATTTAAAAGTCAAATTGAAGATATTACTTTCTGTCATGATATAAAATTCTATTGGATTCTAGATAAACGAAATTTTATCCTCTCCTAATTGGGTGGAGAGGAGGCCTCCTATAATATGTCAAAGTTCCGGGGAGATGTGTTCTCCCCCCCGTGATGGATGACCCCTTAAGAGAGGCACCGCACCTAATCTTCATTTGATCCGATTAAAGGCCAGACCTCGGAAATGTGTACAATTTGAGCTAGACGTGATACGAGGTCTCTAATGGATCAATCAGAAAGGGTGTTAAAGATAAGTCCCCTTCTTGTTTGTCATTGTGATGAAATTTTTAACTTCATTTTCCTCAACAACCCTTTTTTAACATAATCGAAATTTCAGATAATTTCTAATCCTTTCAATATGCAACGATTGTTGTACTTTTTACGTTTTCCTTAAAATGAACTATTCTAATTTTTCATATAAGCGTAATTAAAATGGGAAACCTGTACAACACAAAATTCCTCCATTTTTTTTCAATAAGTACAGTAGAGCACCGATTATACTGACCAATCGGGACTGAAACTGATCAGGATAACGGAAAACCAGGAAAATTGGATAATTTTAAGAAACGGCTATGAGTAACGTCCCGTCACACTTTTTCTAGGCTTAGAATAAGTAAATGCAATAGTACCTATTAGAGCATATTACAAATGGCGTGTTTAATAGTTTTATCTCTTTTAAATTATCTAAGACACCTGTTCCTTTACTAGAAACTACTTGCCACCAACCTTGAAACTGGGTGGAAAGAGCGTGAGGTTCTATTATTGGTGACCGAGGGACAAAAGAAGAAATGTTTTCACCCATTTCAGATATTCTAAATTCAAAGAAACACTTTCCCTTTATTTTATTCATTTATTTATTTTTGAGGATGAAGAAGAAGGTAGGAAAATCACGTGTTCTTTGAACGATCGGGGTAAACAGATAATCCGGTAAATCAGCGTTCGGATAATCGGTGATTTACTACATAAAAAAAAATTTATCAAAAATTTTTTTGCATGAATTACTTCTAATTATTGTCTAATTTGATAAAAAAAAAACCAGAAACATTTAAACAAATTATTAAATTTAATTAAATTTTAATTAAATTTTATTAAATAATTAAGGTTTAATTAAGAATTAATTAAATAATTAAATTTTAATTAAAAATTAATTAAATAATTAAACTTCAATTAGAAATTAATTAAATTAATTTAAATTAGATTATTAAATTTGAAATAAATAAAAATTTTAATTTCGAGTGAATTTAAGTATAAATAAAACACAGAACATAAAATTCCTAAGTAATCCGTTTAAGTAAGGTTTCTTTTCCCTATAAAAATGTTCAAATGATCTAAATTTCAAATTGCTTTACTATCTTATCTTATTTTAATTACTTCTTGTAAGTATACCCCCTTTTTTACATAATTAACTTACTTCCTAACCAGGGGCAATTTTAAAAAATATCTAAGAAATTAATTGCGTCTTTTGTTTTTAAAATAAGTAGCCTGTTATTATTTTTTAAGGTAGTGCTTGCTGATATCGAAATCTGAAATAATTTATAAGAAGTTCGTAATGTTTTTCTTTTATTATTTTAGAACTACTTAGAGCCATTTATGACCATTTAAAATGAGTTCTAGTTGCAAAATTCAATTAACGGAAAAAATTATTCTTTTGAAAATACACACGAACTATTTAAAACTTTAAACAAAATACTTTAAAACTATTTAAGACTATTTTAAAATTATTCATCCTCATATTTTTCTTGGCAGCTCTGGTTGAGTCAAGACCATCTTCAGAACAACCTACATTTTTACCTGAACGGCCAATTCTCTACCTTAATAACAGAATTGAGTCTTTCGTTTTAGCTTTTTTTATTACTGATAAGTGAAGGGCTTTGAAATAAAAAAAAAACATCTTTACAGAATTCTTTCTTCACAGAATTATTTCATTTCATTTTCTTTTAATTCAATTCTTTTAATTTTAATATTTATGAAATAAATATGTTTTATTTTGAAAATTAATAATGTTAATTTTGAAAATAAATAAGATAATAATAATAATTTAGTCTCCTTAAAAGTTTTGTGAATTTAACGTCGAGTTAACAAGTTAAAACATCGTTGCCATTTTCTTAGAGACCGACAAAAATATTTCTGAAATTTTTTTCAAAATCTACCATTTTGTTTACCATTTTCAATTAGAAACCAGATTTTAAAACAATAATCATAATTTTTAAATGCTTGAACTTGTTTTATTTTTTAATCTGAAATCGTAACCGATTTGTTGAAAAATTTTTAAAAAAATAATTAGAACTGATGACGACAAAATAATAAAGTATAGTTATTTCTAGTTTATATATATATGTTTTACATTTAAACAAAAAAAATTATTAATTAAAGCTTTGCCTATTAACTTAATATTACCATTTAATAAAATGTTTAACTTTCAACTTTTCATAACTTCAACTTTTGATAAGCACATAATTTTTTCGGAATTTCTAAATTAAAAAAAACGGTTTGGGTAAAATAAAATAACATCATTCTGAAAAGTCTACTGCAACCTTAATATAATGCTAGGTTGAACCAGATATTTGCAAAATTTAATATTTTTTGTCATATTATTACAGAGTACTGCGGTTCAACTCGAAATGTGATTCAATTTAGCACCATTTTTATGGTTGCATTATATTTAGATGATGTTAAAAAATTTTATTTAATGCAACGGTTAATACAATGTAAAATGCTACGTTAAAAAATTAAATGCAACGTTAAGAAGATAAATGAAACGTTAAAAAGTTAAATAAAGCATTCAAAGGGTTCATTGCTGAGTAGATTTGATTTTTTTGGCATTGAACACTGAAAAAGGTATGGTAATAACTAACAGAAAATGGATAAATTTACCGTGTTTCTGGTACTATGGAAACACCAAAAAGCTAGATATTTTATACCGAAACACTTTGGTAATGATTTTGGTTAAATTAAAAGCAAAATATAATTTTATATTATGAGATAAAATTTGATAATTTTATCACAATAACTTATCATAATAACATAATACGTATAAAAACCATTTATTTGGTTAAATTAAATTTTCAGCTTTGTACTTTTTTACTAAATATGTTGTAATAGGAGTTAGAATTTCGAAAACTAGAATTTACGGTAAACGTTACCATCTGAATGGAGAAATTTAATAATGAATGGTTTAAATGCCGTACTTTTTTGTTTTACTAACCAGAATTATGATTTTTTTTTACTAGAAATGTTATTACCGTACAGTTTGTTAATTTTACCAAAATCTTTTTTTCCCTATAGTAAAATCACTGCATTAACCAGCATTAATCACAGCGTAATTATTGCATTAATTATGTTGTAATTATTACTGTAATTACAGTGTTAATATTTCCCCTAAATGTAATTAAAACTGTCGAGATAACAAATCTCCTCAATAGTACCACAGTCTCAAATATAATATTTTTTGTCACATTTTAAAAACAAATGTAAAATGATAAATAATCCCCTTAATAGTACCACAGTTTTAAATATAATATTTTTTTTCATCATATTTCAAAAAAAAAATGCAAAATGTCAAATTTCTTTTAAAAAATTCATATGGAAAACTGAAATTCAAATTTTTCAATAGTTTTGCTCTAAAATGTTGGTCTTTAAAAAGAAATGAAAGCCAGAAAGGAGAAATAACAAATGCTGAACAAATGTCCATGGACATGAGACGGCTCGCTTAATCTGTCTTCATCCGAGAAGCTGGTTATGGTTCTCAATTCACCTATAGGGGCTGAATATTTGCAGCATTTGATTCTATGGTAGGATAGAGTGGGGGTGATATAAGGGCTGTGGTCAGGGTGGATACAGACGCAATAACAGTAAAGGTCGATAGGGCGCAAAGATGGATGACTAAAGCAGCAGCTTGCCAAGTGCGGTGCACGATCCGTTTATTGACAAGGCAATACAGAACCCGATTGAGCGCAGAAACCTTTCAAACTTGAGAATCAAGAAAACGAAAAAGTATTTTTGGGGGGAAGAAAAACGACTACCTCACTTTTTTCGTGTTTCATTCCTCAATAAATACGTTATCCATATAATCAAAGTGAAGGCTCCGCAATATATAGTATCAAATGCTTTTTAAACCGAGCATATCATTGAGACATCTTAAAATGCGCGTTTAAAAAAATACATGGCTTGAAATGTGCGTTTGAAAAAATAAATAAATTCAAATGGTTGTTAAAAGAATACAAGGACTTAAAATTCTTTAAAAAATGCAATTTTTTATCGCTTAAAAAAATACTATACATCATTATGCTTCGGTGAAGTAAAATTAACTTTTCATCTTAATAAAGGCGAAATTAAAAGGGTTACTAAGGTTTTAATTATTTCGAAAATCATTATTGTATCAATCTTTAAATGCACTTTTCTTGATATAAATGGTTTTGCGGCAAAGTAGCTACTTCTAAAGTGTCGGATCTAACTGCAAAAAATTCATGTTCTTTTAATTTACAGTAGTAATTTTAAATTTTTTTCCCTATGAAACCTATGATGTAATTCAACACACATTCGCTCACCCTATTTTACTCATTACCAAATATTTTCCTATTTTAATCTCTTCAGCTTATCTCTCTATGCAAGCTGTAAGCTAATTCTCTCAAGTTAATATTTTCCGGTTTTATACTTTGAATGCTTCCAGAATTTTCGAGATGTCAACAAATGGAAATGTCCATTAGAAATATTTCAAGTTAATTCTATTTCTGAGTGTTCTTAAGTTTGGCTATAAAAAGTGGCATGTTTCGTCGATGATGTGATAATAAAAATAGATTACAACTTAGATGTAACAATATAACTTCCAGTGGTTGATGAAACTATAATAGATGAAGTCGATGTTACTGATTGATGATTTTTTAAAAGCTTGCTTATAAATTTCTAAAGCTGCACATTTGAAAAAATTTTTGAAAAAAAAATTCTACTTGTGAATCTACTTGTGAAAAGATTGCATTTCGCAATCAATTTGGTTGTTTTCTGAGCTAATGTGATAAAAAAATAAAGAAGAATAAAATTAAATGCTTATATTATATATATATATATATATATAAATCGAAGATGAATTTGCTATATTATCTGTTATGAAATTGTATTAGTGTATATAAGGTGAAAATAAATTTAATAGGTGCTATAAATGCTAAAAATGGTTATTAAGGAAATATATTCCTTCATTAACGAATTTAATTATTTTATTATAACTTGAAAAACTCGATGAGAAATGCTAAAGTAAATTTTTAAAAATGCATAACCTTTCTATAACTTATTCAAAATATTGTTGTTGAAAGTATTTGTAAAAAAAGCATCCCCCTTTCTTTTCCGTTGGTATTTTACTTCAAATATTTTTATAAAGACAACCGAAACATTAAATGAATGATATATTCTTAATTAGATTGAAATATGATAGCAGGTTTCAAAATGTTTTTAAAAAAAATGGTTAAAAAATTCCTAACTCTTGGAGCACTAGGATTCCGAAGAACACCACTTGGAAACCGCTGATCTACAGTATGTGGCTGGGAAGAAACATTCAAGGTGTGTTTCTAGCGTAAGGCAAGAGTATAAATATGCTTTGGAAAATTTTTAAAAGAATTAGAAACAAAAGCCTTTAAAAAAAACAGCAGTTTTTCTGAAGCTGCATGAGATAGATGATCCTTTATCGTTGAATAATGACTGTTTTTGCAAAGTTTGGTGCTTAAGATTTAGCTTGCGTGACCCTCAGAATAAACAGCTTATAAACCCCTTCTTTAGATTTAAAAGAAATTAAATATGATGTGATACATTTTGAGACAGGAAAGATTTATTACACGGCGAAAAATAACGAATCAAATTACGGTAAAACTACCGGCACTTTGGATTTTCCATTTTTACCATACCATTTTATCCATTTTTACCGCATTCTTACATCACCATAAAATCCATTTTAACGGTAAAATATTATACCGTAGCTCTTATAGTAGTATTTATTTGATTAGAGTGCATCAGTGATTTCTAAATTTTAAGTGGCAATTTATTGACTTATATATTCCGTTTATTGGACTATATATTCCGTCGCAATATCTGGCCTCTGTAATTTTTAGTATTGATACGATGGGTTGAGCAGGAGAACAAATTTAAAGGAATTATGACAGAAAAATAGTTTAATATAATTAAATAAACTAAATTTTATATTTAAACAAATACAAAAAAAAATTATAATGAAGAAAATGTATACTTGAAATATTTAAAACTGAATTCCTATCAAGTTTATATTGACTTTTATTTTTCTTTCAGAAATGATAAAAACAATCTCAGTCATTTCAAAAGTTTGCTAGAATGAAAGTCTAAAAAAGAAAATCTAATTTTACAAAGAGAGGTTTAAAATACTTGAATCGAATTGAATTTCCTTGTAAAGAAGCTTTTTGCGAGAAACCAAATGACTTCCTTTCTTCCCCGTAATTCAGTTAATGATTCCTCATCCTGTGAAAGGATCTTTGAATAACAATGAAACTAACTACACTAAGAAAAGAGACAGAAAAAAGATAAGAAAGTAAAATCAAAAATTGGAAAAACCTGGAAACAAATGAGGAAAGACAAGAACTTCGCAGAAATGAAAGTGTTAAGAAAAAAGGAAATGAAAAAAAAAAAAACGTAATTCTGAAGACAGACTGGGCAATTAAGTCGTATCTCGGAAATTGTGTGAAGAGAAGACGCCTACCCTTTTTTCCAACCACTCCCCCCACAACAATGATCGATGTATGCTGGCTAAAGCTTTAATTAAACAATTACCAAGCTGGTCTGGTCTCAGCTAAATGCCAATATCGTAAAATCGTCTATAATAGATACTAATATTACTGATATTTAAAGTTCAAAAATTTTGTTTTCTTTTTTAACTTTTTATTAAGAAATGTTGACAAAATTTTTACTTACAAATTTGAGAAATAAAATATACATATTTTTAAAATCGGCCATTAACCAAAGTTTTGGTAGCACTAAATATTTAAAAAAAAATTCCTCGGCAATAATCGAAGTCTGCTGGCTAAAGCTTTAAATAAACAGTTACCAAGTTTGTCTGGTTTCAGCTAAATGCCAATATCGTAAAATCGTCTATACTAAATACTAATAATACTGATATTTAAAATTCAAAAATTTTGTTTCCTATTTTACTTTGTATAAGAAAATGTTGACAAAATTTTTAATTACAAATGCGAGAAATAAAATATAAGTATTTCTTAAATGCGGTTATTAACCAAAGTTTTGGCGGCACTAAGTATTAAAAAAAAATTCTCAACAATAAACACTGTATGCTGGCTAACGCTTTAATTAAACAATTACCAAGCTCGTCTGGTTTCAGCTTAATGGCAATATCATAAAATCGTCTATACTAGATACTAACATTACTGATATTTAAAATTCAAAAATTTTATTTCCTTTTTCACTTTGTATAAGAAAATGCTGGTAAAATTCTACTTACAAATTCGAGAAATAAAATATACGTATTTTTTAAATGAGGTTACTAACCAAAGTTTTTGGCAGCATTAAATAATTATATTAAAAAAAAATTATGTTTCTAATAATCACCATTTCATTTCTCTCTGTGTCTCGATATTTTAATTCTAGCCTTTTTTGCCAATTAGATTGAAACAAATTTTTTGTTACATTTTCACAAATACTTAATCTTACCTGATTTGGGTGTAGGGATTTCAAGTCTAAAACTAGTTTTGATCCTAAAGTTACATATTTTTCTTTAAATGACATTTTCATACTTGTGCAAGCTTAAAAACAACATTTAAACTTTTACATTTCGACAAAAATAGACTAAGAATGTCACATTAAAAAAAACTGTAGCTTTGAGAGAGAAACCGATTGCAGATTTGAAATCAGCAATGAGAAAATATCCAAGATCTATTAAAAATATCTTGCAACAGAAAACAAAAAATAATTGTCGCACAAACATGAAAAGACACGAAGCTTGAACGCTTGTTTTTGAAACAATAAATAGTTATCGAAAGTATTAATAAAATATTCATTTGATTTAAAATTCAAGCTTAAAAAGTCGATTCCGGATTAAAAATCTAATTCTAGCAAAATAAGCCATAAAACAAAATCACTCTTTCAAATCATTAATACTAACAATAAAAAAGAATCCGAATTTTTCTTCACTTTATTCTTACGTTCAATTTAGATACTAACTCTGCAAATAAATGCATATGTATGTTTAAAAAAGAAAAAAAGCAATATAACTTTCACTTTCTGAGCAATTTCTGATTTATGAATGGCACCCTCCTTTTTCCATTCTTCTCCTGAGCTTATTGGCTAGTGAAAGTAGAAAAAGTCGAAATTTACCGATTCTTAACTTTTTTTTTTCAAACTTTTAAAGGAATCCGACTTTCCCGTGGATTCAGAGTTACTTTGGTACCTCCAATAGGTAACCTGCCTCCAGTGAAACGCATGGAACAAAAATAAAAAAATAAAAAAGCGGCATTTTCATTTTCTCCACTCCGATGTCACGATTCAAATCCTCTTCTCCTATAAATTCATTATTAGTTTTTCCTCCACCCCCACACTCGAAGAAAAGGAAAGTCGCAGTCACACTGAGATAGATAAAAAAATACATATATAAAACTTTTTTTTTCTTCCTTCCATCCCTTCCAAAACCCCTTTCTGAGGAAAAGAGGTTGGGCCTCGTTTAATTAAATTACTGCGAACGCCTCTATGGAAAGCAGATAAACTGGGCACACGGAACGGGCCCTTTTCTGTTATTAGCTTCTTCGCCTTCAGTAAAGAATGGACTAAAGGATCCATATAATCACGGATACCACTTCATCCTGGAGAAAATGAAAAGATGGGTATAAAAATAAAAGCAGGGCGCCTGACACTAGGCGTTTAAGCAATTTGATCCTTGCGAGGGACAACACTTGTACCAATAAACAAAGTGGAGCGAATCAGTACTGCACCGGCTGTTGGGCAGGAAAATTTATCATGCAGATTATTGCTAACAGTTTTATTCCATTCATCACCCTTTTCATTCTCCCGGGTGTCGGCACTCATTTTTTTACACACCTCCTCCACATTTTTTTTTTCTACTTTCTTCATTACATGTGCTCTTTATTCTTTAGAATAATAAAATCTCAATTTGATTTTTTCCGTTTAAATTTATTTCCTCTCACCTTTTACCTTGCAGATATTTAAAATATAAGATTTTCATCGGTCTTTCTGAAAAAGAGAACTTTGATTAGGCGTACTGCGTTAAAAGTATTTGATATATAAGTGTCTTTCTCTTGCATAAGTGCTCGCAGAGAAAGATAATTAAAAATTATATTTTTCATAATCGTGCAAAATTGTTTCTCTGCCTTAACTCATAAAAATGATTTTTCGCTGTTATTTTCTAAGAGAATCCATAAGACTTTACAAAATTCTCCACGATATTCAAAAAGAGAAAATTATAAAATTTGCGTAGCAAAATTTCAAATATTTTACAATATATAATTGATATTTAATTCCTCCAGAAAAGCCGGTTAATATTGAGCCATAATATCGGGAAATTGAACAATAATACACGAAAAAAAATCTAGAAAAATTGCCCTATTATATAATAATTACATAATGGAAGTAAATGACTGGTTATGATAGTGTATGTTAATGACTGGTAAAAAAACATAATTCTGATTAATGAAACCAAAATATTCGGTGTTTAAACCATTCATTTGGTATTTTTTCCGTTCATGTGGTAACGGTTTATTTAAAATTCTGGTTTTCAAAATTATAGTTCTTATTACCTCACATATAGTAAAAAATGCGAAACTGAAAAATAAATATAATCAAATAAATGGTTCTTATGCCGTGTTCTGAGGTATCATGATAAAATTACCAAATTTTACCACATTTACCAAATTTTATCGTATAATATAAGAGTGTATTTATATTTAATTTTACCAAAACCATTGCAGAAGTGCTTCGGGAAAATTTTTCTAACTTCTTTGTGTTTCCATAGAGCCAGAAACACTGTAAATTTTATCATATTCCGGTAGTTTTGATCATTTTTTTTCTCGGTTTGCGGTGAAAATATACTGCCAGCTTATCAGGCAGGAAATTGAATAATAATTCTGTTTATATTGAACCATATTGTTATGTAATTAAGTTTCAGAGTATATGGTTCAACTTAGCATGATAGATATTAAGTTTTACGCAATCTAGAACGATAATTTTGTTTAAGGGGTTTAAATATGAAACAGTATATTACTATGGTCACAGTATTCGAAAAGAGTAATTTTTTTGGCTTATCAAAAAACAAACTAAATACATAATTTTTAATGAATAATTCATAACTTCTCGTCTTCGATAATGAGTAGCACTACCACAATGATAAAACTAAGAATTCAAACATTTGCATGCCAACATTTCAAAATATGAATTTTAATTATTAATTCATCAGATAACATCTTTGAATGTAAAAAGGCTTGTCAAGTATTTGAAAGGAAAATTTCTGTTATTCTAAAAGTTAAATCAAATATAAAATACTACTTAAACTCATTAATCATCCGTTATTAATTCTTTTTTCAATGCCCTCCCGATTGATACTCGTCGTCAGACTTTTTGATTCTTCTTTCTGGGACATCATATTAGGTGGGCTAACATTGCTCCCTCAAAAAGGACAAATAGTACAGAGAATGAAAGAACTTCCACGAACTGTCCGGGATTCGAACCCAGGATCTTTTTGATGTGATTTCAGCTCCCTGACCAATGGTTTGCACTTTTGTAATATAATATATTATATGCTTGTAATGACTGTGTTAAATTCCGAAAAGTTTTGAACTCCAAGAAAGTAAATCACGATCGTCAACGTTTTGAAAAAGCTGAATTTTGAACTCGAATGAAGTTGTTATAATTTAACGTATTTTTCGTTATTTATATTAAAAGACGCTAGCTTATTTTTTTTTTTTCAATTTGACAGCGTGTGCCAGTTCAAAGTGATTTTAAAGACGATGTCTTGTGGTTACATTTATCATTTTGTTTGCCCATTTCTCTTAGTGTGAGTCACAGAAATTTTGAATGATTCAAATGTCTTCATTCTGCAATGTTCTGTCTTCATTATGCTTTGTAATTAGTAGTTACAAATTCAGAAAACAAATTAATTCTTTTTAATAAATGTTCATACCTTTTACCAGACATCATAGCTGAGATACGCAAAGAGCAAAAAATAAACCAGATTTTCATACTTCTATGCTGGAGATAAATCTACAAAATGAGAAGAAATTAGCTATTGAGTAATAAATAAGCATATTTATAATGACACGAAAGTCTGAAAAATTCTATGTCTTAAGTAGATGGATGGAAAAGGGTTGCTTAAGCTTTTCCAGAAGTCTCATAAATTAATTATTTGCCATAAATTTATTTCTATATTTATTTATTTATATTCACTTATAAAAGTCACTAAATAAATTAGAAAATCTTAAGTCTTGAACCTTGAAAAATTATCAATAAAAAATATTGGGTCTTGAGAATTTTTTTGACGCATTTTTAAAAAAATTAAGAGCAAAAAATTTCAAGTAATCAAATTTTTATGTAATTAATGCTCATAAATTTTAAACGCGTTATTAAAAAAACTTCTGGTAAATTAAAAATCAGATTACTAAATCAGTGAACAAGCTTTTCAATATAAAAACATTATAGTAATTCAAGCTTTTTCTTGTTATACAAAAAATTCTAACTAACTCGTATCTAACTAACATTTACAAAGCACTAAAGTAACTAGACATACACGTTTTCTAAACTCACAATTTTTTATTAAAAATAAATCATTAGTATTTTTAAAATTAAATAAATAATCGTTCAAAAATCCACCCTGAATATTTTAAATACTCAAATTTGCGGTTAGTTGCTTGAAAGGATATTTTCACCAGTTAATTCTTATTTTGATTTTGATTCGAATGTCAAATTAGTTAAACACAAATTTAAATTCTATGTAATATATTAGAGCAGATTCTTAATAACTATTGTATTAAGATACTAATACTTTTTTAATGAAAAAAAATCTGTGTTCAGTTCCAATAATAAATGTTTATGTTAGTTAATTTGCATTTTGATTTTTATTCTAATGTTAAATGTGTTCACATAATCTTGCCTACCGGGGAGATATTATATTTGAAAAATATTTTTAAAAGAAACAGCTTATTTTAATTATAATATTAACTTGCAACAAGCTTATTTTAATTATAAGCAAGTTCATTTTATTTATAAAATAAAACTTTGCTTTTCAAAATAAATTAATTAATCCATTAGAAATATGAAGCCTAACTATGTATATATTTTAACCGTCGTTGAACAACCGACACAATTTTTGGATTTACGATTACTAATTCTCAACTCCGTAGTCTTGTAATTTTGAATACAATCCAAAAGACAAGGGAACGCCTGAATCAAGTATTGGGAGAAATTTTTATGTGGGACGTAGTGGAGGACTTTTTGATGGAATTAACCAGCATTTGCGTTACATGGAGAGGAAAAGCATGAAAACCTCCCATGGTTAGTCTAACGGCTAGGGGAGTCTAGCCCGTGATCCGTCTACCACTAAGGATATTTTACGTCAGCACTGTGGCCGGTGCGTGCCGGGTGAGGAATCCGTATTGACTAGAGATAGCTGGGATTCGAACCCGGCTCGCCTCGCTGGAAGGCGAAATCCTTTGAGCCACAGCGGCTCAGCTAAGTATATATTGTAGAAAAAAAAGGTGTGTTGTATGGAAATAAGAATATCTTTTTATTGACATGAATTCATACATGATATTTTGGTACTATTACTGCCATGTCAGATCACATGTCAGTCCTTCAACTTTTTCATTTCAGTACTAAAAAAAAAAAACAATACAATATTTAAATCATATTGATGAACAAAACTATGATAATATTACGCTTGTAAAAAAATTCTAAATACTTTTCAGGTTATTTGC
Source organism: Parasteatoda tepidariorum (assembly GCF_982258835.1). Lineage (NCBI taxonomy): Eukaryota > Metazoa > Arthropoda > Arachnida > Araneae > Theridiidae > Parasteatoda > Parasteatoda tepidariorum. The sequence continues at coordinate 17,969,807 of NC_141765.1, forward strand.
TTACCAGAATTATTGAAATATTTAAATAAGATACGTATTTATTTTTCTCTCTTTTTCTTCTTTGAATTTTAGTACTAAAAACAAAATAAAGCAATGAAATACTTAGATCTTATCAATGAATGAAACCACAATAATAATAGAACTGTCAAAGCTAAATTCTAGTTATATTTTAATTCATTTGCACCAGAATTATTGAAACATTTCAAAATGCCTATTAATTTGTCTTTATTCTTCATTGAATTTTATGACTAAGAATAAAAAACAACAATGTAATATATGGAACATATCAATGGATAAAACCACGATAATAATAGAGCAGTCAAGAATAAATTCTTACGACTTTTAAAATTAATTATTTACCAGAACTGTTATAGCATTTTTATAATACGTATTAATTTTTCTCTCTTTTACGAATCTGAATTACTAACAGCTCTGAATAAAGTAGCTCATTTAACTATCTTTATATTACCATCATTTCTATTCATTTGAAATGATTATTTGATTCGAATGGCAACCATTAACAGTTGTTGCTAACATCTTACCTCCATTACCAAATTCAAACTATTTGTTTTCATTTCTCAGCCAAATAATAATTAAAGTTCTAGATACCATGCCAAGGTGTGATGCCGCTTCGAGGTAGGAACAATTGAAGTTCTGAAAGGCATAGCAAAGGCCGTTGATGAAATAATCGTTGGCACTCAACATCTGTTCCCATCGAATCTGAACAGCAATACAAGAGGACGGAATTAAATAGCCATTTGAAAACAATTTGCATCGGCTGTTCTATTGACATGGACATTAGAGCATTTTAGCGATCGGTTGGTGAGCCAGGACCGATGCAGGGACCACTGGTGGGTTATTAGCTGGGGGTGGGAGAGTTTCATGAATCATCCTAGCTAAGTTAGGATCCCCTTTTTCAAGGGCTTTCCCGAAAACTCGTTTTTTTGTCATTGTTTCCTCACGTTTTCTTTAGGATGTCTTTTTTACTTTTTATTTTATATCTTTGACTTTTTGCCCTGAGTTTAGCTGAACGATTTGGTGTTGAGCGTGGATAAAAATTTGAAACTGGGTTCTATGAAAGTGACTATACGGTGGAGAATTATTATTGCTTTAATGTTTTATTTTATTAATATTTCTTTATATTTCCTGTTTTATTTCTTTTGTTAATGCTTTTTCAATAACATATTTTTTGTATAGCATTTGATAGACGAACAAAACTAGTTCTAAAGAAAGTTTGACATTAACTTAAAAAATTTTAAAAATGACTTTGTTTAACCCTTTAACGCAATGGGACACCAGTGACTCTCATATACAGTCTTAGGTCAAATTAATAGGCGCACTATAAGATTCTATCTAAAATCTTAATTATCAGGTGATACAATACAGCTTTATTGTTTTTACGCGGATAAAACCGATTTGCACTTGTTTACGTTCGTTTTTCAATTGGTTAACATTGTAATGCAATATGTTAAAAATATATACAATCAGGAAGTATGTAAGAAATCTCCTGAATAAAAACCCATTACATTTATGTTTAAGTATAAAATTATTGCATATAAACTCGTGCAAAACATGTAATTATTTAAACACTACAATGCTTCGAATAATTTGTTCTAATTATTATAATACACTAATATAATCGATATTCTATATTTATATAACATATCGTCTAATTTATCCAATCGCTGAATTTATATTATATATCGTCTAATTTAACCAATTGATACAAGAAACGCAAGCCGGTTTCAGTCACGTGAAAAGAATAAAGCTGTCACCTGATAATTAAGATTTTACATGGAATCATATAGTGTGTCTAATAATTTGGCCAGGTACTGTATATGCTTTTCTGATTCTCTAATTACAAGCAAAAGTATATTCTGGTATTTTTTAATTTTAAAAAATAATCTAATATTTAAAAAAAAATCTTTTAGATTGTCGGAAATATATTTGTATTAAAATATAAAATTCAAAAAATGTAGTTAATTTTTTTCTTTCATATCAAAGAAATTTAACAGTAATTGTTTTTGTAAATTAAAAAAATTTCAATGGCAAATAAATGTTTCTCTTAGATCTAAATACCTGCAAATAAGTACAAATTTAGAAAATGATATTGTTTGGAAGTGAGCTGTGTTTTGAAGATTTTTACCTTTAACGTAGAAAAGACACATGTGTTTTATGATGTATTTGAAAACCTTATGGTTTTCAAATACAGCATGAAACACCGGTGTCCATAATTAAATTGCCGGTGTCTACTATTAAATTGCTAAATATAATATTTTTGCCTTATTTTAGCATAAATTAATATAGAATAGTAAAGAAATGTATGAAAAATATGTTTAATAAAAATTCTGTGTCAAAGGGATACATTCATAGAACCATTTTGTTCTGTAAGGTGGTAATAATTTTAACTTTAAAATAAGTTTAATTAAATCTTAATTAGCATGATATAGGTATTGATCGGACCATTTTTTAAACGGAAGCTTTTTTTTTAAATGTTTCTCAGATATATAAATTATGTAAATTAGATGATTTTAACCGTGTTTAAACATATTGTTTAAAAAAAAAGAAAAAAACATATATTTCTGTTCTAAATTTAAAAATAGTAGTACATTTTTTTAAATATTGTTTAAAGCAAAAATAAAATATTCTAATGCACATTAGCACTCAATATTCTTATTTCTGAAAGTTATTTTAAAAAAATAAAATTTCGGGCAAATTAAAAAACTTTAGCTCGGAAAATTTAGAGTTTAAGATCATCTTTTGTAATAAGAAATAAAATTATTATTATAAATAACCCTTTTCTTAAGGTTTTCGGAACACTATTTTTTTCCACTCGCTTCTGCATTTTTTCTTTAGGACGATTTTCTCTATCTTTGCGTTATAATTTTAAGTTCTTGCCATAAGTTTAGCCCGTAAGTAAATAATGATTCAAGAGCACCATATTTAACTGTCTCTTTTGATTATTATTGTTATTATTATTTATTTTTTTTTGTATTTTTCCAGATTTTATTTTTAGCTGTTTTTTCTATTGCATAAGTTTAAAGGAAATCGAAATTTTGGAGCATATACTTAATGGCAAAGATAGAAAACTTGTTGTTTAGCAGTATTTTGAAAATGAATTGTTGTTGTTAGTTGTTTGGCAATATTTCAAAAATTTTAAACACCCCTGGTAACTCGTAATGTACTTTGGAAGGATTCAGTGTGCACTTCTTTTTTTAATATAAACTTAAAATTGTAAAATTAAATTTTAATATAACGTCGTTAAAAAAATTTTACCCATATGCTTTTAAATCTAACATGTTTTAAAATTATCTGGAGGGACAAAATAATTAACCAAAATATTCAATTGACTTAAATATTACATAATTAATTTTTGTTTATTTTATCAAACTGTATGAACTATGTCTGCAAAATGATAAGCTCTCCAACTGAGCGCTTTCAGCAGAAATTTCATTATTCCTTAAACTAAACTTCTAAAATTAAAAAACGAAGAAAATAATTGTAAAATAAAATCAAAAAATCTTTTTTTATTAGTAATAAAATCTATTTTTTAATTATCTCCGAACATAAATCCAGAATATAAATTTGATATTCAAATATCAACAAATATACAGCTTTTAATACACGGAGAAAGAAAAATTTCTGGTAAAATTACCATACTGTACGGTAATGACATTTCTGATAGAAAAAAAATCGACAATTCTGGTAATAAAAACCAAAATACCTGGTTTACCTGGAATTCTGGTTGTCAAAAATTATAGTTCTTGTTACCATACATTTAGTAATAAGTACAAAAGTGAAAAGTAAATTTAACCAAATAAATCGTTTTTATGTCATGATCTTAGGTTCCAAATACCAAATATAGGATAAAATTACCAAACTTTACATCATTTACCAAATTTTGACACATATTATTAAACCATATTTTATTGCTAATTTTCCCATAATCAGTACAAAAGCACATAATTAATGCACTTAAAAAATTACCGAGCTTTTGGTGTTACCCTTTCCTGAAAGTTTTGGTTATACTTTTTTTTCTCAGTGTCATATAAATAATATAAAGTATATTTTGATATCAATTTAGAGACTTTAATGACACCCCCTCTAAATAAAAATAATGGTTCAATAATGGATATCAAAAATAAGGATATAAGCTTATTTTTCTCATTTTAGTGACAATCAGAAAGAAGTTTAACGATCTAGATCAGATCATGACTCATGGTATTGAAGCTATTTAATCTGAATCGTCCCCTAACTTCCACACTATCATTTCCCCAAGCGCTAATGAAATTTTCATATGAAAGAACTTTTTACGCATTTCTAAAGAAGATAGCTGCTTTACTGGATATCATATGAACCCTTCAAGTTTGCAGTTAAATGAATACTTCTTCTTGAATGCATGATTTGACATAAGTAGGTCCCTATTTGATTACTACACCCCGTTAAACGAATGCTGTGCATTTTTTTTTACAAACTTCAACGCGTACTTTTATAGAAAGAGCAAGAAAAAAATTATATAAAATTTTTTAAATTAATCTGAAAATTGCCTCATTTTTTACTGCTTCTTTTCAAGATTATTTATACTTATATTTAAAAGAACTAGTTATAAGAATTATTTAAATGCAGGTTAATGTCCTCATATATATGCGATAAGAAATGTTTCATTGAATTTAAAATGTTAAAAGAACTTGAACATAAAATCAAATTACTAACCAATGCACTACTGCCCTATACTAATTAAAATCCAAAAATTGTGTACAATTCAATTATAGGGCTTAGGGCAATATAGTATAGTGATATGACACACTTATTTAAAAGCGGGGTAATTTTTTATTAAGCTGTTTCTTGGTATTGTTTTCATACAGGAACTTTATAGTTTCTGGAATTTACACCAGAAAGTTTATAGATTTTACACTAGACATCAGAAAAAAACACGGGTAAATTGTATTAGTTACCTAAAAATTATGGTTCTTTTCACCTAACAGAGATTTCAACATTTCTCTAAAGAACTAATTAAAAAATGTGGTTTGTCACTTTATTACCCTAAACCCTTCAATCAATTAGTTATCATGCGAAGATAAATACATGCTTATGTAGTTTAAATTTTTTTCATCGTACACTGAAAAAAAAGGTATGGTAAAAACTACCAGAATATGGTAAAATTTACTGTATTTCTGGCTTTATGGGAACACCAAAAAGCTCAGCAATTTTCCCGTAGCGCTTTGATAATGATTTTAGAAAATATAAAAATAAATTATGGTTTTATAATATGTGATAAAATTTAGTAAATGTGGTAAATTGTTTTAATTTTATCCTGATTACATAAACATGGCATAAAAATCATTTATTCGGTTGAATTTAATTTTCAGTTTTGTATTTTTTACTAAATGTATAGTAATAAAAATTTTAATTTCGATAACCTGAATTTCCGGTAAACCGTTATCATATGAACGGAAAAACTACCAAATAAATGGTTTAAGTACCATATATTTTGACTTACCTATCTGTTTCGTCAACGATTGCGAATATTTCTTTTTACTAAATTCTAAATTCAAGCAATACTTACGATAAGCTTTGTAACTAAAGCTAAGCTAAATTTATCATATCTATGCACATTCATTGTTGAAATTTAAATTAATGAAAATGTAAGTTTGGAGGAGAAAAAAGTAAAACAATCGCTGAAAAAAAAATCGACAAATTCATAACAAAAAACACATTTTAAATTCTTATAAAAATTAATTTCAAACGTTTTCTCGACAAACTATTCCAATTTATAGGGTAGAATTGAATGAATGCTTTTGAACTATACATTCATCCAATTCCTCGATTTTTGCAGCTTTAGTCAATAGTGTACACTGCACAAAATAAAAGATGAGACACCTTTACAACTTTTGATCTAATAATAATTTTCTTTTACATTATTTTTAACATCATTATTTTACAGGACAAAATCTAAAGTTTGATCGGAATCGGTCAAATAGTTTTTGAGGAAAGGAATTTTTAAAATGCGTCTTTTTTTATACCATTCAATGTAAAAAAGTGAAATAAAAATTAGAGATCCCGAACTTTCAATCACTCTTCTGTCTAAAAGGTATTAGAACCATATTTTCCTAATTACGGCTACCTCCCCCTAAAAAAATAATAATAGAGGTACAAGAGTCCAATTCCATCTAGAAAATTATATGTTTATTCAGACAAAATATTTTTCGAGTTTGATTACGTAATCTAAAATATCAACTGCAGAAACTAATTAGTATATTTAAAGTCCTGAAAACAATAAGATTGCATATTAGTGCAAGAAAATCCCATCAATAAATCAAAAATTATTTACGTGTTCTGTTTTTCATTTTCCGCGATGTACATATCAACAAACCGATGGTCCATTACGTCCTTTATTTGCCTTCAACAATTGCGGTACAATTTTATATAAAATATATCCTTATGCCACAATAATTTTTTGAATAAAGTATATTCAAACCAAGAAAAAAGTTCTAAGAAGTATTTTTGGGGAAACTGATCTTAATATTTATGATATTTAGATCTTATTTTTGTCTTGTTCAGCTATACAATATAAATTTATATTGCCAGGCCTTTGAATATAGTAGATCACAGTCGATGAAGGTAAATAGTTTTTGGAGTGAACGATAGTCAAACTGTTAACGAATTTCCTTAGAAAGTCTGTCTTTTTGAGGAAAATCAGTGCACCAAGAATACGAACGCTATGATACGATTAGTTTAAATGAATGTTGGGGATTTATAGGTTTCGTCAATAAAAAAAATGGAAGACAAGAAATAAAGGCAAGGCGAAACTTTATTTCTCATTATCAACGTGTAAATTTTAAAATAAATTCAGTAAAATTTCACTAAACATTTTTATCCACTAAACTTTATCCATTTGTAAATTTTAAAGCTAATTCACGTAAATTCAGTAAAATTTCACTAAACGTTTTTATCCACTCAACCTTATCCATGTGTAAATTTTAAAGCTAATTCACGTAAATTCAGTAAAATTTCACTAAACGTTTTTATCCACTCAACCTTATCCATGTGTAAATTTTAAAGCTAATTCACGTAAATTCAGTAAAATTTCACTAAACATTTTTATCCACTCAACCTTATCCATGTGTAAATTTTAAAGCTAATTCACGTAAATTCAGTAAAATTTCACTAAACGTTTTTATCCACACACCTTTTATCGACTAAGTGCGAAACTAAAATCTCGCTTGCATTATCTTCCTTTCAAGTCGTACTTTAATTAATTATTATGGATGAGGATTTACTCACGCATGAAGAAATAAATGTTGTTAAATTACCGCATTGTATGCTACAAACATTTATGGTAATGAAACCAAAATATACGGTATTTAAACCATTCAAATGGCAAAAGTTTTCGTTCATATGGTGACGGTGCACCGGAAATTCTGGTTTTCAAAATTATAGTTCTTATTATGATACATTTAGTGAAGATACAAAACTGAAAATTAAATTTAGCCAAACAAATAGTAATAGTTTTATGCCATGCTCTAAGGTATCATGATAAAAATACCATTGTTAGTTTTACCAAAATCATTTCAAAGCACTTCTGTAAGAATTTCAATGCTTTTTGGTGCTCCCATAAGACTCGAAACATGGTAAAATTTACCCTATTCTAGTAGTTTTGAGCATACTTTTTTTCTCATTACGAAAATATGTTGAGTTTTTGACTCCCTAAAAGCCGCAAAAGCAGTTTCGTAATGTTATGTAACAGCTGAACAACAATTGTTCTTTAAAAAAAATTAAGACCATGCAACATAATTTGTTGTGATAGAAAGAAAATTTTAATCATAAAAATTTTAATTTAAATTTTTTGATGATTTAAGTGCCAAGCAATTTTTAAAAATCATTAAATTGAAAATAAAGAGCGTCTTTCTTTCAGGAAAGGAAAACAACAGATGTTGATTGAAAATGAAATATTTTTATCAATTTTCCCTCCACGCCATTCTAATTTAAAATTTCAACAATTTTAAAACTGATATTAAATCCTTCTTACCAAGAAGTATCAATAGAAAACAAACTTAGAGAAGCTGCTAACACCATTTTATAAAATGTGTAATCGTTGTTTTATATTTCAACTGTTTGCAAAAGCAACTAGGCATTGTAGTCTTTAAATTTCAAGTAAGATCAAATTGTACAAGTATTATGGCTTAAATCTGTTTTTGAAACTGGATTTTGAGGGCAATCATATATTATTCAACATTCTTCAGTAACTCTGGGAGGGTTGAGTCTTTCGCTTCTACTCCTTTTTTGTTTTACTCTTTTTTGGCAAAGAGTCTTACATTTATGATAAAAAAAATGTAAAGAAAAAAATCACCTTCGGTGGAATAACTTTATAAATCGCCCATCTCATCAGAATCCAGAAATAAAAAAGAAAAAAAATTAGATACTTTCACGCCAAGGAATCGGGAAAAAACGAGGGAGGGTCTAAAATATTCAGCATCCAAGAATAAAATACTTCTACCAAGAGCATTTGTAAGTACCTCCGATGAGAACTGGGGTTATCTCCCAACGTTCTACAAACGACACATTTCGCAAGTTTAAAAATGGTCCCTCTTTTTCATCCCGTCTCACATCACCCCCTCGACTCCCACGACTTAAAGCCTGCGACAGAGAATTGGATTTTATAATGTGCCCGTCACCAGATGTTGTCTTTCGCACTTTAAATGAGAGATTTATCCTGAAGCTTCTGTAGATTTCTTTTCCCCCATCCTTCACTGATGATCTTCTTTTTTGGATCCATCCTCTAACACCAGAATAACGTCCTAGGTTAAAAGCAGGTATAAACACAACTGCCGGACAATCTCGGTCACTTAAACCATCAGTGGTCATGCTTTTATTTTCGATCTTGAACACAAACAGGCCAAAGGTACTGTTGATGTACCTTTTATAGTAACAGATGTCCGGACTACTTCGGACAACCGCTGGTGGACAGCTGCGAATATTATCTTGCACCTTTTTTTTTATCTAAACTAGCGACCAACTTTATGTTATGCAAACATTGAAATTGTTTTTGATTTAATGAATAACTCTTCTTTCATTTTATATCCATAAAACTATTTTGCATTTGCTACAAATATTATCTTGGGCCTTTTTTCTTTTACTGAACTGGAGAAAAACTTTATTTTATGCAAACATTGAAATTGTTTTTGATTTAATAAATAACTCTTGTTTTTACACCCATAAAACTATTTAACATTTGCTGCGAATATTACCTTGCACCTTTTTTTCCACTAAACTGGAGACCAATTTTGTACTATGCAAACATTAAAATTGTTTTTAATTTAATGAATTACTCTTCTTTTGTCTTACGCCCATTAAATTAGTTTGCAATTGCTGTGAATATTATCTTGTACTTTTTTTTCCCCTACTAAACTAACGAAAACTTTATGGTATGCAAAAACTGATATTGTTTTTGATTTAATGAATAATTCTTTTGTTTTATGCCTATAAAACCATTTTGCATTTGCTTTTTGAACTTCATTGAAATTATGTATGAGGTTAGCAGAAGGTGTTCTAAGTTATTCAAATGACTTAAAAGATAACACATTTTTTTCATACCATGAAAAATAAGCTTCTGAACTCTAAAAATGAAAAAAAAAACAAATATATAAATAAACTTTTTTACCAGTCGGAAGTCCAAATCAACTATAATTTGGAAAAAGCAAATATATAAGTTTCTGACAAGTTTTTTTCAGAATACTGATTTAATTTGATGCAAAATATATAAATAAAATTTACTACTACTTGATTTAATTTTTTTTTAATTTTACAGTGTCTATTTTTTTTTATTTGCATGCTTTTGCAATAATATTTGTGTGGAAAAAATTCTGGTAAAAATACCGGCTTGTATAGCAAAAATATTTTTGTTTAAAAAAAATATATGATTCTAATTAAACCAAAATGCTCAGTATTTAAACCATTCACATTTAGTAATATACAAAATTGAAAAGTAAATAAAACCAAATAAATGGTTTTCATACCATACTGTAAGGTGTCATGATAAAATTACCAAAGTGTTCTTCAGAACTGGAATTTATTTTTCTACTCCTTTTCCCAAATAGAATAAGTATAATCTGTTTATACTTCTATGGCTTATTTAAAATGATGGTTTATTTAAATGGTTTTAGGGATTGTAAAATGGTTACTTATTTCCTTTCTTTATGATTTTCCCATTATAGCAAGGGAAAAAGGGACAACTAAAGTTTTTTTAAAAATATTAAACTCAGATAAATCAAGCTATGGTGTCAGTTTTATTTCTCTTTCGTGGGGGTAGTAGAATATATTTATTTATTCACTTACTTTAGTGAGCTTCTTTGTAAATACAACGAATAGCTGAAAACTCTTTTCAGTTGGAAAAACAGACAGCAGAAGTCTGCGAAATAGTGCAAAAATATACATCAAATGATAGCGAAATTTGATTCCACTCCATCCACGAATCAGCGTGGTAAGCGGAACAGCGAAAAGGTGAGGGAAGTCTCTAGGATTTATTACAAGTATTAAAAAAAAACATACATTATTGGAGCCTCCTTAGCGAGGTATATTGTTTTTTCACTAAATGCTTTGAAACAGAGTTAGAGGGTTCAATATCTTTGTTCTGTCTTTCTCATTTTTGTGCTTTATGTTTTTCAATTTCACAAGATACAAGACATTATTTGTGTAAGCACACGAGCATGTATATGTATCTAAACAAACCAAATTTATTTATTTACTGTTACACATTCAGGGTTACGGTAGAATTTGAACTTGCTACTTCCATTTACATAACGCTTTGTGGTGAGGAAAGTCTGTTTGGTCAGGGAGCCCCCTGCAAGATGAATAATCAAAAATAAATAAACAGACGTTAGTATCTGTTTATATATTTAATGTTACACATATGTAAGTAGGTTTGTGAGCTTATGAAACTAAAGAACAGATAGTTTAAGTTAGTGAAAGACATTAAAAAGATGCATATATTGTAGCGTGAAGAAAACTGGTTTAAATCCCACTGTATCCCTCAATATATCTTTGTGATGTATGTACTTCTCTATCTTGTGTTACCTTTTCTTCGACTCGTCAAAGGTTTATAATCCGAACTTTGTAATGAGTATACAAGCCTGCATGATAATGCATGATGTGCAATAATAAATAAATAAATAAAATATATAAATAGATGCATCCAGGGTGATTCGAACCCGCTAACAATTGGTAAAAGTTAGCTTATAGCTTACATAGAAATGGAAGCAACTAATCGACCAAAACCAAAGTTATCAAGCGCTTAATGAATAACTAAATAAATTTTTTTGCGTTATCTCAAACTATACTAGCGTGGTTAAAATTAGAGACTTTACTGTTGCCAAATTTAAATTGTCAAATTTTACCACAGTTACAACCAAAGAACATGGTAATAAAACTATATTATATTATTCATTTTACCAAAGCCATTACCAATTTCCGTACTTTTCGGCGCTTTCATAGAGCCAGAAAACACAGCAAGTTTCATCATATTCTGATGGTTTGTACCATACCCTTTTTCTCAGTTTGCAACTATAAATTTTTGCGCTATACAATAAACTCTCGAATCATCCATCCCATTTGTCCGTGGGCTTTGGGTGGATAATTTGCAAAATAGTCTGAGAACACTTCTTATTTATTTACAATTGTCGTTCACAATGAAGTTTATGTTGTTCAGCAAGTTCAACATCCGGCTGGCACCGACCTAAGTACTAATATGAAATATCCCCAAAGGTTAAACGAATCAGGTGTTAGGCTCCTAGAGCCGTTAAGCTAATCATCAGAAATTTTGGTGTTTTTTTTCTCTATATATAACGTAATCAGGCGTCAATTTCAATAAAAAGAAAGTCAACCCCGAAGGCGAGTTTATTTCAAAGCTTGATTTAGAAGTTTTCTTACATTCTAGGAAGGGTTAAATAACAAGTCTACCGAGTTCAACATTAGTTATCTAAAACCAATATATTGTGTGTCCATTCAACGCCGGTGTTGTGGGTTTGTTTTTGCTTACCGTGATTTCAGGCCGGAATTCGATTCTCTGTGCTTGAGGGTGGTGATCTAATTCAACTGCACTTTTTCTGTTTCTATTTTTGCTGTTCAGAATCATATTTTAAAGCGATGTACCCAGTAGTTTCAGAACAGGAAATATCCACGCATGGTTGGTAGGGTAGCGTAGTGCGGAGACCTGGATTACTATCACCCCCTGCTTTATTTTTTCATAACCGTCGTTGACCAGCGGACCCAGTCTAATGGGTTTACGACTACTAACTCGGTAGCCTTGCAATTTTAAACCAAATTCAGAAGACAAGGGAACTCCTGGATCGAGTATTGGGAGAAGTTTGCCTTCGTGGAGGACTTTTTGATGGAGCTAACCCGTATTTGCGTTACATGGAGAGAACGACCACGAGACGAGAACCTCCCACGGTTAGCCAGACGGCGAGGGGACTCCAACACTGAGGATATTTCACGCCTGCGCTGTATTTGGTGCAAGCCGGATGCGGAGTACGTATCGACTGGGATTCGAACCCGGTTCGCCTCATTGGAGGGCGAACGCTCTATCCCCTGAGCCATCGCTGCTCCCCTGCTTTATTCTATAAAATGTCGCAGTGTAATATATTCATGCATCAATTTTTTCTTCGAATCATCATTAAGCATGAATTCCAGACAGTTGCCGATATTACATTAGTACAGCTCTAGTACTCATACCATACGAAACTGTTTAGACTTGTTCGAGTTTCGATAAAGTTGACGAAGTTTCGACTTGATGTCAAAAAAAAAAAATTTTTAAGATTTTGGTTATTAACAATTGTCTAAGATAAAAGATTTGCGTTGAAAACATCGCGCATGAGTTTTGAATTAACTTAGACATTTTATTTTGAAAACATAATCTTAACAATTCTTAAACATTTTCAAATGCATATACTAATAATTAAGGAATGTCATATTTTGGATTATCTTTTATTACAAAAAGCCGTTTCTTTTTTTTAACATTAAATTTTTGTAATAAAAGAATTTTGAAACCATCATCATAAGTTTTCCTAAAATTTTAATATTTTTTTAAGGGAATGTAGTAAGTTACTAAATGTTGTAAACTGAATTGTTTTGTGTGTCATAGGTACAATAAACTTATTTTTACTACTTAAAACATGTTATAAACTGTAATAAACTTATTAGTCCTTATTTTTATAACAAAAAAATATACTGAAGAGTTTAACCTGCACATTTAAGTGTGTGTCGATATTATTTTAATCATTTGTAAAATAAGTTCCTTAGCGTAAATGTTTCCCGTAAGTTACTTTTTTAGAATCCTTGTAAATAATGAAGTAAAAAATGTAAATAAGAGTCGCAAGGCAATATTTAAGCAAGGAAGCACAATAAGCACAATCATAATCCGTGAAAACGCTAATACGAAGGACATAATGACAATCATTGAAATCAGTTTGATAGCCGAATGAAATTAAATTGAATTTATCATAATATAGCATTTCTTGCTTAAATATTTATTTACGATCTCTATTAAAGGTTTTTTCACTTCAATTTATTTTGCAAGGATTCTAAAAATACGTAATAAAGGAAGCCGCTGAAGAGCATCCTTTACAAACTAACTATTTATGTATACAAAGTTTTAAAATGATCTTCAAACTTTGCAAGACTTTCAAATTTCCAGTGTAACTATTTACATCTCAAAATCGCATTTGTAGGTTTTATTTTATTATGGTAATGATACTTCTGGTATTAAAAAATATATATAATTCTTGTTAATAAAACCAAAATATACGGTACTTAAACCATTCATTTAGTAATTTTTCCATTGTTATTGTTACGGTTTATCAGAAATCTGGTTTTCGAATTTATAGTTTTTATACCCCACGTTTAGTAAAAAATTGCAAAGCAGAAAAGTAAATTTAGCAGAATAAATGGTTTTTATACCTTGCTCTAAGTTATTATGATAAAATCATCAACTTTTACCTCATTTACCAAATTTTATCACACATTATAAGACCATATTCTATTATTAGTTTTATCAAAATCTATACCAAAGAGCCGAGGTGTTCCCATAGAACCAGAAGAATGGTTAATTTTGCCCTATCCTGGTAGTTTTAACCTTAATTTTTTTTTTTTTCTCAGTGCACAATTTCGGTGTTGACAAAAGATATTTGAATGAATTGTGCTGTTATATCCAGGGAAAATTCCGAAAACTCGACAAAAAAATTATCTAGAAGCTATATTAAAGAACAGTTTGATCCAAAAATGTCACTTTAGGGTAAAGTGGGGCTTACCACTATATTACCTGAAGCGCGTTAATTACTATATTTTTAACTGGCAAATGCAAACATAATGTTTCCTTTTCTTTAACTTTAGACAAACAGCATTAATGACAATTTATTATGAGAAACACCAAATGTTTTACTTTAACATTTTGTACGATATGGATTATGATAGAACCAAAATGTAAAGCGACTTATGTAACTCTTTTAAAAAGTGTGGTGTATCATTAATGCACAGTAACAAACTTAAAGATAAATGTCAATAAAAATACGCATTAAGGTTTAGATTCAACATAAGTTTCTCCCTATCACGGTGCGAAACCTAAAGAAACTTAGTCACCTTTTTTAAAAAGCATGGCTTATTGCTCTATTACCCCAAGCCCTTCAATTAAAATTTATATTAACGTGAAATATAAATATAACGTTTTATTTTGCCTTAACATTAGACAGTAACATTCTTGACGATAATATACTTTCTTAAACAAATATACATTAAGATTTAACTTAAACTTTTTATAAGCTTCATCATATCAAGGAACCGAAAAGTAAACCATATAATATCACTTTTGAAAAATCATAAACCTACAATCATAATATTTTTGTATTGGAAAATATTACTTTAACGTTTTCTTATGCTTTAACATTAGATAGCAATAATGTATAGATGGCAAGTTGGTACTTAAACAATTACACACTATGGTTTTAACTTTAACATTTTGTAAGCTTCGCTATACCGTAGAATCGAAAAGCAAACCACCGAAGCATATCAGCACTTTAATTAGTTAAACACGGTCTAAAACGTAATTCATTCTCTGCTATATCACGTTGATCCCCGACGGCTGGGGCATTTAATTAATTGACCCTTCTCCCTCCTCAATTCCATCCCACTCTTCCCTTCCCTACAATAGATGACTTGGATTGAACGAGGTTCCGATGAGCTGCAAATTAAAGCAGTCATTTCCCATGTGAAAATCTCAAATCTCCCTGAATATTATCAATGAATTTTGAAACTGCATGTAATTAGCATGCTGCATGCAATTTTCCGAATAGATATTATCTACGTTTGTCAACTTATAAAACGAAACATTTTCAAAAACAATGTTTTTGATTTATTTCAAATGAGAAAAAGAGAAATAAGGGACACAAAAAAGTCAAAAGAATTAAAAATTAATAAATAAATTATAATTGTGGAAAATTAGTAAATATACAATATTATTAAAAAAATTGTAAATTTAAAATATTATTAAAGAATTGTTAGCTTACAAAGTTGATTAAACTAGGTTTCGATGAGCTAGAAATTAAAGCAGTCCTTTCCCATCTGAAAATCTCTAATCACTTTGAATATTATTAATGAGTTTTGAAACTGCATGTAATTAGCAAGATGTTAACAATATTCCGAATAAGCATTATCTATATGCGTCAACTTATTAAACGAAAAATATTCAAAAACATTTTGTTTTGCAAATAAAAAAATATGAAATAAGTAGGTCATTAGCAGTAAATTAACAGTCATTTCACTCGTAAAAATTTCAAATCACCATGAATTCCATCAATGAATTTTGAAATTGCATGTAATTAGCGCGCTGTAAGCAATTTTCCAAATAGATATTATGAAAATATGTCAACTTATGGAATGAAAAATTTTCAAAAACTATTTTTCTGTTTTATTTATGAATAAAAAAATATTAAATATGGCAGGATTCAAAGAAAAAACGCGAGAATTAAAATTCATTAAGTAAATTAGTAAAAATTAAAAAAAAAATCTTAAACATACAATGTTTGTTTTGAATTCCCTGAGTTAGAAATTAACAGTGAGTCCAATGACAATGAGGGAGAAATTAACAGTGAGTGGAGTGATTCCAATGTGAAAATTTTAAATCACCCTGATTATTTTTAATGAGTTTTGAAACTGCATGTAATTAGCACGCTGTAAGCAATTCCCAAATCGACATTATTCATATGCTTCAACTAATGAAACAAAAGAAAGAAATATTGAAACCATTGCTTCTGTTTTATTTAAAAATATAGAAAAATTAAACAGGACATTTTCAAAGAAAAAAGACTGAGAATTAAGAATTAACTAACAAACTATAAATTAATAAAAATTTATAAATATTCCACACTATGATGAATTTGTAATCATACAATAGATTACTTGGATTGGACGAGGTAGAAATAAAAGCAGTCATTTCCCGTGTGAAAATCTAAAATCACTCTGAATATTATTAATAAATCTTGAAACTGGACGTAATAGGTAAGCCGTAATCAATTGACGGAATAAGTATAATCTATGTACGACAACATATGAAACAACAATTTCTCAAAAGCAATTTTCGCGTTTTATTTTTAAAAAAATATTAACTAAAATAAGCTAGAAAGAAAAGAGCACGAGAAACTAAAATTACTAAGCTATGTATTATTAAAAATTGCTGCACACTATACTCATGTAATACGCAAGTGGCAAACAATTAACAAATATTCACTACTTGTAAACTTCAAAATATGAAAGAAGAAAATTTCAGAAAATGATTTGCTTTTTTAAAGAATAAAATATTATGAAGAAAGCACGATTCCTTAAAAAAATGTGGGGGGAATTAAAAATCATTAATTAAACTGAGTAATATTTGTGCCAACGAAACTCTCTGAATTAAAAAAAAAATTGTTCAATTAATAATTTTATAATTTTACATTTTCTTTTTTTTTTAAATTGGTAGCTATTTATAAGGGATTTCTTAAATTTTGAGATACATACAAGTTGTACCGCTATCACTACCTATATTTTCAGAATACTTGTTAAAACTGAAGAAAAATCTATACACATTAAGGGTCACCAGTTAAAATTGACTAATGAAAAAAACAATTATCTAAATTTTATCAAATTTTTATCAAATTTAGTCGAAAAATTTTATTAAAAAGGTGATAAGTAAAAACACTATTAAATTTCATCCGGAAATCAAACTGGTTTTGATATTCTCGAAACCCTACATTCCGCAATAGTAATTCGACAAATTTTTCCTCTCTTTAATTTTAATTTGTGAGTAAAAAGATCGTCCCAAGTGTATATTATCTTTACAATAATTTTGAAAAATATAAAAATGTGTATTAAAAATGTATAACTAATGCAATTCATGAAAACAGTGTTTACTGATTAAATTGATTCAAAAAATTTTGTTCAAGCTCACGTATACAGTAAATTTCAAGTTTTAACTACAATCAAGCAAATAAAGTTGGGAAATGATATAAACGATGTAATATACCTTTCAAAAATAATACTTTTTATATATAATAATAATCATTTTAGATTGGTGTACATAAGAAAAATTAAGCATAAAATCTCATTTTATTACATTAACAGTACAGGGTTTTCTCAAAATAAAAAAGTTCTGCTAGTAAATGCTGAATAGCTCACATTTAATTCTTGTTGTAAAAGTTACAACCACTAAAAAACACTCATTTCAAGTTAGGTCTCTTGACAAAGATTTTTTTCTTTTTCTCTTAAAAAATGTTCAGGAGTCACACACGCATTTTCATGGATGTAAGTATATTTTTAAAGGATTTTTTTATACGAATATTACTGTGAAGATATCTTGAAATCACCAAAGCTACGATGAAAATACGGGTAAAAGAATGATGTTATGTGAAATAAAATTTTTAGACTAAAAAAGAAATATTTTTAATTATATTAATTTTTTTCCGCAATAAGAGTTTTATAATTTCACTAAACACCAAATTTACACATTGCATAATGTGTACAATTAAATTCATTTAAAAGAACATTCAAAACTATAAGTGCGAAATTTTTCCTTGCATTTTGAAATGATTGTCTTAAAAAACAATGAAGAAAGAGTTCTTTTTTTTTTTCTTTAAACTCCCTATGCATTTTTTAATGCAAACATAGTTAGCATATATATATATGCAATTTTATACTTCTACGTATATATATGCTATTATATACTCGTTTGTACATACATGCATGTGATTATATGGTTATTAATACATATATGCTATTATGTAATTCGCATACAAAACTATATAGAATATATATATATATATATATATATATATATATATATATATATATATATATATATATATACATAATAGCAACCTGGGGTACACCAAATATTAATTTTTTCATCAATCTAACAATTTTAAGCTATGCATTTGTTGCGTAATTCTTCTTTTTACATTAATTATCTACTTAACTGAAAAGGAAATGATATAGAAATAAAATTTATTTTTATCTTACTCTAAAAAAACAAATAAATTTATCTGGAAGTATTTACTTTTGGATTAGAAACATTTAAATTATTTCAAAAACATATAAATCAAGATGGTTTGCTCTCATTTTTCATAATTTAAAAGTAGTTTTGTAAGCAAAGAGATTTCACAAAATTGTAAAAACATAGGCTACCTTCGAGAGAAATATTGCTCAACTTACTTACGACGAAAGATTTTAAATGACTAAAAATTTAAATTTAAAATGTAAATTTTATTCTGGTTTACCAACTGAAGTAGTGAATTTTAGTATTTTTATAAGAAGAAAACATTCGGCAGTAAAACATGTGTAAAATGTTCGGCTGTAAAACATGTGTGAAATGTTTAGAAGCAAAACATTTTTAACTAGAATAATTGAATTGCATTTTAGTAGGAAATCTTGAAGAAATCAATTTTTATTAAAATCATTATTTTTTAAATGAAAAGAATCTTTATCACTTTATTTACTAATGTGATAAATTAATTAAAAATTGAAAAAGAAAAACTCAGGAACTAGTAAACAGTTAAAGACTACTTAAAACCTAATAAATGCTTGAAATTGGGTAAAAAAGAAAAAAAAAACAAATTGGATTTCTTCTAAATTTTAAAATTGGAGGAAATCGACCAAAAAATAATACGCAAAAGAAAGTTATTTAAAACCAATGCAAACTGTAAGCGAATTTAATTCGATCGCTTAATAAAGATGTAAATTCAGGTAAAAGCTTTACAATAAAAATACTTTACTTAAAAATAAAATACTTAAGAACCATAATTTAAACCTAATTATTAGTTATGAATGGCTAATATTCTTCCGTGTTTAAACATGAAATTCTAACAACTTGAGCTAAAATGTTCAGTTCATGAATTCTAAGCTTTAAAAAATGAACTTTGTAACTTAGAAACTAACAATTTTTAGCTTAGAAACTAATATAAAAAAGAAATTCTATATAAATTAGATAACATATATTATTCAGTTAGGTAATCCATAGACTAAATTAGAAAACAAAGAGAAAGCAGAGAATAAAAAACAAAAATAAGTTTTAAAAATTTCAAAATGAATGAAAAAAATCTTTCAGAAAATGATGAAATTAATTATAATAAAAACTAATGAATCAGTACCAAATTATACAAAAATTTTCCCAATTCTCTGGAGTATAAAGTAAGTGGAACAATCTAGTCAGAATATACGCAAGTATATTGAACTGAGTACTCAAACTAATGTCGTTCTGTAAGCTCAAATACAGTTTGATACTTCTCTGTAACTTCTCTGCAACTAACTTTTAAGGAAAATTTAAAAGATTTTTGGAAATTGAATAGTAAAAAAAAAATACTTTATGTTTCAACAACGCTATTATATATAAAATTTTTCAAAATCAGGGCTATTCAAAAAGGCTATTACATGACAAATTTTACAACAAAAAAATTAGCATTATTTTTTAAATACATATTTTTATAATTTTTAATTATATATTATATATTAATGGATAAATACTTGTGTTCTTTGTTTTTCTTTTACTATGAACTTCGTATAAAATTATACTGTTATCATTTTTTATATACTCTCTATTATACATATACTTTTTATATAAATTTTTTTATATACTATGTAAATTTGTAAAACTATGTAAATTTTCTGCAACTCAAAAAAGTTGTTAAATTGACTTTAACTTTTGCTCAAGCTGAACCATGGAATCGTCTATTTAAATTCACGAGGGGGTTAAATTCTGATGAAATTGCAATACTATACTGTAATGACATTTCTTGTATAAAAAAACAAACAATACTTCTAAATTAATGAAACCAAAATGTATTGTATATAATCATTGTATTGGTAGTTTTTCCTTTCATGTAGTAACTGTTTACCGGGAATTCTGTTTTTCTCTTTTTCTTTTTTTAAATTATGGTTCTTATTACAATACATTTTGTAAAAAATACGAAGCTAAAAAGTAAATTTTATCGAATGAATGGCTTTTATGCCATCCCTAAGATATCATGAAAAATTACCAAATATTACCTCATTTACCAAATTTTATCACACATTATAAAACCATATTTTATTGTTAATTTTACTAAAATTGTTACCAAAGCGCTGAGGTAAAAATTACCCAGCTCTTTGGTGTTCCCATTGAGCCAGAAACACGGCAAATTTTACCATATTCTGGTAATTCTTAATTTTTTTTTCTCTCGGTGAAAGGTAAGAGCAAATTTTCATTGAAATACTGGTTTTTAAGAAGAAGCGAAGATGTTCTTATTAAAAAAAAATTCGTTCGTTAACTTATCAGTAAAATAATCATCACATAATATAAGTTATCAGCAAAATAATTAAGCACTTAAATGAATATTAAATTTAATAATTATTTTCCACTTTTCCCTTCTTTTTCTACTCAAAAGTCGAAACTCAACTAACACCTATCGAAATAAATCCGAACTCTGCAACTCGTTTCTAACTCAAAAATCGGAAATTAAGTTTTTTTAAATGTAAAAATATTTATCTATAAGATAATAAAAAACTTGAATGATAATTAAATTAAATCAGTTAGGATCTAAATGTATACAAAACTATATTGCATATTATAGATGATCTGAAATTCCAGCTTAACTTAAATTCAAGTTCAAATAAGTTTTATAAATTAATTCACTTTATTATTACGATATTTTCCCCTTGTCACTTTTTTCTTAACTCAAAAATTAAATTTTTAAAATAATATAAATATTTATCTATGACTTAACCAAAAACTTAAATGATAAATAAGTCAAATTATTTTAAGCTTTAATGTATATAAAAGTACATTGCGCATTAGAAGCAGACGAAAATTGATCCCTAAGCATTTATTAAATGACCACCCCTACTGCTTCTGCCTCAACTTAGAGATCTTCTCTTTGTCGAACCACTCGTTATTTCAAAGTAAAAAGGATAAAATGAAATTCTCCAGTCACTCACCTGCAGCCTGAGTTGTTTCGGGAAAAGTTTTCACTTTCAACCCATCAACGTTTGCACCCGCTCAAAAGCTGGAAGTCCCCCCGAACTTCCAAAGCTAGATTTAAAACTCCGCCTCCCATTCGGCACCCTATAAGAGAAGTAAAATTTGCCCCTCCCACAAAATACTGTACCGCCCAACCCCTTCACATTCCAACATACCGCGGCCTTCAAATGGATACCCGATCGTAATTCAGTATGCCAGGAATTCTTAGGAGATATATTCCCTGGAGCACTAAGTTTCACACAAGCATTCCCAAAGAAACAAAGTTCTGAAAAGTCTTCAGTGCAATTATTGCTTGCGGCATTCTGTTAAAACAAAGAATAATTCCAAATCTGATCACGAATAGACTAAAAGTGTGAATTGATGAATGTTTTAAATCTCAAAATTTGAATTTTGGA
Organism: Parasteatoda tepidariorum; assembly: GCF_982258835.1. Lineage (NCBI taxonomy): Eukaryota > Metazoa > Arthropoda > Arachnida > Araneae > Theridiidae > Parasteatoda > Parasteatoda tepidariorum. Next base: position 17,991,734 of record NC_141765.1, read on the forward strand.
AAGCAATTTATTGCAGTTAAATTAAATGGTATATTTAGTTTGCAGAATTTTAAAAGTGACATGAAAGCTACATTAATAAACAAGACGTGTTCCTTTCTTAGACGAGTATGAATATGTAATAAGTTTTATAATTTTTTTTTCCTTTTTGAATACAAGAAATACTGAATAAAGGAAAATACTACTTTTGGCTAAAATGTTGTCAATTAGTAATGGACTTACAAAATAAAGTAACTTTAGCATCGATTCATAAATGCAAGCATCTTCAACTAACTTTTTAAACCTTTCATAGCTTTACTTATAGTTGCTTCATCTTAAGAAAAACAACTTCGACACATATTCTTGCATATGAAATTTAAAGAAAATAACTTTAGTTGAACTGATTAAAGAAAAGTTGATTAAAAGCTCTGCATTGTAGTATGCGTAAGTACAAAGAAAAACCTTCTTTCTTAAAACCTAAACCGCTTAACTACAACTTGTCATTTGCAGGATTTTAATTTTCACCAGTTTTTTGCTTGGAGATATTACAATCTTAAAATAAAAAAACAAGATGCTAGAATTTACTCCTTCAACAACATCGACTAGTGCCAGTTCCATGCTTTCAATGCTCAATCTTAATATGGAAGCAGTGTCTCGACAGAATTTCTTACTTGGTACAAGTCCTCCCTTAGCTGCTCTTCATACAATGGCTGAAATAAAAGCTTCAGCTCTTGCACCTTATGGTGGACCAACAACTCATCAATCGATCATGAAAACAAGCTGTATCACCCCTGTGTCATCGGCCACTCCTCATGGGATTAATGACATTCTTAGCCGACCGACTATGACATCACCACCAACTTTAGGAACATTAGGTGCTGCACTTCCAAAGATTAGTCTTGGTGTAGGACCTGGCATGTATTTTGCACCAACAAATCCTAGTTTACATAAATTGGGAGATATACCTGGAAGACCATCCCATGTTTACTGGCCAACAGTTAATTCTTTATGGAGGGATCGCTTAGCTGCCCCTCAAGGTAAGCTCCAATTTTTTTATTTCTCACAATAATAAAACACTAAAATAAGAGCAGAGAACAGTTTCAATAAAGTACTACCTCAAAGTGAGTAATTGATAATGTTTTTATAAATACTTCCATCTAATAGTATTCAAAATAACTTTTTTCGCTTTAATTATGGGATATGTATACAAGGGAGAAAGGAAGCATAGAGAAAATTTTAAGATGATTGAGAATGAAGTTCTGTAAAAAATTCTAGATCAAATTACGGTAAGAACTACCGGATCTATATAACGTATATTTTTAGCATACATGAAACGAATTTTTTTTTTATTATTATTATTATTTCGAGCGTTATTTTATTCGCACCGTCAATACCTTCTAAATGTTACAATTCTAAATTAATTAGCAAATGGCTTATGAAGCTTATGCAAGCTAGTTAAGATTTACCCTAGAAATGTAAAATGTAAAATTTAAAAAAAATCCAGATACCGGAACAAATAGGAATTAAGACGGCAAAATGTATTTGTTTTGGATGAAAAAAGTCATAAAAAAACCGAAATGTTCTCGGTCTCACGATTCGTCTTACACGACAAATGATTTATAGGGACACAACCTTTGAATATGTCAGTTTTTTAACACTTTAACTTAGAATTTAATACCAAAAAAATAATAAAAATAAATTAGCATTTATAATGAGCAAGAATGATAGTTTACTGTTAAGAAAATGAATAAAGCTCTAATTCACTTTTCCAAATTTTACTTTTAAGAACGCCAATTTGCTTTCACATATATCTTTATTCATGCCAAGAGCTTTCAATTATGTTGTTACATTGTTTTATTTCATACAGTGCAAATCTTTAAATTAAGATATTAGAAGTTAGTTTAATAGGCAATTAATAATATAAATAACGCTCTCCTACTTATTATTTTTTATTTTATTTATTGATTTATTTTTGTAAATTATTGATAATAATCAATACTATTAACGTCTAACTAAATGAAAAATAATTTATGAATTTCAAATGAACATTTTGCATAGTTAACAATCTAAATCATGTTTTATAATATTGAATATAAAATCACGAAAAAGTGAAACAAAAACAAGACTAATTTTATTCTAATTAGCTAAGAAGTTATTCCTTTCAATTTATCATTTTTAAAGACGAATTTTAATTAAACTATAAGTAGATTTAAAGAAATTTTAACACATTATTTACCTCGCTCTTGCCTTACGCAAGGAATCATTGCAATTTAAACTGCGTTATCATATGATACTAAACATATAATAAGCATGTAAGATTTCCGAATACATAGAATATTTAATTTTTTAAAAAAGGAAAACTATTTGACATGAATAAGAAAACCCATATCAATCCTTCGTAAGTCCACAAAAAATAAGACAATATTCAAAAACGCATTTTTCGAGGAATTTTTATGCAACCTTTAAAAAAATATAACTTTAAAACTCATTGACTCAAATAAAAGTTTTTATTTAATACTAGAAAGACTGAAAAACTTATTATATACCTATATTGCCCAAAAGCAGTCAAAATAACTGGACTAATTTGTAAAGAAATATGTTTGAAATTAATTTTATATTATTTATACTAGTTATAAACAAGTTATTAGTAAATATTAAAAATTAAAAAATTATATATTGTACAAAAAATCACGAAATTCAATGAAATTGTGTTATTACATACATCATTGTTTTTCTAATTGAAATTAAAAAGCAGTCAAAATGACTTCCTTAGGCAATCTAGTGTTAATAAACTCATTTTAAGTCAAAAAGAAGGCATAATGAACCTGCTAAGTCCTCTTTTCCTAAAATATACACAATTCTTTATTAACAATTTGCTTGATTGTTTCAATTACTTCAAAGCACTTTAAATCCATTATAGCTTTTAGCTTTAAAAAGGATTCTTTTATTTCCAAGACGGTGGCACAAAAGACAATTCTGACACCAGAAAACAAATAACAGAAGAGCAAAGAAATAACTCAATAGGTCTAAAGCTTTACAGTAGCTTTAAAAATGTAGTATTCGAAAGAAAAAAAAGAAAACTAAGTTACAGATACAATTTGTATTTTGGTTGTCTCAATAATTGAGAATATTTTTCAAAAAAAATTCATTATTATTTTTGACTCTGATAAACTAGGTATTTTTTACTCATTAATTAATTTATTTACTTATATGAAGAAAAAAAAATTTAAATATTTTTTTTTACTTTTTATACACTTCATTAGATTCGCAACATAACCTGCGAATCTTATTAAAAAAACTCCCGAATTTCAATAATAAAATAAGAACAAATATTTTTTAAATATAGAATTTTTAAGTCACCTTTTTAAACATAATTTTGCTTTAAAAATCGAAGCAGTTTAATAATATGAAAATAGAAATGTGTGTTACTGCTTATTTAGCTGGTACATTGCAAAAAATTAAAAGAAAATGAATGAATTCAAATCTGAGACTACTTATATTATTGAAATTCTCAGTGCTCGTAAATATACATGTTTTAAATATTAATAATAAAATCAAACAGATAAATATAGTTTAATATTTTTGAATGCTAAAACTTTAACATTACATGATTTCTAATAGTAATAAAGAATTTATGATAAATAAATAACACTCAATAAATGATATATTATAGTAAATAACGAAGGAATAAATCATATTGTTTAATATTTTAAACTAAATGAGAGAAATTATTAAATTTAGAAGTAAACTTTAATATAAATATTTTTTAAATAAATATATAGAATAGTAATATACACATAATAATACGCAGAACGAAATTCTGATAAAATTACAGTACTCCATGGTAATGACATTTCTGGTAAAGAAAATCATGTTTCTGGTTAATAGAACTAAAATATCCGGTATTTAAACCAATCATTTGGTATTTTTTTCGGTCGTATGATTACGATTTACCGAAAATTCCAGTTTTCAAAATTACAGTTCTTACTATATCCCATACATAGAAAACAATACAAAACTTAAAAGTAAGTTTATCTGATTAAATGGTTTGTATGTCAAGCTCTAAGGTATCATGATAAAATTACCATATTTTACCACATTTAATACTTTACTTTTTACCAAATGTTATGACACATTATAAAACCATATTTTATCGTTACTTTTGCAAAATCATTACCTAAGTGCTTAGCTAAAAATTACCGAGCTGTTTGGTGTTTCTATAGAGCCAGAAACGCGATTATTTTTACCATACTCTGGTAATTTTAAACGTAATTTTTTTTCTCACTGTACATTGAAATAAAACAATAACCGGCATTAAAAATTTTTATGTAATAAAATTTATAAAATTTGATAGTTCTTTGTAAATATCACTGTAGAAAAGTGTTTGAATACTTGAGTAAAAACTTCTATTAATGCTTTCACACTATGTTACTCTCAACAGCTAACTTTATAACTTAATTTGCAACTACACACTGTCTTCATAAAAGGCACACTGCTTTTGTTTGGGTGTAAAGTTTTTTCAAAGCACTCGAGAACAAATTGTACGAAATTGTATAGTAGTCTACTTCCTGCTATTATATTCCGACCCTTTTTATTGCAAGCATCAATTATCTCTTTTTTGCTTTTGTTAACTATTACAATCTGTTGTTGTTGTTTCTAATGCCGCTTGCCAATACCAAGCTTGCTTGCAGAAACCAGTAGAGTGTGCTTTTTTCTTGTTTTTCAGTGGTGTCATTTTTGGTCAATTATACAACTTCAGCCACACACACGTCACAGCCCGTTTATAAGGTGGACCCATTCATGCATTCATTTATTTATCCACAGTTCGTAATTTCGACCTGAACCAGAGAACGATTATTCTCCAATTCAGTACCCTCGGAGGTATTTTTTTGTTTTGGGAATACGGAGGATTTTGTTATCCAACAGATTTAATATGCACCAGTCACCATTTACTACACAGGGGTCTTTAGCCCTCAGGGATTAAACTCATAACCCCCTGGACATGGACCGAATGCCCAGCCAACTCGCCTATCCCGGCCACTATTACAATCTGCATGCGTTTATTAATTGTCAAATAAAAATAAATAGATCATTTTTCACTTTGCTTCCTAATTAAACATTTATTTTATTTTTCATTGCAATTATGATTGTTTTTAGAATTTGTATCTTGCATAGTATTCCGTTAGTTAAATAGATGCATTCGCTAAAGATGATGCTACTAAAAATTAAATAAACAGAAAACTTAGATTTCCCCGACAATAATGAAGAAAAAAATCCGGCCCTTTGAACTTCCCGAAGCTTAAAAATTCATTCTTTTCACCAGATGCTGGGAAATTTGGAGCATATATGACCATTAACAATGACAAGATAAGTATATTAATTTTGTATTGTTAGTCATTGATTTAAAAAAATGTATACATCAAATATAGTATTACAGAGACTTCTAGTGCTTCAAACGAGCGTTTATTGAGGGTTGCAAATTATATGACATTTCTTTTGAAATACAAATTTTTTTTGTATTTCAAATTTTCTTAATTACAATTTATTTTACAAATTAATGTTTTGAAATACAAATTTTAGTTTTGTACCCTAAGTCAAACATAAGTTAAAAATTCTAAGTACTCAGACTCAGAATAAACTTGAATACTTATATTCGGCTAAGAAATCGAAGTACCCAGCGCTGAGTAAAATTGATTCATAATCAGTTCAATTTCGTAAATAATCATACATTTTTTTAATGTAAAATTATCAATAAAACCTAACGCTTTGGAAACTCGCACAGCTTCATATTAGTTGATGTTGTTTATGATATACAAGGAATTGAAAAACTCTTTAATATTGTTATTAAATATAAAAACTTAAAACATAGTAGATAAGAGTAATGTCTTTGTTTAGGAAAACAATGAATTTCTTAAATGTTAATAAAACTTTTTTAGAAATAATTATTTCAAAAATAAGTATTTATTTTAGTGAAAATCTCTCAAAAAGTCTTTTTATTAATAGATTAACTGGAAATAAAAAATAATTAAAAAGAAAAGATTGAAATGATAGAATCGACAAGAAAACATTTAGTTTCGATAAATTTACTTTTAAATGTGCAAATAAACAATAAAATCTTTGCAGTTACAAGAAATTCCTCTGTTCTTAATTTTTACTACTTATGCCTCACTTCGTGACAAAATCTGTAATAGGAACAACATTAAATTATAATATCGATATTTTAAGCCCCAAAATAATGTAAATTTTCCGCAGCCTTAATAACGCGTTTAACTGAACCATGCTTCAGTTTAAGCTAAAGCATAATATCGTATAATCAAGATTAAGCTCCGAATAGCACCATATTAAGGTTGAAGCAGCTTTGAACGATATTATGGTTCAACATACTCCAAAATTTCTTGCAATGATGTAGCCTTAATCATTAAATTTTAAAAATTGAAATCGAATTTAATGTTTTTTCTCCTAGTAAGCACTATATAATTTATTTTTTTTAATGTTAGACAAATGCTTGATGAAATGTCAAACGCGTTGCGTATATTATATAACTTTTCAAGATATCACAATTTAAAAGACACTGTCTCAAGCATAGCAATAAACAAAAGATTTTTAGACTATTCAATGACTATTTTATCATTATAAAATATAAATAAAACAAAAATAAATTATTTATTTTCACTGTAAAGATATTTTTAAAACATTGCTCAGTTTTGCAATATACACAGAGCAAAAAATTCGGATAAAATTTCCGTACTGTATGTATATGATATTTGTGGTAAGAAACTCATAATTCTTGTTAAGGAAACGAAAATATATGATATTTAAACTATTTATTTAGAAATTTTTCGATTCATATGATAGCAGTTTACAAGTAGTTCTAGTTTTAAAAATTACAGTTCTTATTACAACAAAAATACAGCAAAAAATAGAAAACTGTAAGCAACGGAATGAAAGGTTGCTCTAAGGTATCATGATAAAATTATTAAATATTACCACATTTACCAAATTTTATCACAGATTATAAAACCATATTTTATTTTTAATTTTATCAAAATCATTTTACCAGAGCACTTCGGTAAAAATTACTGGGCTTCTTGGGGTTCTCATAAGACCAAAAACGAGGCTAATTTTACCATATTCTGGTTGTTTTGACTTTTTTCTCTGCGTATGTTTAATAAAGTATATATATATATATATATATATATATATATATATATATATATATATATATATATATATATATATATATATATATATATATATATATATATATATATATATATATATATATATATATATATATATATATATATATATATATATATATATATATATATATATATATATATATATTATAGTATTATAGTGTATATATAATATTTAAATCTTGTATCAATTACTAATTATTTGTATTATGATATATTTAAAAAGACAACATTTTTTGCATTGACACAACGGAATTTTAAATTGTTATTAAAATAAATATCTTTATTTTTGCAGAGTGAAAAGTATTTACAATGCTATTAATTACTAAATAGTAATTGTAATGTCATTCAAAAAATTATCTGAGTCATTGACATGTTACACGAAAGAAAATTAAAAATAAAAAGCTATATTTTTTTATTTTATTTCCCACAAAATTATTTTCTGGGTTAACCTTTTTGAATGGCTAATTAGGTTTTGTTTAGTAGGCGAAAAATATTTTAATATAACTATCAATGCTAATATATTTTTTCTGAAAAATGTCATAGAAATTTCAAATTTTCCCAATTTTAATCGAAAATATTTGTATCTCAATTAATATATATATTGACTAATATTTTAATTAAAAAAGCAATTTTGAATTTTCAATCTCATCAACTAAATATTTTACTCTAGTTATTTGTTTATCTAACATTCATATCTCAAAATATTATTAATAATTTTAGATTTAGTTTTTTGAAGCTATAAATCTAACGTCATATGTGATTTACATAATCATTGGTTATAATATCTTGGTACAATAGATTATAAACGGTTTAAATTTGCAAAAATTGAATATTTAATATCAAATAAATTAAGCATAGAGTGTATGCAATAAAGGTAAGTTAGTTATTTTTCATTCAGTCAAGGATCTAACAATAGTGAATTACGAAAGGTATTTATAAAGTTATTATATAATTGCATTGTTTGTTGCCAATGTTGTAATAAACTGTTAAGATAAAAATGCATATAATTTAATAATTATATTTTAATAATATATTTTAATAATTTTATAATTTAATACAAAAAGGAAGTTTTATAGCCAATGAATAAAGAAATATTAATGTAGCATACAATTACACTGTCAATAATAATAATGTAATTTTAAGAAAAATTCCGTAGATTTAGGAGCAGGCAAAACTAATCTTAGATTTGAAATCCCCACACCTGAATTAGGCAAGATCAAGTGTTTGTATAAATGCAAAAAAAAATTGTTTCCATTGTTATCAACAAAAAAAATCAATGTATTTGAAATAAATTAATTACAAAGGCATGTAATACGTAGCATATATATATTATCAGCAAAGTATGAAATCTAAGAAATATTACATACTTTCCTTAGAAATTGTATATAATACCTAGTCATTCCATAGATAATAACTGCTATTTAGGCAAAGAATGAAAAATGGTTCTGATAAGGTTATTATACAAGTGGTGTGTATTCCAAAAAAATACATATGTTGTTAAAAAAATAATCAGAGTCCCATTAAAAAAATTTATTCAGAATACATTACTAGGAATTAAAGAAGTACAAAACAAAATTTACGTCTTTCTTCGTAAGGGAAATAAAATTTTCTTATAAAAAATCATGAATTAAAATTAACCTACTTGTTACAACATGGTAGCCATGAATGGCATTTTGAATCACATTTCATTACATTCGAAACCAATCGGAGATGTATTTCATTCCTTGCCAGTTTCTCATTTGGAATTCTATGTTAAATATTAATAGTTTCATACATTGTCAGATAGTTTTAGGCATTATATACAATGCATCGGCATTCTATAGAATGCCGAATTTCATACTTTAAAGATAAGACATATAATACAAAAACAGCCTAATTCCTAGTTTTAATTATATCTGTTCACGCGTCTGAAATACCTATCTAGACAAATGAGGTTATATTTTCTACGTTTCTTTTACGATGAAGTGAATGAAATCAAAACTAAGTCGATAAGTCTAATATTTCAAAAGTTAAGGCTTTTATGCATAGAAACTTCAGTATTTTACTTATACTTATTAACAACTCTGATTGTGCTACATAGATACGCGAAACATTAGATCCTATGTTCAGTTTTACGCTAAAGCATATAAAATCAAAACAAAGTCGATTGGACTAATATTTGAGTAATTTTAAAGGTTATATGATAGAAAAATACAATTTTTGTACTTATACACAGTTTTGCGTCTGATACTGATATCTTAGCAGGTGAAAAATTCTCTAGGAAAAAAAAGGATGATCCAAACTAGTATAATGCGGTAAAAATTACCATGATTCTACTCTATAGGAACACCAAAAAGCATGGTAATTTTTACCGAAGTGCTTGGAATTAATTTTTGTAAAACTAACACCAAAATATTGTTTTATAATATGTGCTAAAATTTGGTAATTTTATCATGATACCTTAGAGCATGGCATAAAAACTATTCATTCGGTTAAATTTACTTTTCACTTTCTGCTGAATGCATGGCTATAATTTTGAAAAACGGAACTCCCAGCAAACTGTTATAATGTGAGCGGAAACCGTTACTACATGAATGATTTAAATGCTGTATATTTTGGTTTTATTAACAGAATTGTGCTCTTTTTTTTTTTTACCAGAAATTACTTTAACATACAGTGCGGTAATTTCACTGAATTTTTTTCCCGCATTATTTCTTATGCTTTACTTTTTACAGGCTAAATTCCATAAAATCAAAAGTAAGTCGATAGATTTTATTGTTTTGAAGTTATAAAGGGTTTGTGAGTAAATAAGTATATGTCAAAAATTATATTACTTGAAACACTCATAACTTCTAAACTCTTAAGTTTTATTGACTTAGTTTTGATCTCATTCGATTTAACCCAAAAATAACTTTGCTTGTTAATATAAGTTAAGATGTTCGAGTTTTAAATACTTATAAGTACAAAAATGTACTTTTCAGAGATAAAAAATTTTAATAAATTTTAAACTGTAAAAGCTTTATTGACTTAATTTTGGTTTTAATCGGTTCAACTTAAACACATACATAAAAGATATTGCGTAACTTAGGAGTTTTTAGGTGTTTAAATATGTATAATCAAAAATTTTACTCTTTTAGACATCATGCATGCTGAAACTCTTATAACTTCTGAACTATTAGTACTATCAATTTAATTTTAGTATCATTTGATTTAACATAAAAAATGTAAATAGGAGACAATGTCTCACTTGTGATATAATGACTCAATATATGTATAACAGACAATATCATGTAGTGAATTTTAAGTTTTACCTGTTTTTGTCACCTGTTCTCAGTAAATTCAAGATGGCGACTAAATCTCACCTCGAGAAAAGAGGCAAACTTCTATTCATAATGCAGGAATAAAACAATTCTGGTACAATTACCATACTGTATAGTAGTGAGATTTCTGGAAAAAAAAAGAACATAATTCTGGTTAATTAAGCCAAAACATACGGTATTTAAACCATTCATTTGGTAATTTTTCCGTTCATATAGTAACGGTTTACTGGAAATTCTGGTTTTCAAAATTATAGTTCTTGTTTCACATATTTATTAAAAAAAATGCGAAACTGAAAAGTAAATTTGACCTAATAAATGGTTTTTATGCCATAGTCTATGGTATAATGATGAAAATACCACATTTTATCACTTATTATGAAACTATATTTTATTGTAAATTTTACCAAACTTATTATCAAAGTGCTTCGATAAAAATTTTCGTATTCTTTGGTGATCCCATAAAGCCAGAAATACCGTAAATTATATCATATTCTGGTAATTTTAACTATACTTTTTTTCCCAATGTAGAAAATCAAAACTTAAATGATAAAAATGTTGCAATAAATACTCTGGTGTTACGAACAAGTAGTAAAACTTTTATCTTAATCTGTAATTTTACTTTCTTGCTATTTTAATTTAAAAGCTTATTAATAAAAATTATTTTAATTAATAAGCAGTGCTTGGTGCGAGCCAATTGCGGAATTCGTATCGACCATCGCTGGGATTAAAACCCGGGTTCACCTCATTGGGAGGTGAACGTTCTATCCCCTGAGCCACCACGACTCTGACGCATTAGGTTTAGTTAAAAGTGGCTACTAGCTGAAAATGGAAATTTTCAGGTCTATAAAAGAGGGAGATCAAAACAAAACAAAAGTTGTCCATTGATTTTACAGTATATTATACATTCACGTATTTTTAATAAATTTTCTATCTGTATTAATCTAATTACATAACTGTCAAATGAGAATAACTAAATCATTATTAATTATTCATACTAATTTTCTATCAATATCAATAAACTAAAACAATTCGAACATTAATGTCGATACTGTAAAGTATCGATTTTATATTACGATAGTATCGGGTGTATCATTCGTTTGATTCTGTTATTTTCGATGCTTATTTTCGATCCATCTTTCCATACTATGTTGAGTGTTTCCCTGAAGAAAGCTTTTTCCTATGTTAACATTAAATGAGTGGTATTTTAATTAGTTTTTTTTAAATATAAAATATTTCATTGATAAAAGATTATGAATATTGCTTGAACCGTGAAGTTGACTGACTGATTAATGCAATTAATTCACAAAAAAATTTATTTTGTTACAATTAACAATAAAAATCATTTACTACCCTCATATAGGACAACAGTTAATCTCCTATTTTAGACATTAATTTAGATACTAATTCCATTGAAACTAAAATATTAGTGTTCTTCATTATACTCTTGAATTCACACAAACTATTATAATGTCCTTAATATATATTTTTAACTACTTGTTAATAATAAAGCCAAACCAATGAACACACTAGGGGTCTTCAGCAAATAATTCATTTGATTTCGATTGCGTTTCTGCTTCTTCATTGTTTAAAAGTTCATTTATATAATGTGTATAATATTTTGAAAAATTTATTTATATTATAAATTATTAGAAAATATATTTATATTTTCTACCATTTCAATACAACTTTAATGAATATTTCAGAATTTTTTTTGAATAAAATTGGCAATTTAATACTTAAAATGTAAGCTTAAAATAAGGCTATCCAAAGTGGCACTCGCTAATCAGGCTGAATCTTTTTTTTACAGTTTTTTTGGGTTGGACAATAATATGGAAAATTTATTTTGCAAATTTCGAAGCAAATATCAAGTTATAAATCCTTCAAAACTTCAGTTTTAGATTTAAATATTTCACCAAATCTTCGTCCCGCACACAAAATGGTATGATGGCTATTAGGGATTTCCTTAATTAAGATTTTTTTAATCTTAATCAGAAGCTTTATTGTTTAGGATTCAAATGCTTCAACTTAATAACTAGAACAAAATTCCATCTTTTGAGTATTATAGTCCAATACTCTTACATGATTCTGAATTTTAAAAGCATTTTTTTTTTACAATAACATTACAATAACGAGAAATCCTTTAAAATCTATATTTGAATTCATTATTTCGCATTTACGAATCTCAAAAGAGATTCTTTCTACTGTATTCGTTATTACTCATTTGATGAATTTTCTGTGATTCGTTAAAAGAAAATTCACCATATTTATATTTTTAAACATTTAGAATACCAGATCCAAAATGAAATTGCCAAAACATTTTATATATATCTTGACCAAAAAGAATAATTTTACAAAGAAAAAAAAATACTGCCTGATTTCACTTCAGTAAAACTTCGGGTACCTTACTTGTTACTTCTATTATATTCTGAATTAGCCTGAAAAAAATTAAAATTTTTGTCTTGTGAATGGATTAGCTTCTGTTTTACTCAGGTATCATCATTATCATTACAATTGACTAAATTTAAACAAATGCATTAATTGAATAAAATTAAATGAATATCTAAACGTTTGATTTAAGAATTTCTTTCAATAAGCTTAAAGAATAATATATGAAAGTTGCATGCTAAATAACGCCCGGTGGCTAAGTGGTAGCGCTCCGAGCTCCCGTGGCACAGGTCCTGGGTTCGATCCTCTGGCCGGGCAAGGTTGACTCAGCCTTTCATCCTTTCAGAGGGTCGATAAAATGAGTACCAAGCATGCTTGGGAACAAAACACTAGGGGTTTCACTTTCGGCTGACCACCTAACCGGAACGACTGCTCCTGCACCCCAGAGCCCAAGGTCAAGAAAACTGAGATGGGCACAGTAGGCCTTGGCCCTCCATGCGCTGTAACGCCACTGAGTTTAGTTCAGTTTTTTTCATACTAGATAAAGAATGTATGTCAGGAAATAATAATTTCACATGATTTTAATAGTTATTAAAGTGCCCCCTAAAAAAGTTGTTTGAGGGAAATAAAATTAAGTTTTGCTGTTTTTGTTGTCGTCGAAAACCATTGAGTCCAGGGGTGCAATTGTTCTCGTTTTCCAGTGGCGCCATCTATGGCCGAGAAATCGACTTCTGCCACACTCATCCGTCACACTCATTTATAGCGCGGATCCATTCGTACATCCATTCATTCAGCCACAGATCGTGATTTTGACCTGAAACAGAGAACGATCAATCTCCAATAATGTACCCCCAGAGATATTTTATATGTTATTTTATTTCCATCGTTGAACAGGCGACAAAGTTTTTTGGGTTTGCTACTACTAATGTTCAACTCCGTAGCCTTGTAATTTTGAACTAATCCAAAAGACCAGGAAACTCCTAGACCAGTACCCCCAGAGGTTCTGATTTGTTATGGGATCATGGAGTATTTTGCTATTCGACAAATTTAACTTGCATCAGTCACAATTTACTACACGGAGAGTCTTCAGCCGGCTGGGATCAAACCCATGAAATGTTGGACATGAGCCCATTGTCCTACCAACCAGGTTATCCCGGCCTCTCCCCCAGAGGTATAATTTGTTATGAGAAAATGGAGGAACTTGTGACCCGACAGATTTTAACGTTTACCGGTCGCGATTTACTACACTGGAAGTTTTCGGCCGGCTGGATTCAAGCTCCCGTTCTTACGAACGTGAGTCCAGCGCCCTACCAACCAGGCTATAATGGCCCTAAAATGAAGTTTTAAATCATATTATTAGAATATTGAAGTATACCTTTTTTAATGAGTTTTAAAATTTTTTTCTCTTTCAGTATCCGCCCAAACATGTACTGATAAAGATGGGAAGAAAAAGCACACTAGGCCTACATTCTCTGGGCATCAAATCTATGTCTTAGAGAAGACCTTTGAACAAACAAAATACCTAGCTGGACCAGAAAGAGCTAAATTAGCATATGCTTTAGGAATGTCTGAAAGTCAAGTAAAAGTAAGATTAATTTTATTGGCAACATATTTAATAAATGTGTATTCAAAGTATTCTGAAATTACTTCCCTTAATAGGGCAATATTGAAAATTTGGAAACAATAATGTGAACTACAGATAATTTTAAAATAATTTAAATTTAATACAATTTTTACTGCATTGTAAATACACCTAAAATAATATATAAATAATGAAAAGAAAGTTTTTTTTCTCTTTTTTAGATAACTTCTTTAACTTAATTTTTAAATTTTTGCTTTATTAATTTTTTTCTTGGGTTTCCGTTTGTTCGTTGAGTCCAGGGCTAAGGAGAATAGAAGGGCTGGTTCACTCCTTTGAAGTATGTCTCGCCGCGCCGATCCTCCGACGGCACTCTAGTAACGTCACTTTGGCGCAAAGCTCGCACTTTTATTTCAAGAACGGAGCGTTTGGCCTTACTAGCTCTAACTAATATTGGATCATTTCTTTTTGCGATATATTCTAAGACATTTGTTATTTTCTACAATGACTTTCCTCAGTTTTTGCAGTGAATTTACAGGAATTTAAAACTATTATCGAAATGCCAGTTTGCGCGATTGCAACTTGCAAAAATTCTGATACAAAAACAAAAGGAAAAAGTATAATTTTTCGCGTGTTCCCTAAAGTAAATGAACAACTATGTAAAGAATGGATTCCGAAATGACACAGTTAATATAAAACAGCAATACGTTTATTCTGTCGTAAAGAACTTTTATAAGAATTCATTATCTAAATAGAAACCGCCTCGTTACTTCATAAAGAAAGGCAGGTGAAAAGAATTAAAAAATGGATAAAGTCAAAGAAAATTAAAATGTAAATAAAAAGTATAAATAAAATATATAGTATATAGTTGAAATTCTCCTAATTTCAAAACATATTTTTTAATGTAGTTATTCTAAATATTTATGATTTTTTTTTTAAAATTATATTCTCTTCAATTTAAATATCTATAAATTATATCATCGTAAATTTAAATGTCTATTGTAAAATTTCTAATGTCATTATGAACCTAAATTATTATTTTGTTTCAATAATTAGCGTTTAAGGTTGATGTTTCCTAATGATTAAGTATGAACAAATTGCTATTAACGACATATTTTAAAATCAGGGATTCTAAATTTAACTTAACTTATCGTTATAAAAGAATATGTAGATAAAAAAAAGTGTCGATATATGCCTTCATTTTTCTTAATAGTTAAAGTTAAAACTGAACTTTTTAAAATAAAGTATTTATCGTGTCATTTTCACCAACTAGCAAAACATTTTTATAAGTTTAAAATGGTATTTTTTTTAATATAATAACCAAGAAAGTTTTTTTTTGAACTATGTTTATGAACGGAAATAATGTGAAACCAGAAAAAGTCTAACTTATTTTTACAAAGAGAAAGATGCAAAGTTATCATAATATCTTTGCTTGCGATCTCCGAGATCTGTGGACACAGTGACGTCATGAGGAGGGAAATCGTAGCTTCAGCTCTAAGAGCGGAGTGAACTAGCCCTTCTATTCTCTTTAGCCCTGGTTGAGTAAGACAGCGATCAAGTTTTCCTTGAATGATACAATGGAGATTTTTGCTTGCAACATCTAAGAAACAATAGAAACTTATATTTTCTTTAGGAACAGATCTCCGTTTGCAATTTTAACTTTTTATCAATAAATTTTAACTACTTTAATATTAGTTAGAGCTACTTGGACAGTTGTCACATTTCAATTATCGATGAACAATCTCTTATGTGATGAATTATCTTAATAGAGATCAGGAAGTGACTCATTGAAGAAACTGATACTATTCACAGAGCTCTAATTAAAATTTGAGTGCCTGAACTAGCCGGAAAGTTGCCTAATTTTCGATTGACGAATAATTGTCCTTTGGGTATAACAACGCTTTAAATTCTGCTAATTGCGGTCAATGATTGAATCTTGAGCTGTCACCCAGCTCCGAATTGTAAATAAAGTTTGAGTGCTCTAGCTAGTCTAAAAGTGGTAGTGAGATGGTTATTAAAGGAAATTCTGCTCGTAGCCGTCATAAAAGGACAGAAACTTGGCAATGTCATTGAAAGTGACTCAGACAGAGCTGCTGTAGAATTTTGAGCACTCAAACTGGTCACAAAAATATGAAAATTTTGTTTGCAGAATTCCAACAGAATGCACAAAATAAAATGTAAATGAAATGTTAATTCTTTGTTGAATGTAAAAGCACTGTAAGTACTTCTACTGTGAAAGTAAAATTCCATTTCAAAAATTCCTTATTTAAAAGTACTTTTAAATAAAGAACTAATAAATAGTAAAGGTTTGAGATTAACAATTAAAATAATACTATTATCATTAAAAAAATTTAATTTTCTATTAAAAGTGAAAAATTAAAATTAATTATGTACAACTTCCATACTTAATTTTCAATCCAAAATTTCTTAAAATACCTATTAAATTTAGAACCATCACTTGTGATTCTAATACTTACTTAATAGCATTCCACTTTCTGAACTAAAAGATGCTCTTTTGAATTATTATAATGATTATAAAAATATTCTTAATCGCGAATCAATGGAAAACGCTTTTTTATTCAAATAGATAGAATATTCTGTCTCATTTTTTCGTCTTTTTTTAACTAACTTTTATTACACTATTCGAAATAAATCATACTCTAAATATAAATTTGTATTTAGATTTATTAATTCATTTATCTTTAATTTTCAAAATTTATAATTTTGTTAAATAATATTTTCTCTGAGAAATTAATATTGCTTCGTATTCATGATGATAATGTTCATTTTCATTTTTTGAATTTAAGTATTAATAGAGAAATCGTCATGTACGATAATAGGAATGAATGTACGATAATAGTTTAACATAAGTGAACTAATTTCATAGAATTCTAGTGATCCTAAAATATTTATTTGAATATTATTTTTAATAAAATAAATATAAATAAAAGAATTTGTAGTATTAATTATTTATCTAAAAAACAAAGAGATGTACTTTTCCAAAATTTGATTAAGAACAATGGATATTCAGCAAATTATATGCATTTAAATTCTAAATTCTTTCCGATATGATAACGGAACACAAATGGTAACACCAAACAATAACACCAATGGAAGAAGCTTTGACTATGATGGTTTTCATTGTAACGAGAATTGTAATCCATGTGCAAAACTAATGACACTTACAACATTAACAAGGAATTGTTCACCACAAAGTATCTGAGTAGTAATCAAGTGATATGCTTTAAATGAAACTAAATTTTATATATAGAATATTTCTTTCATGTATAGTCTTGATAGTGACCAGAAACCATATGTGGGGCGTAACTGTATGTAGGGCTTACCCCTATTAGTTGCAACTATTTTAAAATTGTGATACTTAACACACATTTCGCTTAATTTCTTAACTGGCCCCAACTATGTATATGGTTAAGTATCGCTTATTTAAAGGAGTCGGAGACACAAAAATCTTAAAAATTATCAGCTTCTTTTTATATCTTAAAAAGTATAATTACCTTTCAAACCCGGAAAATGTCATGTTTTTATTTTATTAAAATACAAGATAATATTCGGTTTCAATTTTCCTTGCTTCGAACATCAAGTACGACTAAAATTTTGAATGCTTTTTTCCTGAAAAAGCATTACTTCAAGTTTTTTTTAAAATCAATGTATCTTAAAATATGTTTTTTAAAAAAAACTGCTTAAAATTATAACTATATGTGCTATATTTATCGTACTTTAATTTGTCTTGTAAAGCTTCGCAAAATGCTTTCAGATTTATTTTTAAAAAGAATCAAACGAAAAGAAAAATAGGCAAATTTAATTTCAGAAATTTTGGCAAAAAATGGCGCAATCAAATTGCAGTAAAGACAATTTTATTTGAAATAAACTAAAAGGGTTTAGTATTTAATCGTATTTTTTCCAGTTACATCAAAAACAGGAGACAACATTTTTTTAGTTTTTTAAATTTCAAATTTTTATTAATTGACTCAATGAAAATGTGGGGTTTTTTTTAATATTTTTTGTAATTTGCAACCGTATAAAACTGTCAACAAAGTATGCACTTTTAAAAGATTCACGAAACGTGTCCTTGTCATATTTTATGAATCAAAATGATGCATTGTTCATTGCATCATTTCGTTAATATGTTTCATTGCATGATTTTGCAGATTCATATCATTGATTTGTTTGTTTTATTCATATTTAAATATTAAATAACTGTTAATTAATGTTAATGGAATATTAATTAAATATTAATTAAATGTTATTAACTAATATTAATTATGCATAAAAGCAATAGTAATAGTTTATGCCAACTGAACTAACTTTATGTTGCAATTATGTTTCAGGTATGGTTTCAAAATCGTCGCACAAAATGGCGAAAGAAACATGCTGCAGAAATGGCCAGTGCGAAAAGAAAACATGACTCAGAAGCTGAACATTTTCGACATGAAGATTTATCTGATAGAGATGATTTTGATACAAAAGGGCTCAAAATGAATATTCTAAGGCCAAACTGTAGGCATGAAGATTCATCGGAAAGCATACTCTGACCAGAGGTTCATTATTTTCATAACCACGTGATAGAAAACAATGCACTTTGTCCTGACACTTCCTACTTTTTAAGTGAAAAACGAAAAACAATAATGTATTAAAGACTTTTCCATTTGACTTAAGTGATATCGAAATTCCTCTTAAAGAGGATGGGACTTGAAAAAAAGAAAAATTCATATTGTATAGTCGCGAAAGACAAGAATAGTGAATCAAACTATGCAAATTAAACAATGCTTAGAACTGAAAAAAGCATAATGTGCATCGAACACTGCGTAAAATATGCACTTCATGTACCTCTATTCCTATTTCCTATAGATATTTTCATACGTAATTATGTTACTTAAATTTTTGAAATTCTACAAATACAGATTCATTTATGATTAATCGATTCTTGAACTAGGCGATAAGTTTTTTTTAAAAAAAAATAAATAAATGAAAACGTAATGCAGATACTTGAACTAACTGAAAGTTTTATATGTATCTGATGTTTCTCTCTAACTTTGTAAAGACAGAATTCATCGCCTAGCAGAATCAGAAAAAAAGTAACGTAAAAATATAAGGGTGATTTAAAATCATTTTTGTGTTTTTATCTCTCATTTAAGCATTTTTAATTCCACATTTTTCATTAGTTGGCACTTTCTAAAAAGTTTTTTCCCTCAACAATGTAAACTTTGACCTTTGCAAGTAACTTTGACTCAATTAAAGAAGAAAGATTGTGATATGTCCAGACAAATGGAAGTGTTGCAAAGGCCAATAGGTGGAATAATTAGATGATAAACAATCCTCTCTCTCGATGCAGTACATATAACTTCTTTGAGTTATAAAGCCTATCTCACGTACAAAAGCCAGTTAACGATACTTTAAAAACATCTCGATTTATTTATTAAAATAAAATGCATTATAAAAAATTAAAAAAATGGATACTCGCTTACCGAATACAAAATACATGATAATCAATATCAACTACTTTAATGGAATTTTCATAATTCCGTAATTTTATTTATCTCTCTTTTGTAGCAAAATAGATACTTTAAACAAATTAAGTTTCCTAGATTTGTATATGATGAAAGAAATATGTGACGTAAATAATAAAAGTTCAAAATATCATCATAGATTCTTAAATTAAGTAACCCTAAAGTTAATATCCACCCTCTCAACTTTCTAATCCAAAGTTGAGAGTTCCATAATTCCAAAAAATGTAACATTAATTATTTTTAATTCATATAATTTCTTATAATTTACTAACATAAATTATAATTTTCCAATAATTGAAAGGCTTCAGCTACAGTTTCTAGGTATTCAAAAGTGGCTACGCGCTACAAGACTAGGCCTGTTAAAAAATCTACATAATAAATGTTCTAATCTCAAAAAAGATACAAAGCGGGGTAAAATATAAATTACAAAATTACAGAGCATCATCGATTTATAACAATTAAACACCTTGAAAAAAATGCTAAAAAAATTCCAAAAACTTGCATTTGTTTATTTTCAATATCCAGTTCTGTAATATTGGATTTGAAAGATTTGGATAGAGAAAAAAACAATAACTAGTTATTAGAAAATATTTTAATAAATGTACAAAGCAAAAGAGAAATTCGAATTTGGAAGTATTTTTTCCCCTCTGAGATTATTTCTCAGGGTATTGAGTGTGTGTTTATTTCTTTGTAAGAATGCTCGCACAAAATTGATGACACTTTGCAACTCATTTTTATCCTCTTTCTCGTCCCGTTTTTGAGGCAGGAACAATCCACCAGGTGACTCTGAAGGCATCTTGTAGTGTATAGCCGCTTTAATGCATTTAAATTCCCCGCTTATAACTATAATTATATCTAAATACTCATGTTATAACTACATTCATTCGGAAGTTAAGAAGGCGGACATGGGCTTCGGTGGGCACCCTTATTTCTTACAATTTTATTATTTTAATTTTATTATTTTAATTCATTTTTCTCTTTATAAAGCTTTTATGTATATATTTATGTATATTTTAAATCACCCTATATATACTACTCAAGCCCTTGAGTGCTTAGTTATATATCAGACTAATATCGTTTTGTAAACCAATCGAAACAAAATTTTATAAAATAATTGAAAATATGATGTATAATTTGAAATGCCTGTTAGAGTCAATTAAATAATAGGAGAAAGTTTTTCATGGTTTGACATTTTTATTACAGTTTTAACGTAGAATGAATCCACTCCACAATCAACATATATACCACAAAAACTGATATACCGTAATTTTTATATAAAGTAATATTTACTATAAAATCACTGAATCACTGCAATTAAATAAATATTACTGTAAAAATTACAGTAGAAAATTTTACAGCAAAAATGGATTTTAAAGGTTAATTGGATTTTAAGGATGCTACATTCAGTGTGCCAGTACTTTTTACCGGAATTTGATCTGGAATTTTTTACTGAGAGCAGTATGAAAATCATGAGAGGTTTGTCCCATTTTTTGCAAAAATATATATTTTTTATTTATCTATTTATTTTTCAAGCACAAAATTTCCAAGTTGTCATTATTTAATTGCTTTATAATGTTTGTTATCTGTTTGCGTTATAATGTTTTCACTTTAGTTATAAACAGCATTTCTTATTAATTTTTTTAAAGTGTTGAAATTTTGGATCTAAACGAGTTGTTAAAACCTATATATAAATATCTAAAAGTGTTAAACAATATATTACGGGCAATAACTGCTAAAAAATATCAAATACTTATTTACTAATGAAATATAACAAATCTTTCAATGAAGAAATGAATATAGCAAATCTAAGCTAGAAAGATAGAACAAATGTAGGTAGAACAAATGAAATAAACAAATCAGAACACGCTTCTAAAGCTTTATTTTAATTGTTGTGTTCTCCTTCAGACTTTTTTTACCTGCTGTACCTTTTCCCGATCTCTCTTTTATTTGTTGTGTCTTGAGACTTTTTTTATGTTGTAACTCTTCCCGATTTCCTCTACGACATACATATCTGCCGAAAATTATGACTTGGTCCGATCAGTCTAACCTCCCTTAACAGCCACAATGTAAAAAATTTTGGATCAAATTAAGATAAAAAATACCGATTGAAACACTCTAACTAAATAAATATTACTGTAAAAATAGCGGTATAATACTTTATGGTAAAATGAATTTAAACGGATGATGCACTTAAAGTGTAGGTATACTTAATACCGTAATTTGCTTGTATACCATCGTGAACTCTGCAAAGAATGAATCAACGAAGATTTGGTTTTAGAAGATTATTTGGACTGGGTTTTTAACGTAACTGCGAACAGAGAGAACTTGGTGCGGAGCGAATTTTCGAAATACAAATGCTTTTTTCGATGCTGTTTAAAAGATAAATTCTAATTCTCAATTGAAACAAATAGCAAACGAATCAAGTTTTCTAACTTTAGAGGGAAAAACATTGTACAACAAAGCAGTTTTCTCCACAGTATCAAGCCAGAGAATTGTTCAACTAATAACAATTTAACGTAATTCCTAGGAATTCGAAAAATTGTGGTCAAGGTAAAAAGTTATTCAAGTAGAAAACAGACGCGCTTAAAAACAGATAGGTTTCATTCTAAAGGCTTCCGTAACAAATAAAATTCCGGACGCCTGACAATGCAAGTCTCACTAGGGTCTCTCATACTGTTTATGAGGATGCCAACTGTTTTAAAGCTTGGAAGAAGATCTTGAAACAATAAAACTCACTCCTCTAGCAAGACAGTTCTTAGAATTGGAAGATTTCTGAAAGAGGATTGTAAACTGCAATTGTTGTGTCTAGAGCGAGCATCCCAGACATGCTCTATTGAGTTAGGATCTGGCTAGCTATTCCATCTGTTGAGTACCTTCGGCTTCAAGATATTCCTCGACCAGCCCTTAATAGATCCACTCTGTCCTCCATCAAAATAAGGCGGGGGCCGACAACGCCTCTCAACACTCTTGCGATGCGTACACTGTAAAGGATTCCGGATCAAATTACGGTAAAAAGTACCGGCACTCAGCGTGCCGTAAAATCCATTTTTACTGGAATATTTTACTGGAAAATCTGATGTTCCGTAACTTTTTACTGTAATCATCGCCGTAAAATCACTAAATCACCTTAATTAAATAGATACTTCTGTAAAAATTACTGTATAACATTTTACCGTAAAATGAATTTTACGATTAAATGTATTTTACGAATGATGCTCCCTAAATGCCGGTATTTTATATCGTAAATTTTATCCGAAATATTTTACAGTGTACACATTAAAAAAATCAGGG
Organism: Parasteatoda tepidariorum; assembly: GCF_982258835.1. Lineage (NCBI taxonomy): Eukaryota > Metazoa > Arthropoda > Arachnida > Araneae > Theridiidae > Parasteatoda > Parasteatoda tepidariorum. The sequence goes on from NC_141765.1 coordinate 18,014,994, forward strand.
TGCCTTATTGATACTCTGTGTTTCAGTACAGCTTGTCTGAACTCGTAAAGGCAATATCAATCTAAAACACAAACGCTGTGGGCTTATGATCTCTTCACTGATTTCGATTCAGTTTAAACAATTATTCTCGACGTGTTCTCATATGTAGAAAACCAGGGACAAGACCATCATATTTCCAACGTCATTTAAGTGAACAACTACGGAATTCGACGCATCATGGTCTAAGCCGGCGTGACATTGTATAGTCGCGGAAATCTGCATATCTTTAAGGAAGCACCCTCAGATACACGGAAGAGATTAGGGAAAACCTGCCTCTGAAAAACCTGCTGATGCTAAAAAATACCTAAATGAAGGAATTATATTAATTGTTCCACGACCTAAGATTTATTTACATAAAGCATTTTTCAATCACGTAAACATTATGAGAGTTCTTTGTCATATTTATATTGCCGTCAGCTGGTGTCATATTTCATATTAAACCTTCCACAAGTGTAATTTTGCTGTATAATTTTTGGACTATCTTTTAGTAATGGCCATTTACGTATAGTGTTGGGTTCGTCCTATTACCTTTTTGTCATTATCTTGTTTTGTCAAACTTTGTATTTTCATTTGATTTGGTTGCTTATTTCTAAAATTCCCCCGCGAAAAAATATTTTTTCCCGAAACTTTGGACATGAGTTCACATAAAATTCAGGGGTAAGATCAGTACATTAATTACAGTTTATAATTACAGTTGACTTAGAATTTTCGATTATTCAAATCTTTATTCAAATTTCAAACAAAAACATACCTAAAAATAATTTAATTTAAAAAATTTAAATAATATTTGTCTAAATCGGTTTAATATATTATTGTTGAGCATCTAATAATCTAAGAATTAATTTATATATATCTATATATACACATATATTATTTTTCTTTCGTTTTCTTTTACTTATTTTTTTTTACTTATTTATTTATCTATTTCCTTTCAACTAATTAAATTCAAAACATTCGTATGTTTAATTCCTATAGCTTTAATTGAATAAATGAGTTTTATATCCTTAAGTTATAAATTAAAATAATTATTTTCTGCCCATCTGTATAAATTTTATACTATTTTAGAGGTCTCTCGTTATTTTATTCATTTTTAAATCAAAGTAAGAGTCTTTTAAATATAAAAAATTTATTTGCTTTGGTTGTACAACATTAAATGGAGAAATTTCGAAGAAATCAGTTACAACTTAAAAAATTCTCACGCAAAAAATTTACCGCAGCCGACAGGATTCGAACCTGTGCGGGGAGACCCCAATGGATTTCGAGTCCATCGCCTTAACCACTCGGCCACGACTGCGCGTTTTAAGAAGAATTAATAATGTTTCATAACCGAAATTGTGTTTACTTTAAAAATATTTTTTCATAATTTAGAAGTTAAGCTATATAATTATTAATTTTTCTGGTTCAACAAACGGATATAACAAAATTTAAAAGCCACTGTTAAGAGTTATTTTCGCTTTTTTTTAAACAAACTCATAAATTTCTATTACATTTATAAAAATTTATCGGGATAACAAAATTAAAAACATGATAAGATATTTAACACATAAATACATGACTGAGATCTTGCAACCTTTCTGTAGCATCACTATACAAATCTTACAATCTTCATTTCCTTCTTTAATTTATTTATATTATTAATCTCGCATCACTTAACTCCACATACTACAAATAACCAGCTCATCTTCCCTCGACTCTTTGTCTGAATTTCATTACAGAAATTATTTTCCATAATTCTGTGTGATTATGAATGAAAAAAGTAATTTATTTCAACAATTACATTCCAAGCATTCTCTTTAAATAGTATCTTTTGGACTTATGTTTCGTAGAATTCCACCAGATGGCAGCACAACACTAAGATTAAATTTGAATCTGTAGACATGGTGGGGAAACACTAATATAAGAGAATTACACCAAATATGCGTTAAGCAGAAAAATAAAATAAGTAAAAATCAATGTCGAACAAATAAATGTGGCAGGGCAGAAATGTGGAATGAATATAACCTCTTCCATTACACACACTTTGGCAATTTTGTTAAATATTTATTTACTTTATAAATATTACTTCATACATTAAAAAGAAAAATTCACATTTATTACATCAGAAATCTTTATTTTAATTATTTATTTTTTAAGATTTGATTAAGATCATTAAAAATATTCATTTAATTGAAAATTTTTATTTACTTTTCTCCGCAGAAAAAAGTGATATTTTTTCATAACATAACACAACACAGAACACACAGAAAGGCTGTCTTTTTTTCATGGCGAAAAAAGATATTTAAACGAATAAAAAGATTTTAAAATATTTGAAACAAAATATTTGTTTCATTTTTTATTCATTTCTTCCCGGATATTAGTCCTGTTACACATGTCCAATTTTTGAGGGGGCGTGAAATTAAAATACAGTCACAAAATTTCGCTCATCACCGCCCCCCTCCCAAAAAAAATCTTAAATTTTCTCTAAACATCTATAAAAAGATTAATCTCTTTTTTGCTTTTACATTTAATTAGTTTAAATTTGCAATGATTGATGAAAATATTCTCTGTTTCTCTGAAATATTAAGGAGGGATTTTAGAGAATTTTAATTATTGAGGGGGACATATACCACTCTAATGACGCCCATGAAAGCTACTAAAAGTTTCTTACTTTTTCAAACAAATATTTTTTTTCATAATTATCGCACAATTTTTCGATATTAATTTTTAAAAGAAACGTAAAGATTTTTAAAAATATTTATTTAAAATAAATTTTCATTTATATACTTTTTTTTCTTCACTTTTTTTTTTGAAAAGAAAATCCTCTACAGATAGTGATGTCATTTTCTCTTCTAAATTAAAAAATAAATAAATAAAGATAAGAGGCAAAGTTGAACTATATAAGTGGAGGACATCAGACTTCTCCATGTAGGGTGTTTTTAAAATCATTTTTATCTAAAGCACCTTTAATTTATGATAAATTTAAATTTATGATAAATTTAAATTTATGATAAATTTAAATTTATGATAAATTTAAATTTATGATAAATTTAAATTTATGATAAATTTAAATTTATGATAAATTTAAATTTATCATAAATTTATGAAAAAAGAGATTTTTGAAAAAATTCTATGTATATAAAATGTTCTATGTAAATTTAAGATAATTTTCCATCCATAAAATGACTTTATAGCTGAACAGTGCTCTTCAAAGCCTGAACGTACATCACTCAAAATCATTTTCCTCCTGTGCAATGAATTTTTTTGTTTCATATAAAATTGAACATTCAGAATAAGAAATATATCATATGCTGTGATACGTGGTTCTGAGTTAAGAGCGAATATCAAACGTATTTTATGAACATTTCCATGTAAACTTAGTGGTTAGAAATTGGATTTTGAGAATCATTTTCCTCTTTAAGAAATAATTTTTTTATTTTTATTTTTAAATTAAACATACATTTCATTAATAGCAGAATAAAAAATATTACATATGTTGTGATATGTGGTGAGTTTAGAGCCATTAGTGAACGTATTATATTGACATTTATGTATTAACTAGTAAATGGATTTTGAGTAAACACTCAAAATCATTTTCCTCTTTTTTTCCTTCTTTTTTTTTTTTTTTTTTTTGGTTTATATAAAATTGAACCTTCATTTCATGGATGGCAGAATAATAACATATGTTGCGATACGTGATTTTGAGTTTTGAGTTATTAGCAAACGTATTTTATGGACATTTCCGTGTAAACTTAGTGGTTAGTAAATGGAATTTGAGCAAACACTCATACTCAATTTCCACTTTATACTCATTTTCCAATATGACATATGTTGTGATATGTGGTGGAGTTTGGTTTGGAGCTATTAGTAAAGTAGTTTTTCATAAAATAACTAGACAAATCTGTTTTAGTATATAACAAGTAAAAAATTTTATACTTTACTTAGTTATTCTATGAAATAACTAGTTATTTTATTAAATAACTTGTTATTCTATGAAATAATTAATGATAGACCGTTAAAGTGAAAAATAAACAATTGGAAAGATATTTTATAAATTAATTAATCATAAATAGCTTCAAAAGTGCATTTTATCTCTATTGCGAATGATTAATTGATAAATAATAAAGAAAAGCAGATGATATAGGATAGCAGAGATAAAGGAAAGAGATGCTCATGTTAAGAACTACGTCAAAAAGGAATAGAATGAAGCTTACACATACGCGAATCAGTGCAAAGCTATAAGCTGAACAGGTTCGAAGAACAGATTTCACTCTTTAGCAGTAACATCTACTACTATTGAAATAATGATTTAAGCTAAAAGGCTCGAAATAAACAATCCCAATAATAAAGCATATGAAAAATCATCCTAATAACCAGTAAATTGTTTTAAAATTACTTTTATGTTGCCGAATCAGTGATGAGAAGCGGGCAAAAGGCTCTTCCATTATAAAAAAAATTTTAGTGCATAGTTGCTAACACTTTTGGTGTAGAGGTAAAGTAAAATTTTTAGAGAGTATGTAGTTGCATTTTTTATTTACTTTGTTACTAAATTTCAATTATTTATTTATTAAATTTTTGTTTGTTTGTTTATTGACAACACATATTTTTAGTCTCGTTAGAATTCATTTTTAGGATTCATTGCAAAAACATTTTGTTTAAAGAAAAAGCACTTTTTTAATAAAATATTCGCATTTTTCCAAAAAAATTTTATTTTTTCAATTTCATATAATTTTTTGCACGATAACTAGAGTTCTATATTTAAAAAGGCATTTAGTTTACCTCAACGTCAAAAACGGTGGCAACAATACGCCAATTTCCTTTACGGTACGATAATTTTATTTACCTAACACTTTAGAGCTGCACAATGGGTTATTGGTGACGGTCTGGGAAACATCCCTGAGGATGATCTGGAGACAACATACATACGTCACATCCCGTTTCACGGGGTGGACACATTCACACACCATCCATCCGCAGATTATAATTTTGACCAGAGCCAGAGCCCGATCAATCTCCGATTTAGTACCCCCAGAGGTACTGAAGTAGCGTGCACCAGTCACCATTTTGAATACGAGGAGTCTTCGGTCAGAGGGGATCTAACTCACGATCTCCCACTTTTTACAATGTAGAGAAATTTGAACTTTAGCTTCAATTACAACTTAAACACTATGGTTAAAAAGCATTAGAAAAGGTAAGAATCAGCTCTATTTTATTTATTTAAATGTATGTTTTTGGTATGTTAGCTTTTTTATTAATTTATTTATTTTATTTATTTGTTTCATTTATTTATTTACTTTACTTATTTATTTATTTATTTTCATTTGTATGTAAACTATAATCTAACGTCTACCAATCCTAAAATCTATAAAAATAATGAGTATTTGACTATTTATAAATAACCAGTGAACAAAATGGGTAACTTAACTGCTGCGTATCAGATCAAACATCCCAAAATGGAAGCGTGAAGATAAGCGAGTCCTGAATCCCTGTACGCATCTATGTATTTACAGACAACCCTATATGTATCCATATATTTATTGATAAAATCTACACCTATGCAGTTTTTTAGCTCGTTACGAATTTTGACTGAATAAGCCTTGTCAAGTTGAAGAAGAGATAGTACAAGACAGAAAAGGACATCGCGAAGATAGTTAAGGTGAAATTGGAAACCGCTACCTCCATGCTACAATGGCTGCATGTTATGTTCTTCTCTATCGGTGCTATCTGTTCTTCAGCTTGACTGAGGCTTATAAACCGTATTTAGAAATCAGCTCACAAGCCTGCTTATGTAAGTGTAACAATAAAAAGGAATTTGTTTTACATATTATATAGTACTTATAGAAGAATTTCGATCTTTGTCGCTCTAAATAGCTATATAAAACTATTAACGATGATCAAGAATACTTCCCTAGGATGATCCGGAGACATATCATCACAATTTTAATCATTTACAGATTGTATAGCTCCCCTGCTTTAGAAGCCCAAAGATCTGCACGCAAAATCAAGCACTTTATGGTAGATCAATTTACCGAAGACCGATGATCCACCTTCTCGGTCACTTCTCAGGCCTATGTCCCGCTGTGGACTGATCGTTAAGACACGGTTCTCAGCAGATCACCGAAGTCAAGCATCACTGGCTACGGTCAGTGTGCGGGTGGGTGACCACTTGGATCAGTCTGCGTAGGGACCGAGGGTGTGCGGAATTGGTCCTCGCTAAACTGTGCTACCGTAAAGTGCTCGACTTCGCGCGCTGGTAGTCGGGCTACCGAAGCAGGGGAGCCATCCCCCCTAATGAGGATCAAAATTGTGATGGCATGTCTTCGGATCATCCTCCGGGATGTTTCCCAGACCGTCGCCAATAGCCCATTGTGCAGCTCTAGTGCGACGTAAATTAACAACAACAACAACAACAGGCCTATTAAAGTGGTCCGGGTCCCCCACTGACTCATTGACAACTGCCAGTGACACTTGACTTTTATGTTCTACTGGGCTCCGTGTCTTACGATCACTCCACTGTAGGATGCATCCTGCCTATATATATACAGAATCGTGGGCTCAATTCAAGGAATATCCTGTAAAATCTGGTCAAATTTAGGAAGGGATAGCGTGTATTTGCGAAAGACAGCACACGGATATTGAACCAGCTATCTTCGTGCTTCTGGATGTTTGGCGGAAGGACAATATCCTTCGAGTATGGAGGCTCCAATAATGTTTAACGTTTGACTGTTTTAATTACAATAAATCACGGGGCCTTCTTTGCCATGCGATATCGCCAAAACACTTGCTGTATATTTTGTTGTTCTTCTCAAAGTGGTGCTATCTGTTCTTAAAATTGTTGTTGTTGTAGTTTATTTACGTTGCAGTAGAGCTATACAATTGGCTATTGGCGACGGTCTGGGAAACATCCCTGAGAATGATCCGAAGACATACCGTCACAATTTTGATCCTCTGTAGAGGGGATGACCCCCATGCTTCGGTAGCCCATTGACCTCGGGAGAAGTCAATCACTTTACAGTAGAGCAGTTTAACGAGGATCAATACCACACACCCTCGGTCCCTTCGCAGACTTATCCCAGTGGGCACCCACCAGCACACTGACAGCAGCCAGTGATGCTTGACTTCGGTGTTATACTGGGAACCGTGTCTTAATGATCAGTTCACGGCGGTACTCTTCAAATTGAAAAAAGTGTATGTATTTACAAAAAAAAAAACAACTAGCACATGTGCATGTGAATAAATAAATCCATCTCCATATAAGGGAATAAAAAGAATATCATAGCTGATCTATCCGAATTTAGAGTCCTTGAAGAACTATAATATGGTTTAAAGTTAAATAAATTACTCTGAGAGTTATTTAGTTTACTTTTCAATGATTTCAGTTTAGGATCTTTAGTTAACAATCATTTTGGTTTGATATGACTAAGATCTTCTTTATCAAGCGTCATCTATAAATGAAGTGACAAAAAATAGCAGTTTATTTTTAAAGCTTTTAAAAATAACTATTTAATTCCTTTTACTTATTTATCATTAAATTATAATTATAAATCTAACAGAAAAACCGCACTTTTGCTACGGTACAACTTAAAACGAAAAGAAAAATATTTTTGATTCCAAAGAATTTAAAATAAATGACGCATAAGCTTCAATGCAAAGACCTTTCATAAAACCAGTTCAAAACATTTCTAAGTTCATTAAAGTTTGACAGACGAAGGAAAACTAGTAAAAAAAAATAAAAAAAATGAACGATTTTGATTTACCGCAAAGTTCTTTGTTCATTGATTGTGAATATGCCTAAGCTTTATATTTAATTTAAAAAGAAAAGGAGGAAGAGTCAATGAACAAAAGTATTACTTTTTCTTTCATTTTGGAATTTAGAATAAAAGAATGCATTTTACGACCTACATTTACTTTCGAACACCCACCTATGAATTCTTTTTTGACTAGTCATTCATACAATTTGTTGCTTTATAGAAACTCGTTATCTAACAAATTCTTTCAGATTAAAAAAATTCTTTCAGATAAAACGTTTTTATATTTATTTCTTACATCTGAGAAGGACAGATTTAAGGAGATATCAACAACAACTTCAGAACAGGTACTTCTGAAATAGTTTTAAGGGAACTTTAACCTTTTAACTCATTAGATTCCTTAGTCCCCTTTTACGGAATGTTCGTTTAAAAAAATGGGTAACACCTACTTGAAGAAATTTGGGCCAATTGAAGCTACATTCTTTTGTTTCCTAATATTGTTTCCTGATAGATACTTAACAAGTTTCAGAAATTTCCACTAAGTAACACCATAATACACGAAAACAACTGTTTGCCTTTTTGCAAATGCGATGTTTTTCCCCAAATGCTCTTCAGATCTTTTTGAAAATTATAATTGTATTGCCTCAAGTTTTTTAAATTTATTTATATCGAAGAACTAAGGCATTTATTTCAATCATAAAACTAGTATTATAATGAATACAAAACTCTTTATCAGGATATGGAATGCTGCTGATGTGATTTTTAAGGGGACATTCAAGCGTGGTTTTGAGTTATTTTTTAACCTGTCCCCTTTTGTTAGCGAACGTATTTCAGTCCCCTATGCTTACTTAAGACATATTTTTTTAAAACATAATTTTTTCGTAAATAATATCTTAAAAGCCTTTTTTTTCTTCTTGATAAAGTTAACAAAAATGTTTATGTTTTCTTTCTCTTTTGGTTTAATTAATTAATTTATGTATGTCACCTGCAGAACTTACGGTGGAATTATGATGTCATTAAAAAGCTAATTAAGCAAAACATACTTCCTGTTATTTTCTGAAATTGTAGTTTGAATAACAGCTTCTTTCATTCACAATAATCAAAGTTTTTGATTGAAAAATGTGTAAAGTCATATAATTTTTTAAATTTCTGTACAGTCCTTAGTATTACAATTAACCTGTCCTAAATCTTAACCCTTTTCTTTTAATAAAAAAATAAAACCACTGATTAAAAATTTGGCTTATCACAAAATTCGTGTATGCACGGAAAAAAAATCAAGCAAAATTACCGCACTAGTGTAGTAAAGAAATTTCTGGTTGGAAAAAAAAACAATAATAAAATAATTTAAAATCTGGTAACAAAACCAATATATGTAGTATTTAAATCAATCATTTGGTAATTTTTCCATTCGTTATGGTAACTAATTATCGGGAATTGTGAAATTGAAAATTATAGCTCTTAGTAGCAAACATTTAGTAAAGAAACAAATCTGAAAAGTAAATTAAATCGAATAAATGGTTTTTATACCATTCTGTATTGGTTTTTATGCCATATTGTGAGCATCGTTGACACAATGTTCAAAATAAATATGGTTTTCGTTGCAGATAGGGATTTTTTAATTGGGTTGAGTGGGTGAATCCGTTAAAATAAAATTTATTTCATGTCATACTCAGATTTTTTTTTTCAAAACACCTCCATTTTTTTTTTAAAAAAAGTTTACTTTTAAAAATCCTACGTGAAATAAAAACTACATTCATGTAGTTTAAAAAAAATCAAAATGGAATCAAATTTGAATAATTTTTTTTTCAACTTATGAATAATTTAAAAAATAGGTTATAAACATTGTATTATACAAGCTCTAATTTTTTAAATTTTTGAATTTGTAACATATTAAAATGAAGATTGAAAAATGTAGAATGAGATAATAAAAAAAATTTTGTTGGTGTTGTTGTGTTGTTACTTTTACCACTTGCCAATCCAGCAAGTCTGCTTGAAATCAAGTGAATTTTCAAGACAGAGAGTGCGTTTCTTGTTTTTTCAGTGGCTCCATCTATCACCAGGAATACGACTTCAGCCACACACGTCACAACCCGTTTCAAAGGAAGGACCCTGTCATACTCTATTCATTCATCCACAGATCAGAATTTTGACTTGAACCAGAGAACGATCAATCTCCAATTCAGTACCCCCAGAGGTATTGATTTTTTTTTACTTTGTAACCCCAAAAATTTAAAGTGCACCTGCCACCATTTAAAACACGGGGATTCTTTGGCAGGCGGGATTAAGACTCGCGTTCTCACGAACACGAGTTCAACGTCCTACCAACCAGGCTATCCGTGTAAAATATCCTCAGTGGCAGACAAATCATAGGTCGGGGCCGGGATAGCCTGATTGTAGGGCACTGGGCCCATGTTCAAGTGGTCGTGGGTTCGATCCCCGAAAGCCGAAGAGTCCCCGTGAAGTAAATGGTGACTGGTGCACGTTAAATCTTTCGAGTAACAAAGTCCTCCATGCTCCCATAGCAAATCATACCTCTGGGTGATCCAGGAGTTTCCTTGTCTTCTGGATTAGTTCAAAATTACAAGGCTACGTAGTTGAACATTAGTAGGCGTAAACCCAAAATTGGGTCGGCTGTTCAACGACGGTTATAAAATAAAATAAAATCATAGGTTAGAGTCCCCTTGCTGTTAGACTAACCGTGTGAGGTTTTGGTGGCAGTCCTCTCCATGTAATGCAAATGGGGACAAGTTTGAATTAAAAAGTCCTCCACAAAGGCAAAATTTCTGCCAATGCTTGACCTTGGAGTTCCTTTGTCTTCTGGATTGGATTCAAAATTTCAAGGCTACGGAGTTGAAGATTGGTAGCCGTAAGCTCAAAATTGGGTTGGTTGTTCAAAGACAAATATAAAATAGAAAATAGAAAAGCAGGTTATCCTAGCCCATTAAAAAATTATTTAGTTTGTCACAATCTGTACAAAATTAATAAAAAATTCTTTCTTTTTTTTTTACTGACTTCTGCTGCGTTGTTTCCCCTTGATAGGAGAAGAGTCGTGAGTGTTAACTGAGAATTAAAAATGAGTGTCCATTGAATGTAACTACTCAATAATATCAGAAATTTGGATATGAGTCATTTCTGACCTCTCTATTCTCATTGATACCATTGGATTAAAATTAATACGCAATTGTGGATACTTGTCAAATTAAATTCAATCAGAGCAAGAAACTAAAAGTTTCAGATCATCATGAAATTTCACAGCATTAAGATGCGTGACAAATTAGGATTATAAAACGGTGAAATACAGAAAAACAAACGACTACTGTACAAAAGAATGCCATCCTGAAAACCTGTTGATCCTAACGCAGTTTACAAAATTAAAATCGATTTAAGCTACCACTATAAGAGACTCAAAATAAGTAACATTTTTGTTACGAATTTTTTAATTTTTTTTTATTTTAATTTTCAGTGTTTTTGCTAAAAAAAGTAATTTTTTCAGAAAAATCTAGTCTCTTGTCTTGTCTAGCCTCTTATCTAGTACCCATACAAAATTTCGTAACAGACTCCATATTTATAGCCGAATTACGAAAGTCTAAAATTCAATTTATTCTTTTCTTACCAGAATTTCGCAATAATAATAATAATAATATTTCTTTAGAACTTCCTTGCTTCTAAAAATTTTAGTGACTTCTTGAAACATTTTAAAACTTAGTTTGCAAAATTTAGACATGAGTGTACCATTTTTTTTTCTTAATTTTTTCTTCATTTGAAATAGTAATGTGGGGACAATTCTCCGACTGATTGTTCAACTGGCGTATAAATGATCCATTTGTAAAAAGTGTACCACCTATGATGAAAGTTTAGGTATTTTAATATTATTAAATTAAATTAGAACACAAACAAAGGCAATATTTTTAGTAAGTATGCGAATAGTTTAGTTCAAAATTGTTTAAAGCTTTTGTTTTCTTACTTTCAAAAGTTAAACTATTATGAAGCTCCTTAAATGAGTCACGTACATTTAGTAACTATGTTTTATGTAAAATGACACAGAAAAGTTACAATTATCATACACGTAGCACCTATGACAAATGAAATAATTACACCATTTTTCAATTAAGTTACTTTACATCAAGCAAATAAAGATTCTCATAGAGAATCTATACATAATTCTTTTCTAATGAAAGATTTGATGCAATATTGATTTCAGAATATATGGCATATGGCAGGCATTCAACATTCTCCAATTAAGTACAATTTTCGTTCCAAAAAATTGGATTGAAAATTATTGTCTCAAAATTAAATATTATTTTTTATCAAGGAACTAATATTATTTTCCATAATCACTATAATGTTCGAAAATATTGGCACATGCAAGTCGACCTTCTCCAAAATCAGGCTCATTAATAACGACAGATCTACCTATGACACTAGCCGGTCCTACAAGTGGAAGCATTGGGTCTGTAAAATAATATCGTGATATTTGTTGTTTATTTCCCTGAATTCCAAACGGAGGGATATCAAGGTGCCGTAATTTGCCAGAAAAGTCTCCAACTTGGCATCTTTGAGGTGCTAAACCGGAACAATGACTAAAGTAAAAACCATTAACGCTGACATTGTAAGGATTGAACACTGAACCAGCTTGAAGGCATTCTATACCACTCAGGCTAAATCGTTGGCCAGTTGGAATTGCTCGTTCGTTTACATGCCAAGGGTGATGATAGGTCTTGGTTTGAGACGCAGCTGATGGATAAGATAGCTCTAAATATACAGAAGTGTCTGCAACAAGGTCATCTCTGTCTTGTCTTAAAATAAGTTGTCCTTGTAAAGGAAAATCAAATGTTGCAAAAGCAGTAATAACTCTCCTTCCAGTAAGTTCAATATTTCCACAAGCAAGAGGTTGACCATCGGGATAATAAATCACTATAGCTCTACCAATCACACTGTTTACTCCAAACAAAGATAACTGAGGGTCATAAACTTGCTGAAAATGTTTTTCTGCATTATTTAATGGTCCAAATTTTCCACTCAAATCACCAACTGCGTATTGATCTGAACTACCCTTATTTGGCTCTGGAACGGCATCTGGTGATTTTTTCAGTGGATTGTAGATAATGGATTTTACATTGGGACATACCTCAGTCTTGTCTCCTCTAAATATTAATGGTAATTCATCAATTCCATAGCTGTAAGCTTTTTTATTCAAATCATTTAAATTTATTGTAACTAGAGTTGGGTCAAAAGGAGATTCTTGCCGAAAAGATATCTCTCCAGATGCTTCCGAATCAAACTTTGCCATTGCTTGTCTAGGTTCAATTGGTACTAGACGACCACATGCTAGAACTTCTGATGGATCAATATCAGAATATATGGCAATATAAAGACTATTAGCAACTTTTTCAAGAATGGGAGCAGAGACAACTGAGTGATAAGTACGACCAGTTATTGAACTGGGTTCACGCCCAACTGCAGCATATCCTACTGCCTCGGAAATGTGGAAAAAGGGTGTTGCTTGAAGATTAGCACAATGTGTGACTTCATTTTGGAAAGTAATTGATGGAGATTCAGAGGCACCTGAAATGGATTGCATGATTGCCCAACGATGAATCGAATCCCTTCTCGTTCCATTTACGTACCAAAGCTGTGATGAAATTCCTGTACCAAATGCACTTTGTCTAACAACAACTGTTCCTCCAAGGGGTGAAAATAGTTTAGCTTGGTAAGTTCGTATTCTCGATGTAGGTTGAATTACTGCGCATGAAATTCTTCCGGTTTCAGGGCTTCGTAGTACGAGAGTTCTTCCTAAAATGGATGCATTTGGAATCAGTTTCAGATTTGAAAGTAAAACCATATCTTGACCAGCTGTAACCGTTCCGTGTTTTTCAGTGAAATCAATATATCTGAAAATATAATATATGTAAATGAAGTGAAAAATAGTATTTGCACTTTACAACATTGGAACATCAAGCACAAATTAAAATTTGTAAACAGAGAAAATTAATTTTTGAAGCGTATATTAAGAACATAACGGAACCTGGATAATTCGTTAAAATCATAAATTACAATCAAAATACAAAGAAATTATAGTAAATTCATATATTATAGTAAATATGTCAAATCAAATCAAATTATAGTAAAATTTGATAATTTGATTTGACAATAGTAAGTCAATATCAAATTATTGCAAAAATGTCCATAAAAACTGATATAGGAAAAAAACGATTTTCCGCGTGTAAAGGAAAGATTTTTCTACTCCACTATTCATTTCACTGCATAACAACTCTGGGGAAAACGGATTTTTCGCGTTATTGATTTGTCAAAACTTAGTGATCTGCAAAATGCAACAGAGGGTGATTCAATCGTTATTTTTGTGTAAAATGGGGATAAATGGCCCTTCCCTCCTTGATCTTCAAATATATGTAAAAATGAAAAAAGACATATGGTTTATAATGTATATTCATTAAGGTGAACTGAACTACCAAGAATATATGACCAAAAAGCAGTTTGACTTGATCACAAATAGTTCCTACAAATGTAGAATTATTTTATAATTTTATTTCAATTTTATTATTTTTACAATTATTATTTCAAGTTGATTTCTTAATAAATATGCTCTAAATTGTCGTTATAGAGCATAGAGAATAACAAACCTTCATTATCTTTCTACTAATTTAATCATTATTTCTTACATATTTTTTGACATGTTCCTCATTTTCAATTGTGCGAAGGATTATAAAAACAAATCTTTTGTTTAATCTCTTCTATTAAAAAAAAGAAAAAAAAACATTTTTCATAAAAATATTTATCTTATTTATTAAAACAATACGGGCATATTATCTTCAAATAATATTCCTTGAAACCATTAAAAGTTTAATAATATTCTTGAATCTTTAATTTTTGTACTAAATTATTCTAAATAACGATATTTAATTAGCATGCTACCCTTTTATGTTGATCTATATAATCAAGCAAATAAAAATTGATTATACATATTACAAAAGATATTACAGTTCAATTTTAACGGGTACATGGTTCAATTTAGCACCTTATTAACCCTTTGTAGCAGAATTTTCGTTACACACACATTTTTCATGTATTTTTTATTATTTTGTACTAATTTAGGTCAAAATAAATGAAGAATATTACATGTAGCATTTGAATAATTTATGGTCATGAAATAAAAAATGAAAAATCGGTATCTTTTTCTGCGTTAAGGGGAAGTAAAATCTCCTAACACGACTCACTCCCAAGTAAAAGAAAGTTAAATTTGCCCTTACTTGCAGTTGCTTATATCTAAAGGAAACAGTTATTCCTCATTGAAATTTCGTTAATTTACAAAATCGATTATTGATAAATTTTTGATGATGAATGAAAAAAAAAAATTCAAACCGTTTTTTCTCTTCTGAATTTTATATTTTAGAGCAAATGCAATTCTGCTAATCTAGCATATATTTTTGGTATAAATTTGATTGTTTTTATAATTAAAAATTAGAGTGTTAGAAAAAAAATTATAAAAGAGACACCTAAGTCCCCTCTGGGTCAAAAGTTTAAGTTTGCAGCAAATTTTCGCGATATTATGGTTCAATATACCCATATTATTTTTCATCGTTTAACAAATATTTTCGAAAACGCGTATTGCAAATTTGAGTGCAAAATGTTAATTTCATACTAACGTTCGTCCAATTTTTTCATCACTGCAGGGATTAGCAGTTCCTGGTATAGATGGAAATTCATGAATTTTCCATCTGAATTTCTCTCCATAAGTTCCTCCTCTTAAAAATACCCGGATTGCTGTTCCTTTTGGATCATCAAGAAATTCAATATTTCCTTGTAAACCACCTGAGTTTATGCTTGCTACTAAACCACTGCTACTTACGGTGACAACTTGCGACTCTATAAAGATAAGATGATTTTTATTAGTTTTGAGGAAATGACACAATTATTTAGGGAATTACAGAATAAAGATACAAAATCGATACAGAGGAAATCAAATATTGGAATAGGTTTTATACCTATAAATATATTTGATAAAATAATGTGTATAAATATAATAGCAATTTA
This sequence comes from Parasteatoda tepidariorum, assembly GCF_982258835.1. NCBI lineage: Eukaryota > Metazoa > Arthropoda > Arachnida > Araneae > Theridiidae > Parasteatoda > Parasteatoda tepidariorum. The sequence continues at coordinate 18,030,809 of NC_141765.1, forward strand.
CATAAATACATTTGTAAAATTACCGTACTGAGTGATGATGAAAAAAATATCAAATGAATGGTTAAAAAAACGTACATTTTGGTTTTATTAACCCAGAGTATGGTTTATACTCCGGGTTAATAAAACCAAAATGTACGGTATTTTAACCATTCATTTGATAATTTTTCTGTTCACATGTAAATGGTTTACAGAAATTCTGTTTTTCAAAATTATTATTCTTATTATCAAATATTTAGTAAAATATTCAAAATTTAAAAGTTAATTTAACCGAATAAATGGTTTTTATGCTATGCTCTAAAGTATCGTGATAAAATTACCACATTAACCAAATTTTATCACATATTATAAAACTAAATTTTATTGTTAATTTCAAGAAAAATGTATTAAAAATTGTATTACTATTATTATAAATATCATTGTTTATTTTACCAAAATATTACAAAAGTACTTCTGTAAAAATTACCGAGCTTTTTGGTGTTCCCATACAGCTAGAAACACTGTAAATTTTACCATATTCTGGTAGTTTTGATCATACTTTTCTTCTCTGTGTAGCAGTTTATCTATTAATAATAGCGATATCTATCAATAATAACGATTTATCTATCCGAATATACATTGGAACAATATATATTAATCATCGTTTCTGCATCAATCCTATTTAGTTAACAGCTGTTAATTATAAAAGTGTAAGGGTTTCAAAAAGTAAAGATGTATAGTACTATAGTGCACTAAAATTATAGTACGCAAGCATTAGGTTTATAGGATTTTCCCCAAACTAAAATTCAATTTTCATAGTTTGACAAGCTCACATCAAATATTGAAATTATTAATACTAAAAATTAAATATTTTCAAAAATCAGATGAAATAAGCCCTTCTTCTTGTAGATTTATTACTTTCCCTTTTAAAAAATTTAAATTAAAAATTTAAACAAAACTATTTAGGAAATTCTAAAATATATCTTTCAAGTTTCTGATAACTATTTCAAATTATATAGCTAAAATATTGGCTCTAATTTTCACTCAATTTTTTCTATAGTTTCTGGAAGTCGTTTTAAAAAAAAGCATGAAAGTGATCTAGAAGAAAACAGAATTCAAAGTACTTCAAGTATAATTCAGATTTTATAGGGTTATTATTTTAATAATTTTTCTTAATAGGTTTTCTATTTATTCTCTTTTCTTTGCAGCATTCTTATAGTCAACTTACATCATACCAATATTTCTTACGAATAAACCCAATTTAAACAAATGATAACAAATCAACACAATTGCTGAATATATCTTTCAATCAATGGAAACTTTTTGAAATCATATAACAACTCATTTAACCTCATATAGTTATTTTCTATAGTTTTTGAGCTAAGAAAAAAAAATTTAAAACTTAAAAAAAAAAAAAAAAAAAAACGAACGTGAAATAGTAATTATATGAAAACCGAATTCAAAGTTTTAGCTTCACTCGAAGAGAAAAACAATTTTTTTTACTTATGAGAAAAATACGAAACTAGATTTTCGATTTTGAAGAAAAAAGCACATTTTTAATCATTTGTACGAGAATTGATAACCATATTTTTATAAAAATAAAAACTCAGTATTTTTTCTATTTTTAAATTTTTAAATTTTCGTGTGTTTGAGCACTTAAGCCATGCTCTCTGTTTATATAAGTCTTCAGAAAGATTAATAAAAACTGCTAAGTTTGCCACCAACTTAATTTACAATTAAAAGTCTATTAAATTGCTTTGCATCTGCACGGAAAAAGCTATTACGAAAATATACCTTACAAATTCGCTATGAGCATATTAGCTTTTCCAGGAAATGTAAGATTTCCCTTAAATTATCGATGAAACACAAAATGTTTTTGAAAAAAACTGTCGTAATGAGGAAGAAAATACAAAACGTTATGACCTATATTATTGTTAATGCAGCAATTAAATATTCATATCCTCTGGTTATTGATACCAATTCTTGCACCTGACAATTTTGTTCTCTTTACCAAAAAGACTTTCTAATTACCCGAAGGTATATTAATAACTTTCACTTACTACATTACTACGCCTGAATGCAAATTAATCTTTATAGCGGTAATAAACTATCTAGGCAATGCATATGTAATAAAGATTAGCGATATAATCACAATTAGTATATGAATCGATAATTTTTTTGCTATCTGTTGAAAAAGTACCAATTATATTTAAAACGAAATATTTCCAATTTATTATTAATTTTGTTCACTTTTATGAGTGTATAGTATATTTTATAAATAATTATAAAAATATATTGTATACCTAATAAACTATCTAGGAAATATGGGTTGTTTAATCATAAATTGATTAACTTGTATATATATATATATATATATATATATATATATATATATATATATATATATATATATATATATATATATATATATATATATATATATATATATATATATATATATATATATATATATATATATATATATATATATATATATATATATATATATATATATATATATATATATATATATATATATATATATATATATATATATATATATATATATATATATATATATATATATATATATATATATATATATATATATATATATATATATATATATATATATATATATATATATATATATATATATATATATATATATATATATATATATATATATATATATATATATATATATATATATATATATATATATATATATATATATATATATATATATATATATATATATATATATATATATATATATATATATATATATATATATATATATATATATATATATATATATATATATATATATATATATGTGTGTGTATTTACAGAAAGTGATGATTTATTTGTTATTAATTAAAATATTCAAAAAAAGAAGGAAAGCAAAGTCAAAGCAATCAGGAAAAAGAAAACCATCAAACTAAAACGAAAGTAAGAAGTAAGAAAAGTAATGTATAAAGATAATGTCATAATAAAAAAGGAAAACTAGTTGAGAATGTTAAGAAGAATATATAATCAATCTATGAAAAGAATTTTTAAGGAAGGCAATAACTTTATTTAAAATCTTCGATTAAACCCATTGTTATCAGAGAGCATGACATATAACATAATTAGAAACTTTTAAATCCCATTCTTTCAGAATTTAAATATCGATAGTTAATCTTGTGATTATAAAAATATATTAATGTCAACAATTAAAATAAAAAAACTGGTAGAAATGCCATATTTGTTTTAATTTTTTATCCATTAAACTTAAATCGAATCTATTTTTAAATATTTAACTTAAAAATTGCACAAAAAAACAGAATTTCCAGAACTAATTTCAGACTGTCATTGTTCTAGACTACCGACAAATTTTTTTTAAAAAAATGCCCTTTAAAATATCTCTTTAAATGTGATAATCAAAAATAGTCTATATTTCATTTTTTAAAGAAATCAGAAAAATAAACCTTAGCATTGGGTAAAGAAAGAGCAACAAATTATTTACTCTTTATTTAATCCCACTTTATAATCTCGTACGATAAAAACAAATAAGATTTTAATATTTATTTATTTCTTATAATTTCTTTTCATTATCACTGCTATCCTAGTCACCGCAATATCAATGAGTTGGTTTTTCTGCATTGTAATTTGCTTATTTTTTAGCATTATTTTTATCACTAATGATAACGTTTTGCATAGTTCACTTCTTTCTTATTAAAATTGCTGCTGAAATACCCATCTCTCATTAAGAATTCTTCACATAGTATATAATACTTCCTTAGGGGTATTTCCACGTCATTTTGTTACTTTTTTATATTTTGTTTCTTAGAAAACACCCCATTGTTTCAACTGTAAAACTACCTTCAAGTATGTAAGTTTATGTTTGAGGGATTAAATAGTTGATATTTTTTCTACAAACTAATATTTCTACTAACTTCCTGCTAGGTAAAGATTGGCAACTTATTAATATTTGAGTTTTTAATGACAAAACCAAGAACTTGAATGTTAACAACATATTATTATAAAAATATTAGTGAATGATATTATCATTTCTTAGTTTACTTATTTGCTTAAATGTCTATTTTTTTAAGACGGGGAAACTATAGCATTTACACTATCAAATGACAGACACTGCACTGCAAAAAATTTATGATCAAATTATGGTATAAAGTACTGGAATTTTGGGTGCCACCCGCAAACTCCACATTACCGTTCAATCCATTTTTACGGTAAAATATTATACCGTAATTTTTGCAGTAATATTTATTTAATTGGAGTGATTCAGTGTATTTACTGTAATTATTACTGTACAAATTACGGTATATCAAATTTTTTTTCCGTGGCATATTCCGGTAAAATGGATTTTACGGTAAAAAGTACCGGCAGCCTGTGTGCCTGTAGCATTTACCGTAATTTGATCAGGAATTTTTTATAGTATGGCTTCGAAGCATTCACCTCGAAAGCATTTTTAAAATATCAAAACTTCGTTCGAAGTAAGTGCAACATAGTAACTCTATAAATTTTTTTGTCATTAATTTTAAACCTTGAAAAAGTTCAAATATAGATTTAAATATCATGACAGTAAATGCTTATGGTTCTCAGATCAATATTTTTTAAATCGTAAAAAAGTTTTTTAAAGAAGACTCGATATCATTTATTTCTTATTTTCAGAGTTAAAGTTGAATAAAATTCAAAATGATTATAAAAAAACAAATTTATTTTATTATGATTCGAGTGTCTTATTGACCTATATTCAGGATCAACAGGGGACAAATTTTAAACCTCAATGTCACGTTAAAGTTTCATTTTCATGACCTCCTTAAAGAAGTTAAGACTATTACCCTTAAATAACCCTAAGTTAATAACGAGTTCAATTTTTAGAAAGCAATGGGGGTTCACTTTAAGACTGTCTTAAGTTTTGACACGGAACTCACATTAAGGTATGTCATTAATGTCATAATCTAAGATTGTCTTACTCTGTGCGTTGAATGATATTCGCTTGGCCTTAAAAAGTAAAAGATATAAAATTATTTTACACACTGCATTTAGCTTGCTTAAATACCCTCAAACAGACCTTTTTTAATATTTAGGTTTTTAACCTTATGAATTCGGTTAAGTACAGTTATAAAGAAATCACTACTGTCGCAAAATTCCCTATACACTGTAAAAAATTCCGGATTAAATTACAATATAAAGTACCAGAACTTTGGATGCGTCATTCGTAAAGTCTATTTTATCGTACAACCTATTTTTACCGTTAAATATTATACCGAATTTTTTCAGTAATATTTATTCAATTACAGTGATTTAGTGATTCTACGGTAATTATTACTGTAAAATTGTACTGTATACCGAAGATTTTGTTCCGTAACATATTTCGGTAAAAATGGATTTTACGGTAAAAAGTACTGGCAACCTGAGGGCCAGTACTTACTTTAATTTAATCTGGAATTTTTTACAGAGTATATCGTTTAAAAAAAGATAAAAAAAAAACATAATTCTGGTAATAAATTCAAAATATACTGTATTTAAACCATTTATTTGGTAAATTTTCGTCTATCATCGTAACGGTTTACCGGAAATTCAGGTCTCCAAAATTTTAATTCTTTTTACTAAGCATTTAATAAGATTCTAAAACGGAAAATTAAATTTAACTGAATAAACAGATTTTATGCCATGCTCTAATCATGAAAAAATTGTACTGTTTTTCTACATTTACTATACGAAACAGTACCAAAGCGCTTCGATAAAAATTACTGTGCTTGGTGCTCCCATAGTACCACGATAAATTTGACCATATTCTGGTAGTTTTGACCATGCTTTTTTTCTCAAAGCACATTGTACCTTCTCATATGAGGTTGTTTTAACTAAATGACTAAAATTTAGCATAATAACTGAAGAAACTGATATAATTTCTCCATAAATGAATGCATACGAAGTGAAATTTTTCAAAATTAAATTTCATCAAAAAAATTTCCTTTCTAAAAAATTTGCATTGAATTGAGAGTACTGTCACGCAATCTAATGGAATTTCTCAAGATAAATAACTCACATGCGTAAAAAAATACGCTATGTGAGATATTTAAAGATAAAATGCTATGTGAGACATTTAAAGTGAGATATACTACTATAACGCTTACAAATACATGAATTAATTTATCTTAATTACATTCTGTTTAACGACCAGTTGGTGTCATTTAGGTAATTGTGACCGCTAATTGCTATATTAGTCACCAAGCACTTTTTTTTTTTAAAAAAAAAAGGTCATAAAAAGCTCCCTTAGGACACTACACAGAAAAACATGTGTTTTTGACTATTCGAAAGCAAACTGAAACTGGTATTTAAATATAAGATTCTCTTGTGTATTTTTAGAGAAATTAGAACGTTGAACTTTTGAATCATCTTAACAAGAATTAATGTAGGTCAAAAATGTGAATTCTGTTTACGTTCTGTATAGAAACAACAGAAATTCTTTAATAGTCATTAGTTTACACGCAACTTATCGAAGAAACTGCTTGAAGATACAATTTTACAGTCATCGAGCACTGACCTTTCATCGAATGATTTACTAATTCTGATGAAATCAATGTCGCTTTTTATAGAAGAAGAAAGTAAAACTGTTTCTTTTGTACAGGAAATACCTGACTGTTGGATAATAATGACTACTTCCTCATTTATTTTAATTCTTCTTCAGATTTATTGTTACTTTTAAGATAGCAATGGCATCAATGTAAGATATTGTCGATAAATCATGTTCAAAACCAACCAAGACGAAACTTAAGGATGTTATACTTTGATGTTATATTGTATTAAAACTCGGCATTCACAAATCAATTTTACTTTATTATATCATCCACGTTGAACTGCTGATCCATGTCGGATTTCAGGCTATATTGAAGCTCAACTCCATTGCCTTTTTTTTTATTTTAAATCCAACCTAGAAGAACTTCTGGATCAAGAACTAGGACCAATTTATCTTCGTGGAAGACATTTTGAGTGAAACAGACAGGCATCCACGTAACATCAAAGGAAAAACCACAAAATTTTTCGTGGTTAGCCCAACGGCAAACTCGCCTAACTACTGGGACTATTTTTAATTATACTGTGGTCAGTATGAGCAGGAAGCAGTAAAAGAATTCACCAACCATCATCCGGTTTCAAGTTGAGATATAAAAATAATGTAGAATAATTTGTATGTATAGAAAAAAAAATTAATAAAATAGTTTTATCAAAAATTTCTCTTCTCTCTTTAATCTCCCCTATTCAAACAAAGAAATTTTGAAAATTTAAATAAATATAATACTTGTTACTAAATAGTTATAATTTTAAAATAATACTGATTATATCCAATAACCATACCAATAAATATTGATTTCTTACTACACCGGTAATAATTAGGAAAAAAAAGCTTAACTTAACTTGAAACTGTTTTAATTAAAAATAACTATTCAATTTAAAATTTTAATTAATTTAAAATACGAGTACTTAGGCATTGATAACAAATTTTAGGAATGCGATACCATATGAAATTCTTAATTAGAACTTATAATTTTATTTTATGTCATTAGCACTATTGCAGTCGATTGGAAAACCAAGTTTCAAAAATCTCTTTTCTCACATTCTAATTCCTTGTTTAAAGGCAATTAAAAACGCGTATTGAAGTAAAATACTATTAAATGATGATGGGGATACTGAAAATGTTTCAAATCAATGAACAACCAATTCACGTACGGCATCTAAGCATTCTTTCTGTAACCTTGTAGTTTTGAACTTAATCCAAAAGCGAACAGAACGGCTGAGGCAGTCACTGTGAAAATTAAAATAACAAAAAGTTATCAGTTATGTTACTCGCCAAGCGAGCTGAATTTTTGCTAGAATTTTGATTATATGGATGGAAAATAATATAGGCGAACAAAGCAGTTTAAAAACTATTTATTAGCGATCGATATTTAATTTTTCTAGTTTTTATATTGTTTTTAAAATTGCAAGGAAAATCAGGGCAACTGCAAATCTTTTTTCAATTAAGTATAATTTCGAAAATTTAATATCTTAGTAATGTGTACAATGAGAAAAAAAAACTGCTTATCTGTTTTAAAAAATAAATAAATAAATAATTAAAAAAAATACATATACGGTACTTAACACATTCATTTGGTAATTTTTCCATTTATGTGGTAACGGTTTACCGGAAATTCTAGTTTTCGAAATTATAGCTCTTATTACCACATATTTAGAAGAAAAAGCAAAATTGAAAAATAAATTTAAATGAATAAATGTTTTTACGCCATGCTTTAATGTATTATGATGAAATTACCAATTTATACCACACTTTATCACATATCATAAAACCAAATTTTATTGTTAGTTTTATCAAAATCATTACCATAACGTTTTCCTAAAAAATCCCAAGGTTTTGGGGGATCCCATAGAGCTAGAAACTCGATAAATTTTACCATGTTCTGGCTTTGTTTTTCTCACCATACTTTTTTTCTCTGTGTATAACTTACAAAATTTCTGCACCAGAATTTTTGAATTAGTGAGTTAAAAAAATATTTAAAAAATACGATTCAGGAAAAGCGATTAGAATTTTTTCTTTCTTTTGATTCCAAACTTATTTGATTCAAAATAAAACATAAGAAAACTTAATAGTTTTAATGGATTAATCACATTATTCAATCTGCGATTTTAATGGAATAAAAATTAAAAGCGCCAATCACTTCATTAACAAATATTTTTATCGTATAATAACAATAAAATAATAATTTATGTTAAGAATATTTAATAATTTCCTTTAGTATAATAAATATTTTTGAAATTATTATTGCAAGTATATTTTTATTATTCGTTTGGCAAAAATCGCAATTCTTTTAAAATATTTTTGTCAGATTTTACATTTTAAAATTTTTTACTGACATAACCAAAATAAAATGGAGGAAAAAAGAATAATTAACATCAAAAGAATAATTAAATAGAATAATTAACATCAATAACATCTAGACTTTTTATCACTAAGATTAAATTACTAAACTTTTGGCAATGAAAGTTGTTTTAAAAGCAAATTTACGAGCTTTTGCGTGGTTGTTTATAAGTTTCCTTTCAAAGACTTCATATAGTGTCAACACACGAGTTTCGTCTTTTTAAAATTTCAAACAATTTTAAAAATTATGTTTAAGTAACCAAGGACAGGACTTATGAAATAGCAAAAAAATTATTGAATTCAAATTTTGAGGCTGTTAAATTTAATTTTAAGACCTCTCACTTTATATTTGTAAACAAACTCAAGTCTTGTTTATACAATTCATCTCTATAACAACAAACCTTATATCATTCACTAATTGGTTAAACGCCTTCTTTCATTAACGAATCGCAAGGGATCCAATTTCGTTTAAATATTTTATGGAAAGCTTCATATAGTGTCAAGACAATGTTTTCATCTTTTTCAAATTTTAATCAATTTTAAAAGTTACATTTAAGTGATCAAGGATAAGACTTAGGAAAGTGGCAAAAAATTATTGAATTCAAATTTTGAGGTTGTTTAATTAAATTTTAAATCTCCCTCACCTTATATTTTTAAACAAGTTCAAGTCTTGATCATACAATTCACCTCTATAACAATAAAACCTTACAGCATTCATTAATAGGTTAAGCGCCTTCTTTCATTAAATGGCAACTTCGCTTAAATATATTAATTGTAAAACATATGAAGTAACGATTAACCTTTTAGCAATTAAGATTAAGGTGTATCGGGTCAGAATTAATTAAGATTACGAAAACAATATTGTTCTAAAAACGCCCTTGATACGGATGAAGAAACAGCATAATCAAGTTTCAAGTTCTTAACAATATCGAACAATGTTTTTTTTGTTTTTTTTTTTTCAAGGATGGACTTTATTCTTGCATCACTAATAGGTTTCCGGTTCAAGTGATGAAATCAATTATTCTTGAACATGGAAATCACTTAATATTTTCTCACTGATGATGGTTCTACTTATAGAGAACCTTCTTTCACAGTGCCCTATTACTCTACATTGATAACACGTGTTTCAATATGGAATTTGAATGCACTGAGAAAAAAATATAGTCATAACTATCAGAATATGGAAAAATTTACAGTGTGTTTTGCTCTATGGAAACACCAAAAAGCTTGGCAACTTTTACGGAAGAACTCTGGTAAGGATTTTGGTAAAATTAACAATAAAATATGGTTTTATTACCATGATGTTTGGCAATAGATGTTATAATTTTATCAAAACACCTTAGAGCAGTAGTCTTCCATTCCTGGGACTCGAACAGGTACCGATTCGTGAATCAAATGGTACCAGGCTGACTAATTATTATTCTGACTGACTAATTATGACTAATTATTACATTAAATTATTTCCAGTTCATTTATAATGATGTTTTTCTGTCGGGTTTGTATTACTTTAAATAGACGAAAAGTTAACCGAAAGCTAAGAAACGTCCCCTAAAGCCGCACTAATATCAAGCATCAAATTGTATTTTATTTGAAGGCATGTTTAAATATAATTAAATTAAAATTAAAGCAAAACAACCTAATAGAAAAACAGTCAAGGCCTCTCCCCCCCCCTTTCCTCAGTGAGCCGCCGTTAAAATTATCAAAAGTTCACCAGTTCGCGGTGATAAAAAGTTCGGGGAGTACTGCCTTAAAGCGTGGCTTAAAAACCATTTATTTCGCGTTAAGTTTACTTTTCAATTTTGTATTTGTATTAAATATCTGGTAATAAGAACTATAATTTCGAAATCCAAATATCCTATTATCAGTTACCATAACAAATAGAAAAATTACTAAATGAAATGGTTTAAATACAATATAGTTTGGTTTGATTAAGCAAATTTTTTTTTTACCAGAAATGGCATTACCAAACAGTACGATAATTTTACCAGCATTTTTTTCTTCGTGTACAATCGCAGCCGAATATACCAAAACACAGAAAAGGCCAGCGCCTTAGTACCTTTAGATTTCAAATATGACCCTCAAACGCAAATATCAAATTAAAGGAACATTGAAGTAAGAACTCAGAAAAATCTGTTCAATATATAACATAATATCAGCTCCTCGAACATATATGGTTGTAATATACAGCTGCTATGTAAACTACATAGTTTCAACCTTAGTAAGGAGTGAAAGTAAATCGTATTTCCGTTCAAACTGAGCCATATTGATGGGTAATTCAATTCAAGGAATAAGATAATATGGTTCAATTAACAATCTATTCAGGTTGCAGAAAATTTGAACCACGTTATGGTTCAACACGTTTGTAAATTTCTAACCGAATAGTTAATAACTATCATGCAATTAAATAATTCCATTTTTAGATCAACATAATTAACATAAATGTAGGCTAAAATGTGCAAATTTAATGAAGAAACTTTCTGAAATTTAATAGATAGTAAAACTTCTAGTTCTCATGTGTTTAGAATGTTAGATATTTCGAAGCATGTTGATTCGTTCAAGCGTATTTCGAAGCTTGAAATATAATATCGTTGGATAATATCGTAAACTTCTAGTTCTCATGTGTTTAGAATGTTAGATATTTCGAAGCATGTTGATTCGTTCAAGCGTATTTCGAAGCTTGAAATATAATATCGTTGGACCAAATTATCGTGCATTTTATACAGGATAACACGGGAATATGGTTCATTTTGTACAGCTACATGGTTCATTCGAATTATCGCTTCAATGATGCAACAAATTTACTCAATATTATGGTTTATCGTTGGACCGATTTTTCTAAGAGTGTACATTATGTAATATATTTAATGCCTCATCTTTAAAGAAGCGCCACGATGAATCAAGAAGCTCCAAATCAATGTTATGCTTCAACGTTGAACCGATTTATAAGAGATCTACATTTTGTAATATGTTCAATGTCTTATTTTTGAGGAGTGTCACTATGGTTTAACAAGCTTCAATCTGATATTATGTTGCAAAGCTAAACCTATTTATATAATAGTGTACAGCCCTTTTTAAATCTTTAATCGGACACTACATAATTTAAATTTGCATTCTTAAGTAGCTTAAAATACTAATAAATAATAAATCAAATGTTTTTTTAAGCAATATTCTTTCAGTTGTGGAAATTTGTGTAAAAAGAAAATATCGATCAATTATTTATTACCAAAACACTTTCACGGACGCTAAGAAGCAGAGAAAGTAGTTAAACTAGTTTCATGCTCTACATTGATAAAATTGGCAACATTGATTGGTTGTTTCTAGAACTATCGACAAAAAGAAAAACGGAAGTTAGTCTCTTTGGCAACATATTTTGTTTTTCATATTATTTTTAAAGGAAGAGAAGCTCAAAATTAAAATACTGTACAGTTCACTTTTGAAAAATATTTGTAAGAAATTATAAATTTGTTAGGTTCTAAATAGAAAACTGATATCTTATAAATAAAAAAATTCTAACTGGTAGGATTCCCAAAATATTTTATTTTGTAATGTTTTTCTTGAATGTAAGAGTATTTGTAATGAAATAAAATACGTGAAACGTGTTTTACACCTTTGACTTCCCTTCCCTTCCCTTATTACCTATCACAAGGAAAGATATATCAATAAAAGTATAATAATTCAATTACATTTTTAACAAAATTTAATATTTAATACTTTACGTTTTTTGGAAATGCTTGTACTAGTTTAAACAGTGTGCTTAACAGCAAACAAAAAAATTTAAATAATTTTGATTATAACTCAAATGTAATTTTTTGATTGATTTTTTATATTGAGATATTTGAAAATGAACGAAGAATAATGATTGAATCATGGGGAAGTTGTCTATTCATTAATACTTTTGGCAGAGTTTAAGCAATATTTTTATTTGACGTAGTTTAAACTAGTTTAATCAATGTACTTAATCACAGTAAAAAAATTTAAATCATTTTGCCATTTAATCTATTATAAATCAAACATATTATTTTTATTACAAGTTTGCTATATGGAGACATATTAAGCAGACTAAAGAATAATGATTGAATCATAGAGCATTATCATTAATATTTTTATCCAATTTTAAACTAGTCTAAACAATGAGTTCAATCACAATAAAAAAGGTTATTAATCGCTTTACATTTTATCCTTCAGAAATCTTAAATTTTGACCCTTCCCAAGTAAGACAATAGCTATTGCGCAGGAAATTTTAATAGGTTGAAAAAAATAACTGATTTAATCTTCGTTTAAAACAACCGTTAAAACACTGTACTTCCAAGGTTCCAAAGTAAAAAATTAAAACACCTTTACTATAAAGTTCTAGTAAAACTATGAAGTAAACTATATAAATGCCAAAATCATTACTATAAAACGTCTTCTTTGATAAATGGAGACCTAAAGAAAGAGGTCAAACTTTAAAGCTAAGTAAACCATAAAACTTGAAATAAAGTATAGTCCTTCAACTGTTACAACGATTACTTGCAACCTTCGTAAAATCATGAAAGTAAATATAATCTATAAGAAATAACTGAAAGAGCAACAGTTTTAACAGTCTCAATAAATTTTTTATTACTTGATTAATAATGGTATGCAAATGAAAAGGCTTATCTTTCTAGAAATGCTAATGGAAAAGATCAGATTTAATTGATAAAGGAGTTCCATTGTTAGCAAAAAAGATTGCAGAAATAACCTTGAAAGTATCCACTAATAGCAGCTTGGAATACAAAAAGAAAGAGCAACTTAAAAAAAAAATGTTTCAACTTAAAGTCTGATGCTGTCTTGTTAGTTTGGAATCGAAATTAGCAATTACATAATAGAAATAAAAGTTTCAAATAATAATTCATTTTTGTTTACCAATAAATATATTTTTGTGAACTTCAGAATAAGAACTCCCAAGATTTTAGTCACAATATAATATATTATGTGAAATATATTTGTTTTTGAATACGTTATAAACTATGGATGATTGGTTTTATTAAGTTTAATTACATTAAATATAAGCTTTTAGATTTTAAACAACAGCTTGAATTGAATTGTATACGGGGAATCTCCAAATATATTTACATTTCCTTTACATTTAAGAATCAAATGTTTAAACTTACTAGTTTTATTTTTTTTATTCTGTACCTATGGAATAAATTAAATTGGCTTATTTTACACTTATGTATCGTTAGTTCATCGTATGATTTCAAAAATCGGCACCAAATTGTATCGAAATATCAGTATACCCAAGCAACAATTTTACCTTGGACCAAGTTTAGCTCAATATTGGTCCTATATGAACATAAATAGAAGGACCAATATTGATATGTCTAGAGTGTTTAATATCGGTCCTATATAGGGACCATTTCGGCCTATATAGGGCCTATATTGGCTGGATAATAAATATACGAGTAAAATATCGGGTGAATCTGGCAATTCTATATAGGGCCGATATCGGGAAATAAAGGACCTATGAACCCTTATTGAGCTAAGATTCATGAATGTTGGTCCAATGAGGGCCCAAGTTATTTTGCCGCTAGGGTACCTTGAACCATAATATCGTTTACATTCTCTGAAACTAAAATTAGAGTTAAAATGAACCGTTTTTCCGTTCAGGTTGTATCATAGTAACGTGTAATAAAGTTCAAGAAACTCAATAATGTAGTTATCTTGGCAACAAATAAAAATCGCTACGCATTTGAATAATATTATGGTTTAATGTGTTACAAAATTTATAACACATTATAGGATAATAGTTAGCCATCAACATTTAACTGATTTTCGATTATATTATAATTATTTGTTTCGAATAATTTAAAAACAAATAAACATCCTAGACATTTTAAGGATTCCGTCTCATAGAAAAACTAGCTCTACCTATGCGTATTATTTTAAATAAGATGAATATTTCCAAATGTGCATGTTCTTGCTCATTAAATTCAAATCTATACTACTTTTTAATCATAAAAGAGACTCTGGAAAATGTATTTTTTACTGGCTGCCACAGTGTTCTTGAATTAAATTAATCTTTTTTTTCACATTTTATTGATTGTATCATAATCGACAAAATGGAAAATTAATAGAATTAATTTCATGGTAATTAAATTATAAGCCGTAAAAAATAATACACATTATCATGGAAATAAGACATAATAGAACTCATGGCCTATATTTCTTTCCTTAATTTTTTGAAACAACTATTAAATATTATGAATATTAAAAATAATTTTATTTACAAGTTTTTTCATAACAAAACTCTCAGAAATATCGAGTCAATGTTGAATCATAATAACGGCATTTGAACCACATTATTGAGCATATTTACCGCTACATTAATAAGAAGTTAAAATGAACCGGGTTTCCGGCTCAATTTACGGAACCAAGTATCATGTAACCAAGTTTGGAAGGCCTCATTTAAATGATAATATTGCTCAATTTGGAGTTATATTAAAGTTTAGAAAACTTGAGACATATCATACTACAACAAGCTCCAAAATTTTAAGTGTATAATTTATTATTTCTAGTGTGAAGAGAACTATGAATTCTGAGATAAATTATTCTAATTTATAATAAATTAAGATAATACTATGCTACAGGTTTACCCACTATTTGTCATTAAATTTTTCATTATCATTGCTTATTTAATTTTATTGTTGAGTTCGAAATTGTTCAGATATTTTTATAAAATTTATTTTTTATTATAGCCTTCAAATTGATATTTTTTAACAATTTCTTCCAAAAGGCTCCCTGTAAAAAAATTTATTGTATAGTCGCCACAATTTTTGGTGTTGACATAAATTAAATACATTTTTCGGTAAAGAAATGTAGTTATGCACAAAATTATGTAAAATTGAAAAAATAACATTTGCTACAAAAAATTAATGCAAATAAATTACTAAAAATGTGCTCGTTTTCTAAACGAAATGTTATAGCAATGAAACCGAAAATTGATTCAAATGAACATGAGAGTATGTGTTTTCAGTAAGAAAATAAACAGAAAAGGAATTAATAAATAAATAAAACTATAGCAGTGAAAGAGTAAATAAAAAATGTGACTACATGCACTATAAAAAATTTTAGTCTACCTCAACACCAAAAAATGTGACAACTATATGCCAAATTTTTTACAGTGCATATATTTAATCAAACCTACAATTTATAAAAACTTACCAAAACGATTTTAAATTAGATTATTAAAAAAAAAAAAAGACTTTACAGAAAAAGTTTTTCTACGCATGTTTTTTAAACATTTTACTTTTATAAATTGGTAAAGATTGCTAATTTTAAAAATTTAAGTTCTTAAAAATTAAGAGATTTAAAAATTCTTAAAATATTTGAAATTCCTGAATTTTAATTATGCTTATCATGTGCTTGGATGCATGGTTAAAATAGTTTAGCTATTAAACTATAAAAATCAAAATTCAATAAATGTCATTAAAATTTTTCAAAATATTAACTAGACTGTGAAATAGATTCTTAACCCAAACTAGCAGTAAATACAAAACTAAAAAACTTCAATTACAGCTAAATTCCAAACCTTTTCTAGATTCTATGTAGAAAAATGTGAACAATTCCTTTATTATTATTTTTTTAATTTTAATCATCTATTGAATTGTTATCAGGCTTCCAGCTGAGAAGCACAAAGAATACGAAAGTACCTTTAATCATTTACTTCCCATGAATAGTAGGTCACTGGGAAAAAAGGAAGAAAGTGAGTTACGCGCCGACCTCCAAAAAACTTGCTGAACCTGCAGCATGTTATCGGTTTTAAACAGCAGTTCGAGCACTTTCTCCACCCACTGGTTTCAGATCGTGATGTCATCGTCCCTGTAGCTCCCTTCTTTATTTTAATATGAATCATCTACATCTGAATACTAATACTCAGACATTATGCCCCATTTTGTTAACAATGATAGGGCAGGTCTTGATCTTGCTGTCTTCTGTGTTATTTAAGATGTTAATTTTCTGTAACCAATAAATTCGCTTTTGTTATATGTTGATTAAGGTGGCAACTTGAAATATAAAAGAAATTCATGATTCTTTAAGTAACTTTGGCTTGCTTTGTCTGCATGGTTCTGAAAAGAATTTCTTATTACTAAAAGTGAAAGTGCTCTTCTGACACCATTGTTTCAAAAACTGCGAAAGGAGTCGTATGAGAAAGTGGTCTTACTTTTTGTGACATTTTCCTTACTCCATGTGGCTTTCGAATATATTATAATTGTTCGTTGGAAAAGATAAAAGAAATTTAATTTCTGGATGTCACAGTTTTTTCAGCTAGTTCATTCAAACTATTTAACAAATTCCTTGCGTAGCTCAAATATGCATTACCCGAAAATGATAATATTCATATAATATGCTACATAAGAATATCATTGCTCTCAGACATTAGGCCTCATTTTGTAAACAATGATATGGCAGGTCTTGATCTTGTTGTCTTCTGTGTCATTTAAGATGTTAATTTTCCATAACCAATGGAGTTCGCTTTTGTTGTATGTTGAGTAAGGTGGCAACTTGGTGTCATAGTTTTGTCAGCTAGTTCATTCAAACTATTTAGCAATTTCCTTGAGTAGTTCAGATAGACATAACCCGAAAATAATAATATTCATATAATATGCTACATAAGAATATCATTGCTCTCAGACATTATGTCTCATTTTGTAGACAATTATATGGCAGGTCTTGATCTTGTTGTCTTCTGATTCATTTAAGATGTTAATTTTCTATAACCAATGAGTTCGCTTTCCTTGTATGTTGAGTAAGTTGGCACCATGATTAATAAAAGAAATGCAGGGTTCTTTATGGAACTTTTTTGCCTTGTCTGAATGATTTTGAAAAGAATTCCCTCTAACTGAAAGTGCTCTTCTAATACTATTGTTTCAAAAACTGTGTGAGGAGTCATTTAAGAAAGTGGTCTTGCTTTATATGACGTTTGGCTTACTTCATGCGGCTTTCGAAAATGTTTTAATTCTTCACACGAAAAGATAAAAGAAAGTTAATTTCTGGATGTCATTGTTCTGTTCACTGTTTCATTCAAACTGTTTAACAATTTCGTTGAGTAGATTCATAACCCGAGAATGATAATCTTCGTGTAATATCCTATGTCAGAATATTGTTACCCAGACGTTAAGTCTAATTTTATTCTGATTACTCCTTCTGTAACTTTGATTCTTTATATATAAAATTCATAATTCTTTACGTAACTTTGATTTATACGTATG
This sequence comes from Parasteatoda tepidariorum, assembly GCF_982258835.1. Taxonomy (NCBI): domain Eukaryota; kingdom Metazoa; phylum Arthropoda; class Arachnida; order Araneae; family Theridiidae; genus Parasteatoda; species Parasteatoda tepidariorum. The sequence continues at coordinate 18,048,938 of NC_141765.1, forward strand.
AAATTCATGATTCTTTAGGTGATTCATGATTCTTTTGAGAAGAGTTTCCCATTACTAAGAGTGAAAGCGCTCTTCTAACAACATTGCTTCAAAAACTGTACAAGGAATCAGATAAGAAAGTGATTCTGCCTAAGACATTTGCCTTTCTTCATGCGGTTTTTGAAAATGCTATAATCCTTCATGCGAAAAGAAAGAAGGAAGTTAATTTCTGAGTAGCATAGTTTTGTTAGCTGTTTCATTCAGACTATTTAACAATTTCGTTGAGTAGATTCAAATACACATAACTCGAAAAACATATTCTTCATATAATATGTTACATCAAAATATTGTTACGCAGACATTAAGTCTCGTTTTATTCTCTGGATTCTTCATTTAACTTTGATTCTTTATGTATAAAATTCATGATTCTTTTGGTAACTTTGGCTTTTCTTATCAGAATTGTTCTTGAATTAAATTCCCTATTACTAAAAAGGAAAGTGATCTTCTAACAGCATTGTCTCAAGAACTGTATGAGGAAACGTGTAAGAAACAGCCCGTGCTTCATGTGGCTTTTGTCTCGTTTCATACAGCTCTCAAAAATATTATAATTCTTCTTACGAAGCAAAAAAAAATTAATTTCATGATTTTATAGTTTTCTGTGCTGTTTTATTTAGACTAAGTAACAGATTCATTGCGTTGCTTGCAATACGAATTACACAATAATGCTAACATTAAGTTTAGATACTAGATGATTGTATTATTACCCAAATATTAAACCATGTTTTTAAAAATAATAATAATAATTCAGGTCGTTATCTTAATGTCTTCTAATTAACTTAACATGTTTATTTTGAGACCGATAACCATCAGTTTCGCATTTGTGGTATGTTGATATAGAAGGCAGCTTAATAAATAAGGGAAATTCATGGTTCAGAAATTAGCTTTTACTGTCTACCAGCCTTTGAAAAGAATTGAATTCATCAAAAAATCGAAACTATTACTAAGAGAGATAACGCTGTTATGACACCATTGTTTCAAGAACTTGAGTGTGGAGAAGTATTAAAAACTAGTCTTGCTTCATAGGACATTTACCTTGTTTCAATCGACTTTTGATAATGCAATAGTTCTTCTATGAAAAGAAAGTTAATTTCCTGATCTAATAATTTTGTAAGCTGTTTCTTTTAGACTATTCAACTGTTTTCTTGCCTTACTTTCAATACGATTTACCCAAAAAGCTAACATTCACTCACTATTTTTCGCTACCAGCAGCCAGTATTTCAATTTTGTTATCACTTGATGAAGGAGGCAGTTTAATATGCAAAAGAAATTTATACTTTCTGAAATAGTTTTTAAAAGGATTTGTCTGAAGCTACAGACTTTTTTGCATACAAATGATTCAAAGTACAAATAATAATAAAATCAGAGCTGATTTCGGAAATTTATCAACCTTGCCTTGTTCGTTAATATCAAATTATTATATAGTGTAAGAATCCATATTTCGAAAGGAAAATAATTTTCGAAAGTAAATTGAATATTAAGTTTTAAAAATAAAAAAAATTGTTCCTTAAGTCTTATCATTACCCTTGTCTCATTTTCAATAATATTGACCTCGTTCAATACTATTGAAAATTAATGAAGTGTCGTAACCAAATAAATTGAAAAGCCTGATTATTAAAATCTTTTGAATGGTTTTGTTGAAGAAAATCTTGATTTAAACTTAGAAAGTTTAAATGACTGTAGTGGTACTCTAGAGAAGGCTAACGCATATCCCCGATTTAAATATTAGTTAAGGATTAAGACTCTCTCTCTATTTTAGTACCTTACAAAATACGAGACATTTATGCAAATAAAATCAGGAAAATAGTCATCAAAATTTATGTTGGTGTTGTTGTTTCGAATGCCACCTGCCAATACCAGCAAGCCTGCTGGAGGAAACCAAGAGAGGTAAAGGGTGCTATTCTAATTCTTCAGTGGCGCCATCTATGGCCAGGAATACGACTTCTGCCACGCACATGAGAACTCATTCATTCATCCTTCCATTCATATACAGTAATTTTGAACTAAACCAGAGAACGATCAATCTCCAATTCAGTACCCCTAGAGGTATGATTTGTTATGAGGCCATAGAGGACATTGTGATCCGACAGATTTAACGTGCGCCAGTCACCATTTATTATACTGGTAGTCTTCAGTCGGTGGGGATCGAACTCACGACCTCTTGGACATGGGCCCAACGCCCTACCAACCAGGCTATCCCGGCCTTCAAAAGTTAATATTCTATTAAATGAAATTGCGATACCACTTTCAAAACACTGTATGTGACGCTTAGGAGCGTTTGTATACAGAACAAGATAAACACCCGGTGGTCCCGAGAACGCGAAATCCCGAGTAAAACTTTAAAAGGAAACTAAAACATCACGCAACTCAACTATACAAGCAATTATTCAATACATGGGGCTACCTATTTTTTCAGTTAGCCCCACGCAATATTCAAAGTGGTATAATGAATCGGTAATTAATATGAGCAAAATCTTTTTCAAATGCCAAAGGCGATTAAAAACATCATCTCTTTATCAGGTCTTATTTATTTTTATGAAGCTCTTAAAATTATATACGCTAAAGTTGAAGTACTTAAAGCTTTTTTTAAATATTTCTTTTAAATATTTCGTGAAAAGTTATGCAATTAAAAGCAGAAAAGTTGAATAGCTTTCAGTATAGTTGCACTGTCCTTGAACATATAAAACAAAAGATCAAATAGTTATCTGATGCGATTCGTTTTAAAAAGATATTTTTAAAAATAAATTAAAAAAAGACTTTATTTCAATCAATATAAAGCATTTAATAATATTCTAATGAAAGATTCACACAAGCTTAATTCACAGAAAAGTCTATTTAATCACTGAACGTTTCTGTCACAGTTTAAGTAATAGATAGGAAGCAATTCATTTTGTTCGTGGGTTATTTAATAATTAGTAATAGTAATTTAATTGTAGTTTTACTGATCCATGCCCATTGACAAACACTATTGTTTTGCTCTCCTTTGTTCAGCGAAAATTTTATAAAAGAATCTTCTCAGTGAAAATTTTAAAATTTGGTCAATTTTTTCTAACGAAAAATAATTTTTCAATCGCTTCAAGCAGAATTAGAAGCTTGAGGAGGAGCATCCCTGAAAACCGTAGACCTATTTCTTAGTATTGTACAAAAGAAAATTCTACTTATGCACATTTTTATTTCATACATGAACAAAACTTAATTGCTCTCTTGTTATATTTCTAAAACTTTCGTGTCAGCAAATTTTATTTTCAATAATTAATGAATTTGTTTTAATATAAAAATAAAAATTGATGAAAAATTGGATATTTTAAATGTTATAATAAAATCTTTATACTATAGTGTATAGAAAGCTGCAAAAATTATTTTGCAACTGAAGAAAGATTATGACTTGTTAGATTAAAATATTGCATTAAGACATCAAATAAATATTTTATTTAATTGTAATGTGCATTTAGTTAAGTATTTTGTTTAGTTTAAAGATAAAAATCATGGCCAAGATTAAATCATGATCATTAAGAAATTGCATGAATATTTTTTTAATTGTAATGCGTATTTAGTTAAGTGTTTTGTGAAGTTTAAAGATAAAAATCATGGCCAAGATTAAATCATGGTCATTAGATTACATGGTCAAGAGATTGCATAAATATTTTGCTTAATTGCTGCGTGTACTGTTTCATTGTTTAGCGCAATTGCTTAGTTATTGTTATTTTTTTTAAAGTTTTTAATTCTTTTAGTTATATTCACCTTTCCATTTAAATAATATTTTGATACGCTTAAAAAATAATTAAAATGAAGTGAATAAACTATTTTTATAGTTTAAAAAAGATCTTAAAAAGCAATGAAATATATATGTGATGAAGTATAAAAGCAAAAAATTATCTGTAGAATTTTATTAATTAATAATCAAATAATATAGTTGCTACGCATTTCTACAACTTTTTTCGCTGACGTAAACATTCATTTAAACGTTAAGACTGAGACGCAACACAGCTACCCTCTTTAAACATGCTTTACCAGAACAAAAATGACTTAGATTCAGTACTTTTAATTTGTAGCACAAGTAAAGTGTAAGTTTCTATTTTAAAACAAAAATAGATACAAAAACTATAGTAAATAAGGTTTTTATCAGATCATATTTTATTAAACTTAAGCAGAACTCCTTTAAAGTTTTTTATTAAGAATATTTTGCTTCTTGGTTTTAAAATTGTGTAAAGGTTTTTTTATTAAAGTATATCTATCTACATATTGGATTCCAGAACGTAACACAAAACTTAATCTGAAATAAAGAAGAAGAGAGGAAGAAATTTCAAAACTTTTTTACGAATGATTGGTGAAGTCATCCATAATTATTAGAATAATGTAAATATCTTAAAATAATTCTATCATCCTTGATAATCTTTCTAAAAATTGTTTTTTGGATCGAAAAGATAACGAATAATAAAAAATTTATAATTAAAGAAGATATTTTATAAATATTTACGAATGATTGGTGAAGTCGATCATGATTAATTGAATAATGTAAATATAGAAAAATAATTATATTATCCCCAAATATAAATATTTATCTTTAATGTCTATCTAAATACAAAATTTTAGATCGCAACGTAACTTAATCTTAGAATAATAGTAAAAAGAGATATTTGAAAGTATTTATGAATTCACGATTATGGTCAGTAGAGTAATATAAACAAATTTATCTTGTTTTAATTATTATGTACATCTTTATGAATTTTTAAAGTGCTTTGAGTACTTTGCATGAATATATTGGCAATTTAAAAAATTAAAATTTATAGTAGTGTTTTACTAATTAACTTTATAAAACTTTCTCCTAAAAAAAATTCTTTACAGGGAATAAAAATTCTGGCATAATTACAATACTGTATAGAGATGACATTTCCGGTTAAAAAAAAAAAAAAACATAGCTCTTGTTAATAAACCCAAAATATACTGTATATAAACTATTTTTTTTTTTTTTTTTTGTAATTTTTCCGTCTTTATGGTAACAATTTATCTGAAATTCTGATTTTCAAAATTATAATTCCTATTACCTCACAGCTACTAAAAATTATGTAATAGAAAAGTCAATTTAACCGGATAATTTACTTTTATGCCATTCTCTGAGATATCATGATAAAATTACCAAATTTTACCATAACTACCAAATTTTATCACTTATTATAGAACGATATTATATTGCTAATTTTACGAAAATAATTACCAAAGTTCTTTGGTAAAAATTACCGAGCTTTTTTGTGTTTCAATAGAACCAGAAACACAGTATATTCGGGTAGTTTTGACCATACTTTTTTTTCTCGATGTAGAATTATCTAACATAATAAATAAAATAACTAAATAAATATTACATGATAAATAAAATAATGAAACACATTTATATTTATATTAATATTTTAAGATTACAGTAAATTTTAACGATACGATAGCTCAACGCGACTTAAAATTTCTAATAATGTACATTTTATCAATGTTTTACTCAATAAAGATGTATGAAATTAACAAAATCGTTTCTTAAATGATGAAAAATGGAATAATAATATTGGAATGTGCATGGAATAAATTATAATTGTATCTTAACTCATTTTTACACTGAGAAAAAAAGTATGGTCAAAACTACAAGAATATGGTAACCCTGTTTTTGACTTTATGAAAACACCAAAAAGCTCAGTAAGGTTTACCAAAGCGTTTTGGTAATGATTTTTATAAAATTAAAAATAAAATATGGTTTTATAATACGTAATAAAATTTGGTAAATGTGGTATAATTTGGCATGAAATAAAAAGCTATTTATTCGGTAAAACTTACTTTTCAGTTTGGTATTTTTCACTAAATGTGTGGTAAAAAAAACTATAATTTTGAAAACAATAATTTTCGGAAGACCGTTACCACATGAAAGGAAAAATTGCCATATGAATGGCTTAAATACCGTTTATTTTGGTCTTATGAACAGGAATTTTGTTGTTCTCTTACTAGAAATCTCTTCACTAAACAATGCAATAATTTCGGCAGAATTTGTTTTCTACGAGAATGAATTAAGTTTTGAAATAGTTGTACCCTAACTGCGCAATCAGTAAAACTTTTAATCCTATTATAAATATGACTTATAAGATACGAGCTGGAAAAAAAACTTTAAAATTTCTTCTGAAAAATGCATTTACTTTGTTTCAGTAAAAATTAAAACTGAGCAAGTAAGAGAAACTCCAGTTGTTAGAAATTATGAAGTTAAGAACGAATGACATATTTCTATTTTTTTTTAATTTAAAAAACATCATTAAAAAGTGTCTTTCATCTGCAAAATATCTAATTTCTAATAGGGAAAAATTCTCCTACAAATTAACTAATTTATTATTTAAATTCTTGTCTTGGGATATCTCGGAATAGTGACAAACTGCAAATCAGCATATTTTAAAATATTCATTGTTTATTTTGAAATGTCTCACTCCATTTTGTGCTTGACCAAACTATTAGAAATCATGAAAAGTAAATTTTACAAAATATTGCAAAATTTAAAAATTGGAAGTTATGTTTAAATAAAATAAATAGCTTTGAAAGTAGACTTATACGAAAGCTTAAATAAATATTTTGATCACATATTTATTTACCAAATATTTATATTTATTCATTTTCTTTCATTTTACCACGATACGTTAAGCAATAGAGAAATTTTTTTAAAATACTCGAAAAAATTTAAATTTTTTTAAATTATATTTTATTTTAACAACTAAACATAAATGTATTTCTTCACAAAAAGTATTGTTGATCATACGCTTCGTTTATCTTGCAATAGTAAGTAAAAAGAAAAGCGAAAACCATTAAAAAACGAATCAAAATGCTCATTTCAATAATCAAATAAAGATCAAATAAAGTTGTTATCAAAATTCCAAAAACATTAATTCAATAAATAATACTTAACTATTTTTTGTTAAAATGTCAAACTTGAATACTCATAGAAATAATAGTTACTCACATTGTTAAAGTGTAAAAATCATTTCTTGAACAGAATAAGTTATTTATAAATGATATTTTGTTTTAGGAATTTCCAATCGATATAAAACGCAAATAAATATCCTATTATTAAAAAAAAAAATACCTCACGGCTTTATTTGCAAATAAAATATTTTTATAAAAATTGTACAAAATATATATTCAATGGGCATTACTTAACTGCTAATTTGTTAAAAAAAAGACAAAAATTAATTTCTCAAAGAAATAATAGTTCCTCGCATTATAAGAGTGACAAAAACATTTCTTAAACAGCGCAAGTTTGCAATAAATGTAAATTTGTTTTAAGAATTTTAAATTTGTATAAAATCTAATCGTTACTATTTAAATGAAATGCAAAAAAAATGTTTAGTCACCTCCTTAATTGCAAATAAAATATATATTTATTAGAATACTGAAAAATATTAGTTCAATAAAGAATACTCTGATATATATTTGCTAAAAACATCAAACAGAAATTACTCAAACAGATAATAGTTCGTCAACTTATAGGAGTGTCAAAAACATTTCTTAAACGCCATAAGTTTGCGATAAATTTCAACCTTCTTTAAAAATTTCAAATATGTATAAAACCTCATCATTTCTATATTAACAAATGAGGGAAAAAATTTTAGTTACTTCCTTGATTGCAAATAAAATACTTTTAACAAAATTCTGAAAAATATTAATTAAATGAATAATACATCGCAATATATTTACTAAAAAACGCCAACCAGAAACTTCTCAAACAGATGATAGTTCCTCAACTAATAAGAGTGTCAAAACATTTCTTAAACAGCGTGAGTTTGTTAAAATGTTAATTTGTTATTCCATTACAAGACGTTCCGTCTGGATACGACTCACTGATTTTCGTTCAATTATTATCACGCATTTTCGAGCCTATACGGTTGGTCGCTTCTTTGATCACATCATCTCTTCTTTTATAAAATGTTCCGGGCTTCGCGCATCATTGACAAAACAACATCACGAGTTAAACATTGTATTAATTGCTTCTTTAATGTGAGTAACATTGAGAATTAATGTATCTTATGGGATTAGACTATCTTTAAGATTCAGTTTAGGTATGTATTGCTTCTTTAAGGAAAATTCAGTTAGGTAAACGATTATAAGTTTAAAATAAATTTGTCTTAAATATTTTAATGAACATTCAGATTAAGTATGCATTGCTTCTTCGAGGAAGATTCATCAAAGTAAGGACTGTAAGTTTAACATACATTTGTTTCAAATGCTTTCAATAAATATTCAGATTAAATATTTATTGCCTCTAACACACAGATTAGATATGTATTACATCTTCAAGAATTATTCATCAAATTAAACTTATCAAATTAAACAACTATAAATTATAATTAATTTGTTTCAAATATATTTAATAAGCATTTGGTTTAAATATGTATTGTGTCTAACACTCTTCGAAAATTCATATTAAATGTGTATTGCATCTAAAATTCTTCTAATACACAAATTATTTAGGTATTGCTTCGTCAAGGAAGATTCAATTAGTTAAACGATTATAAGATTAAAATACATTTGTCTTAAATATTTTGTAACGAACATTTGGATAAAATATATATTGCTTCTTCGAGGAACATTCATCAAGCAAGAACTGCAAGTTTAACATACATTTGTTTCAAATGCTTTCAATAAATATTCAGATTACATATGTATTGCTTCTATCACCCAGATAAGATATGTATTACTTCTTTGAGGAACATTCATCAAGTAAGAACTGCAAGTTTAACATACATTTGTTTCAAATGCTTTCAATAAATATTCAGATTAGATATGTATTGCTTCTAGCACCCAGATAAGATATGTATTACATCTTCAAGAATGAATCGTCAACTTAAACGACTATAAGCTATAATTGATTTGTTTCAAATATATTTAATAAACATTTGGTTTAAATATGTATTGTTTCTAACATTCTTCGAAAATTCATATTAAATATATATTGCCTCTAACATTCTTCTAATATACAGATTATTTATGTATTGCTTCTTCAAGGAAGATTCGACAAGCTTGAAAACCTATAAGTTTAAAGTTAATTTGTTTCAATACTTTTAAGGAAAGTTCAGAGTAGATATGCACTACTTCTAATAAACTTCTTAAACTCATAGTATTTATTCTTTATTCCTTTAGGGATCAAGAAATCAAGTTAATCTTCTTTTTATTATCAAGTTATGCGACTGTAAGTTTAAAATTTAACTGTTTCAAATATTTTTAATGAACATTTGGAACTCGTGTGTATTGCATGTAACATTCATATTAGAAATGTATTAATTTTTCAAGAAAGATTCATCAAGATCAACAAATATAAGTTTAAATATAGTTTGTATCAATTTTTTTAAAATTAACTTTCAGATAATCTAACCTAATATTGCATCTAACCTTCAGATTCTAAATTCTTCTTCAAGGAAGATTTCCTAAGTTAAACGGTCTGTAAGTTTAAAATTTATTTGTTACAATACTTTTAGTTTTCATTCGGATTAGATATGGACTACTTCAAATAATCTTCTAACACTCAGAGTATTTATTTTTCTTCTTTAAGGAAGAGACATCGAGTTAAATAACTGTAAGTTTAAAGTTTAATTGTTTTATGTGTAATACATATGTATTACTTCTAACTTACAGATTAGATATGTAATAGAAACGATACGTAAGAAAGATTCAGCAAGTTAAACAAATATAAGTTTGAAATTAGTTTACATCAAATAAGTTTTAACACTCATATTCAATATGTATTGCTTCTAACATTAGATATTTATCGTTTCTAACATTCAGATTGGATATACATTATTCTTAAAAGAAATTAAGTTAAAAGTCTGTAAGTCTAAGTTTAATTTGCTTCAAATCTTTTTAAATGAAGCCTTTATAATAAGTTGAAAAGCATTTTAGTTTTTAAAATAATTTTGTCATTATTCACTTATGCTTATTAATAATTATAATTATATTATAATTTAAAGCTTTCCTTAGTTATATTTATTTACATAGATAGATCATTATTTATATAGATTAAATTAGTTAAAAAACTGTTATTTTTTATAGCATAACTTTTTATACATCAATTTCTCTTTGTATGAATTCAAATACATTATTTAATGAATTTTTTTTAATAAAGAGATAAAAGTAACCATAAACCTAGCTAAGAAAATGCTTGATTATTAACACTAATTTAATTTTTGTAACGAAAAAAAATTAAAACCTTTCTAGTCTTTCTTAACAAACACTTCAATCTTTAATTAGTCATTAAACGGAATTATTTTGAAATCTAATAAAAGTTAGCTTTTATGCTTTTCGTCGCATAAAAATGTGAACAATAAGATATTAGCAAACCTAAATAAAGAAGCAGTGTTCAATCAAATTTGAATATTTTATATGTAGGGCTTTAAAAAAGACATTAATTTGGGCATATTTTACTAAAATTACTCCACGTTAAGCTTTTTATTTTTAAATTTTGCTCAAAGCAAACGCAATTTAAACTATTTTATTTCTCTTTATCTCGTAAATCTCATTTTAGTGGGATTATGAACACGTTCTTCGTAATTAATTTCGGTTTGCGTTTTAGTAATTCAAAACTAAATTAAATATTATTTTTTATTAATAAATGAGTATAGCTTGCTCATTAATTAATTAATTGTGGGACAAATTTCTTTTCCACAATACACAATTTTTTTCTGAAAATACTTAAATAACATATTTTTCTGACAAAAAAAATATCTTATTTAAGTATTTTTAGAATTTTTACAAAAGAAAAATAACCGTATTATGAAAAAGTTTTTAAGCAATTAATTTACTTGTTTAAAAACTTCATTCGCTTCAGAAATATACGAATTGGAAATAACAGTAGACATGTTTCAAGTGCTCAAAAACAGGAGCTCATTTTCAAGACTTGCCAGGCAAGAATAAGAAAAAAAATTGACTATCATTTCCAAATTTATTCACTTTTGAATCAAGAATTATTTTACCGTTTCTGTTTTCTGGGAAAATTTATTTAATTAACACCATATAATTCTTTATTCGTACCTAAAATTTATGTATCCTTCCATCTTGTAAACTATTATTATAATGTTATCTAATCTTAAATATTTCTTATTTTTCTTGTTTTTTTTCTATTTTTTTTTATAAGAATTGTTTATTAAAAAAGGCTACTAATTCAGAACTTACTGTAAGCCTTAAACCAAAACATGATATTTTAATAACTAAAAAGTAAATATTTTTATTACAATTACTAATGTTATAGATTTTTAATGCAAGCATTTATGAATAGACATCATCATATTTATACTAATTGTGTTCATCTTTATGTAAAGCATAAGAATTGCAGTTTAATGAGTCTAAGTTTGTAGGAAGACAACTGCAATAAGTCAAACAATTGCCAAAACTTTTAGACCTGAAAATATTATCTCCCTAGTAAACTAAAAATAGAATGTGTTCCAAAATGCCCTCCCTCCCGTATTATATATTTTTATAATCCTTGTCACAAATGTGGATTGAAAAATATAAGTTTTTAAGGTTGCAAATTAATATTCAAGTAAGAAATGTTTGCGGAAACTTACAAATCACTATTGATGAAAGCTGTTGTACATAGAATCTAAACCTCTTTGATTGAGGAGTCGTACACAAAAAGTTATTGTATGACAATAATTTGAAATATCTTCAACTGCAAACGTCTTCCTCATAAATAATTTTCCAAGATTGAAAATAATTTTGTTTTTTCCTTTTAAATATTAATTCGTTATGTTTATATGTTTTTGTTTTAATTTTTGACATGTATTTATAAATATCCAAGGAGGCCATTACAGAACACCCTATTTAAATCATCAAATTTATTTCCATCCAAATGTGTTCAGCCGAAGATGAACCAAAACTTGTACTTGTTACCTACCTTTTAATCCAAATTTTAATTTACCAGAAATGAAAGAAAGGAATAAATTATAAAATAATAAGTTGAAACAAGGTTATCAAAATAAATTTTATGAATGCGTTCCATACTTATCTTTTCAATATGTTGGCAAGTGCTGGAATATTCTCAAAAAAAAATACCTACCTCTATAATATGTTATCCAAAATTTGTCATTAAGAAGAAGTAAAGTAACTGATCAACATCAATCCTTTATTATACGAATTATCATAACTTCAAACAACAATTAAATTTTTAACGAAATATGCGGAATGTTAAAAAGGTCTGCTAATCCCTATTCTAAATTTTAAATTAGGTAGAAAAAAGAGTATTTAAGAAATGTTTCTCATATTTCAATTGCTTTGCTCTACTCTCCAGAAACTCGATTCAACGGTTGAATTTCATAACCACGCTCATGTGCTGCCTACTGAATAAGATGAAACATGGTATCATGTATATAGGTGTAATAAGCATTAACTAGGGCTTAATACAATTTAAATTGGCTTCTTATTCTGGTTGTAACAAGTTTGTTAGATATTGCGAGTAGAAAAAAATTCTGGTATAATTACCGAACTGTATGGTTATAAAACTTCTGGTTAAAAAAAAAAAAAGCATAAATTTTGAGTAATAAAACCAAAATATACTATTTTTGCACCACTCACTTCATAATTTTTTCAATCATATGGTAACGGTTTACAAAAATTTCTGATTTTGAAAATTATAATCCTTATTACCACACATTTACTAAAAAATATAAAACTGAAAATTAAATTTAAACGAATAAATGATTTTTATGCCATGCTCTAAGGCAGTGGCTCTTAACCTTTTTAAGCCGCGACCCAAATTTGAGAAATATGTTCATGTCGCGACCCAAATTTGAGAAATATGTTCATGTCGCGACCCCAAAAAAAAGTCAAAATTTTTTCATTGCTTTATTTTAGATCGTATTTTTAAAAAATCTTCAATCCTACGATGATGATTTTTTTTAACTTACAAATTTTTTATTTATTTTTTTAATAATAAAGATAAACAAAAGTACTTTTCGATCCAAGGAAAATTTAATGAATAATCAAGTGTTTTTAATAATTTTTATTGACCAAATTAAAATATATTTATAACTTTTTGAAAATAATTGACATTTTAACTTATTCCTTGACTTAAACAGCGCCACTTCTGTGGAACTATTTTTCTACCTCTTACAGAGGGCCCTTATGTTAATTCTTTTTTACTTTTTTATTTTCTTTTTTCTTTTAAACATTAACTACTAAGCATCTTTTATTCTTATATTAATTTTGCACTTTGATATGCTAAACTAATTTTGAGTCATGTGTCTTTTTTAATTGTTATGAACGAGGATTAAGGGTATAGTGTTATCTCATTAAGCCTAGGCTGAGTAAGCCTCAATGACTTCTTCTAGGAGGTGTTGGTATTACTTATTATTTGGTGTATTACTAACTTTTTTGGTTCGACTCAGCGCGACCCAAGAAATATGCTTCGCGACCCAATTTTGGGTCGCGACCCATAGGTTAAGAACCGCTGCTCTAAGGTATTATGATAAAATTACCAAATTTTATCCCATATTATAAAGCCATATTTTATTGTTAAATTTACCAAAGTCATTACCAAATCGCTTCGATAAAATTTACCGAGCTTTTTGGTGTTCCCATAGTGTCAGAAATACGATAAATTTAGACATGCTCTGACTATACTCCTTTTATCAGTGCATATTTCAAAGTGCTCCAAACCATTTAACATTGAATTACCAAGGTCTTTTTTAAATACTTAATATCAGGTGATTATTAATTACCCATAAAAAGAGTGACCAAGAGTTTATTCCAGTATACTAATAACGTACAATCTTTCTTTTAATTCTCCTTTTTGAAATAATTTTTTATGGATTCCTAAACTATCAGAATTTATAGCAAGAAACCACATAAATCAGAACTTAATAAAACTGAATCTTATTTGATAAATTATAATACATTATTATTGACGTATAGTGCCAAAATGGTTTGCATAGTTATTCATGCTTTATTTGTTAATTTTTGAACATAGTGCATGCTTAAAAACGCAATTTAATCTAAACAAACCCCTATCTATTCCAATATAGTGAGCATATGTCGATGTGGTATCTGAATGTTTTCTTTTAAAAATATAACGATTGTAACGATATCGATATCTAATGCAGAAATTTTAAAGAAACTGTACTTATTTTTAAAAAACAATTATGTGACATTTAAAAATAAGAAATACTTTTATAAAAATAAAACAAACGAAAGTTAAGATAACGGTTTCTACAAAAACACTGAAATCTGTCAATGTGACACATTTTCGGTATTTTATTCCTACAAACTCCAAGAAATTTACTATTATAATATTTGCTTCAGGAATAAGACAATTCTTGTATCTTGAAAATAATTTTCATTAAAGAAATTTTAATAAATTTATTTTGAAAAGCGTTATATCACAAATAAAAATAATAGATACTTTTCAGAAATTAAAATTAAGAAAAAGGTTTCTACAAAAGTGATTGAAATGAAGTCTGTCAATGTCACATATTTTCCTTATTTTTTTCCTACAAATTCCAAAAAATGTACTATTTTGTTTGCGAATAAAGCAAATCTTTGATCTAGAAATTAATTTTCATCACAGAAAATAAATGGATTTATTTTGATAGGCGTAATATGACAATTAAAAATAAAAGATACTTTTCTGAAAATAAAACAAAAATTGAGATAACGGTTTTTACAAAAACAATTGAACTTAAGTCCGTCAATGTGACACGTTTCCTTAATCTTTCTCCCTCAAATTGCAGACAATTTACTATTTTGTTTTAGAAATAAAATAATTCTTCTATCTAAAAAATTATTTTCATTAAAGAAAATAAAAAGTGGATTACTTCTTTAATCGTTATAATTAAAAATAATAGATACTTTTCAGAAAACAAAACAAAATTAAGATAACGGTTTCTACAAAAATATGAACAACATTCTGCTGTTGGGACACGTTTTCTTTGATTTTCTCCTACAAATTCTAAAAAAATTATTATTTTGCTATTATAACAATTCTTCTGTTAAGAAAACAATTTTCACAGAAAGAAAATTAAATAGGTTTAATTTGATAAGTGCTGTATCACAATTAAAAACAATAGATACTTTTCAGGAAATAAAACAAAAGTTAAAATAACGGTTTCCAAAAAACAAAATTGAACTGAAATCTGACAATATGATATATGTTTTCTCCATTTTTAACCTACAAATTCCAAAGGATTCACTATTTTATCTGTGGAATCTAACAATTCTATTCATAGAGTAATTTTCCTTAAAGAAAAGTAAATGAATTTATTTTGATAAACTTTACATCTTATTTAAAGATAATAGATTCTTTTCACAAAATAAAACAAAAGTTAAGATAACAGTTTTTAAAGAAACAATCGATTTGAAGTTGGCAGAGTAACATGTCTTCTTCACTTTTTCTACTACTAATTCCAAACGATTTATCATAGTGTTAGTGTATTACTTTTCTTAAGAAACTAACTTTCTTTAAAGAAAATGAAATTGATCCGGAAATCAATAAAGATATTTACCTGTCTCATCCAAAAATAAGAGAAAAAGAAGTAAACACGTTCCGAAAATCCTTGCTGGTTCCATCGCGATCTGACGAGCATATGGTAAGAAACGAGGTCTTAAAAGCTGAACCTGTCTTTCCAGATACTCTTTCCTTTCACACCCACGGGGCTCACATCTCTAATTTCTTTTCCTGTGCTTTCTTTATTTTTAATTACGATAGAGTAGATCACTTGGATTTTATCTAAATACAATCATTTTCTTCATGCTTCATTAACCCTTACTATCTCACGAATTTCAATTTGTTGATCTTCATTTTAAAACAACTTTTTTCAGCTCTTTATTTTATGTGCATATGGAAAATGCAATTAATAAGTGGGAAACAGAATGTCTACCCAAAATAATAATTTTTTCTACGACAGTTAGTTTTTATAAAGTACCGCTATAGTGTCTATACATTACATAAAAAATATTCAAGCTGAGGTGCGTGACATGACACAAAGGCGCTGTCTTTCAAAACTACAGGAAGTTTTCAGACAAATTAATATTATACTTTTTTCTAAGATCCTTTTTGGATAATAATATTTTCTTTCAACGTATCTATAAAGTATCTGGTGCGTAACATAACACAGAGGAGTTGTCTTTAAAAATTATAGTAAGTTTTTAGACAAATTAATATTATACTTTTTCCTCAGATTCTTTTTTGGACAATGATATTTTCTTGGAACGCATCTATAAAGTATCTGGTTCGTAACATAACACAGAGGAGTTGTCTTTAAAAACTATAGTTAGATTTCCGACAAATTAATATTATACTTTTTTCACAGATTCTGCTAAAAAAATTATACTTTCCAGCAACGTATCTATAAAGTATATGGTGGATAATATAACACAGAGAAGCTTACTTTTTTCTTCGATTCTTTTAGGAAAATGATGAACATATCGATAAATTTTCTGATGTTTAACATAACACAAAGGAGTTGCCTTTAAAAACTTTAGAAAGTTTTCAGACAAATTAATATTATACTTTTTTGCTCAGATTTTTTTTAGAAAATGATGCTTTCTAGGAATATATCTATAACGTATTCCATGTATGTCCATGCATATAAGGTCCGTGCATGTAAGATTCAAGTATATAAGGTATAAAGTATGTCCATGTCCCTCTCTCCTTGTGATAAGTGTGTGAATTATTTTTACAGAAAGTGGGGAAAATTTAAATTTACTTTTAATCTGGAATAATTATCAAATGCCAATAATCCTACGTTTTAATTTTTTTAATCACCAATGTTAAAGAGCCTGCGGAGTTCGAGCCTTAGCTCCCATACTTCGAAATAAACTTCAACTTTCACTTTTTGTGACGTAAGTGATACAAACATTCTCTCCTCAGCAGCTTACCACAGATGCATTCGATACCTTACTGTGCTTGGTGATGCGTCGAATTTCATTCTTGTATTTCTAAACTAACTAAACGTAATTTTATGAATTGATTGTTTGTAAGCATTAAATGATTTATTTTAAATGTTAATTAAGATTAATTAATTATTTTTACTAGTTATTATAATTAATGCTAAAAGTTGATTCATGACGGATTCGAGGCTGTGTCAATGTTCAACTAGGTATATTTTTTAAACTTTTGAACCCCACTCAGAAGACAAGAGAAGTCCTGAGTTGAGCATGGGAACTGGCTAAATTTTCTGGAATACTTTTTGAGTAAGACTCCATTATTGAAAAGGGAAAAAATGAGGTTCCACTGTAGGAAGGCTGTAAACCAAAGTCCATCGCCCAAAAAATTAACCAACCATCGCCGGGATTTGATGCGGGGTTGAGAAATGAGCACTATATTCCCTGAGCAATTCCGGGTTCTCAACACTTAAAATTAAATTACGAAAAATATTACGAATCAAAATATTACTAAAATAATTAATATGACTAATATCGGTCTTTTTGTGCTAATATAGAAAGCAGTTAATTAAAATCACTGTGAAACTTTCAAAAATAAAATTAAAAAAAAATCAGTTCATAATAATCTCACAAAAGTGTCCTTCTTCAGGCGTATTTTTCTCACATCATTCATAAATTTTTAAAAAAATTTACATATTTTATCTACTGTATTATTTTTATGTCGTCAATATTTCTGGTGTATTTTCTAAGTGGTAATTACTAATTTCTAAACTGATATTTACACTCAAGTATAACAATATTCCATAAAAACAATTGCTTATTAAATATTCTTTAGCTTATATAATTTATATAAAACGCATATTTTTGTACTATAATAAATATTATTAATATTTAAATTTTTAAAAAAATTACATAAAAGTGTATATATTCTGTATTCATGTATTTGCGTAATTGTAAATAGCAGAAAGCAGTTACCATGCAATTAGTATCACAATTACCATGGTGGTAATGGAGGTTACGGCTTCAAAATCTCATAAATAGGTGGTAATGTGGTCAACCCTGTGCACTAGTCACTTTTATATGCCAGACAAACTAGTACCCACCAATATGAAACTGAGTGGGTTTCAACCCACCACCGGTCATCAAACCCTAGTTCTTCCCCGTACCATAATCACTGAGTTATATGCTATTTCAAAAATTCGTTTTAAATTAAAAATTTGATAGAATGGAATTTTTTTCAGTTAAGAGTTTTAAAAGAGTAAAATGTTTTAATAATAATATATATAATAATATATTAATACATTAATTCATTAATTCAATAACATTAGCTACTTTCTTATCTTGATTCAATAAAATGGTAACTTTATTCTTTTTTTCTTTCATTCTATACTTATTGTGCAGGTTTCTTTACTGTAATCAGAAATAAAAAAATTTTTTTAATACCTACTGAGGTGAAAAGATCTGAAAAACCCGATTTCAATTATAAAACCCGGATACAATGTGCATATAAAAAGAAAAACATTATTTCTGAGAAAATGAAATAAATTTATTTTGGTGATCTTATTTTAAATAATTGCAATCTTAGCAAGAAAAACCTGATATAAAAACTGGAAGAAGATTTATTTCTCAAAATAGAATTCAGATAAGTTTTAACATTAAATGAATAAATAAAAAACATAATCTGAAATTACATATACCGCATTCTCGGTATATTTATTTATTGGTAACAAGAAACAGCATATTAACTTTATAATATTTTAGTAAATATTCAGATGTTGATACTTATAAATGAAAGAAAATAATTTTATCAACATCATCAGGTTTTCCGTGTTGCTCATAACTGATAGGCTTGCTCCATTTCTTTTTCACTATGTGGAAAACATACAACTTAAGCAAACCTTAAATCGTTAAAAGTAATAAGCTATTACTTCGAAAAGTTTTTTTCTTCTTTTCAATTTCTTTCCTCGATCTTAAGATTTCTGTTTAAAAGAACCGGCCAGACGAGTCTGCGCTTTTGTTTTAAAACACTTCCTAAACGCATAAAAATACTCGGCAAAAATAAAATTTTATGATTGCAAAAGACACAAGCCCCTCAAAGAAGTAATTTTCCAATTGTTTCTTAAACTAGTTTTCGACGGTATGAGGATATTTTTAAACTGTAATATAATCATTAAGCAAGGCAATACCAATACTATAGTTCTCTTAATATTTAAAAGAAATAACAGAATCAATTGCAAAAAGTGTTAGTTAACAGTATTTTTTTATTTTGGAAATTTCATAAATTTAGAATTTTCATTCAACAATTTACAAAAAAATAAATTTTATGATTGCAAAGAATGTAATCCCCTTCAAGAAGTTTTTTCGATAGTTTACTAAACAAGTTTTCGAAGGTGCATGCATATTTTTAAACTAGTATAAACTTATTTAAGTAAATTTATTTAACCCTGTAATTATAATATTATAGTTCTCTTAATATTTAAAAGAAATAACATTAATATTAATTGCAAAAAGTGTTAATTACAATCAGATTTTTTTAACTTTGAAAATTTCAAAAGTTAAGAAATTTTTTTCAGCAATTTATAAAAATTAAATTTTATCAGTGCAAGGGATGCAAGCTCCTTTGGAAAGAACTTTCGATAGTTTACTAAACTGGTTTTTATCGGTGTGCGTATATTTTTAAATAAGTATATTTGTTTAACCTTGTAATTATAATGCTATGATTCTATTGTTATTTAAGAGAAATAACATTAAAATTAGTTGCAAAAAGTGTTAAATTACATTCGGATTTTTTTTTACTTAGGCACTTTCACAAATTTAGAATTTTTTTCCCACCATTTTAATTAACAGATTCGCCAAATTTTTTATTTATCAACTAAAAATTTTGGAAATATGCCTACTAGGGGAAAAGAGCATTATTGTTTGTTTTATTTCCTAGAATATTCGCAATTTTTACTTAATAATTATAATAGTTTCCCCAATAGCAAAAATTTCTGTATTTATCTGCAGATCAATTAATTAAATAATTGTATTTACTAATCATTGTCTAAAAGACAAATTAAATCTACGAAATGCATCACCGATCAGTCATCTGAATTTAGAAAAATTTAATTATACTTATCAAAAATATATTAAGCAATTTTTAAGATTTTGAAGGGTCACTAATTGCGAGTATGAAAAAATCTAAATATTTTCATAAACTATAAATTAAGCAATTTTTTGGATTTTGAAAGATCACTAATTGTAAATATGAAAAAAATCTAAATATTTTCATAAACTATATATTAGTTTATGACTATATATTAGTCAGTTTTCAGGATTTTGAAGGGTCACTAATTACGAATATGAATGTCAGATTTGCAAAACTCATTTTGGTTAATCCAATATATTGATACAAAAGGATTATTTTTACGATATCTTACGAACTATTATCATAACACTTAGATAAATGAGTAACTGTTTATTTTCAGGATTCCTGATTGCTAATATAATATCAATTTATTAAAATTCATATGATATAAAAGTTTTTATTGTTATTGAAAATGAATTTTTACTGAAATAAATGTAAAATTCTATACTTGAATTTTTGAAAACAATTGAGATTGGAATTTGAATATTATTTTAGAAAAAATAGATAAATTTCTCTATATGTTTCAAAATATCATGTATGAAATTAAAAATATACATATTAAATGCAAAACAATTAAGCAATGTTATTTCGGTAGTATATTTTTGAAAATTAATTTCACTTTTCTTTTCTTTTTCCTTATATATCATAAAAAAACTGTAAATATGCTTCATATTCTGTAATCACTTAAAAAATATTTTCTGACACTGATTTTTATTGCGATAATATTTATGCTATATACTGTTATACGAGAATCAAAATTTCTTATTTATATCAGATATAACTATTCTGATTGCTGGTTACAAACTTTCAAATTTTTCTGGAATTTGTCTTTCAAATAAGTTATGAATTGAATCATTCTATCTGCATTCGATGTACACTGCTGTTTTACAAAACTATAAAGCCTTTTTCATGTTTTGTGGAGAAAAGTTGCATACTTGCAATATACGTAGAAAAAAAAACATTTTATCAGATCAACTATCAAAACTATTATTTTCTTCGAACTTCAAGATCAATTAATTTAGCCCCTTTCTTTCTTTTTTTGAATATATACAAGTTTTGCCGGCACAATTGAAACTCGATTCAAACGTACGGAAAATATTTTTATTACCTTCTAGCGCAAATATGCGCAGCTAATATTTTTTTCACTATATTTACTTTTCTTTACCAGAACAATAAAATTTTATACCAGTAAAATGTGACCAACATTTTTAAATTCAACGAAATTTCTAAAAAATACCAGAAATCGAGGCTAACGAGGAGATTTGTTGCTAACGAGGGTGATTACATTATTGATTAAAAATAAAATCTTGATAACAAATATCAAATGTACCAAAACAACATTGCTTTCCGGTCCCCCTAATGTATTATGCTTTATTGAAAATCCTTACTCTTGTACTTACTTTCTCCTTACTCATTTCATTTCGAATTAAATTTAGGCATGTCTTAGTAAAATAATGTTTAAAAAAAGGAATGCTCTTCATTTTTGTAAAAAAAATTCTTGGAAACAGGAATATTATTTAAAAATTAAATCAAATTTTGGTGAATCAAATGTCTCATTATTTATGTGTATTCCTTTTCTTCAATCTCTCCTCTATGCGGTGAGTACATTTTGTTGTGTTGTGGACATATATTTGTCTGTTTTCAATTGGAAGCATCCCATCACTATATCAAATGCTTTGCTTGTATTTAGATATGGAAAGTCATTGCCGTATTATCTTAAATGTATGATTTTAGTTATTGAAATTTAGTGATACCAATCCGTTCAATTTTTACCTTATACTGAGGGACCACTGAATCTATTGAGTTACTGCTATTCCACGTTGGTTTTGTACTTCCACTTTTCGTAAACGATAACGTTTATTTAATTACTTTTAATCTTATTTCAAGCCTTAATTTTTTCTTTAACTTTGAAATCAATAATTGTTTTTCTCCCTTCAATGACTGAATATTTAATATTCAAGTTCAAATACAATCTTCTTCCATTTCAATAATTTATATTATTATTGTGATGTATCTCATCTATTATACAATTCCAAAATCATCATCAAATCTATCATCAATCATTCCATCCATTATCTAAATAAATAAAATATTTAATTTGCAATAACACCATCACTTATTTAATATTTATTTTTAAACTTGTTATAGTCCTCATCAATCAGACGCACGCTTAGTTTGATAAAAATATATTTAATTATCTAATTTACACACAGTTCAAATCGTATAAAAAGTAAAAATAAATAGTGTAGTTTTAAATTATTGTGAAATAATTATTTCAAGAGGGGAACAATAAGGAAAAAGAATATCACTCTGAATATCTTTTGCACTAATAATCGGGTCATCACAAACTAAATGCCAATATTAATGTTTTAAAGGGTTCATCTCAAATATGCTAATTAATAAGTGGTAATTATCAATTAAATTACGAAAATAGACGCAACAAAAACGCACTTTCTCTGAATAAATATTTTTTTCGATGAATTTGAATTTTTGACCTTCAAAATATTAGGGATAACTGCAAAATGAAAAAAATAGTCCGAAAAGTTAGATAATGAGTGCAGTCGAAAGGTTGAGTCCCTTAATGTCAATGTTACTTTATCCTTTTTTCGTCATGTCTCAGTAACTTCTTAAACGAAAGAAAAAATATTTGCACACAATTGTAAAACTTGTTCATCCAACGATTCCTGTAAAAAATTATTTTTCAAACTATTTTTTTATTATATAATTTACTAATGTCGAAAAAATTTAAATGCAAGGTATACAATTGTTTACACCAATTTAATTAACATAATCTTGAACGAAAAAATTCGAAATGTACGCAAAAATAGAAATTGACAGTAAAAGTGCCCTAACTTTCAATCATCCTCCTGTCTGAAATATCGGGGCCATATTTTTTTAGATATCTGTTGCCCCCAATATTTTGAGGGTTAAGAACCCAAATCCATAGAACGAAGATGATTTTTCAGAGAAAGCACGTTTTGCGAAATAGTGAGTAGCTTAAAATATCGCCAGCACTAATAAACTATCATTTTAAAGTTAGACCCATCAATATTTAATACTAGTATGCAAAAATCCGATCATTAGATCAAAAGTTATTAAAGTACTCGTTGTCTTTTTCTTGCGTACTACACATACTTTCACGCTATGTAAAAATAACAAATGCGATATCCTTGAAAATTCCAAATTTTTCACCCTCAATCGTTCAATTAAAATAATTTAAATCATTTGGTTACTTCCACACTATCTTTCTCTTTTGAATCTCTCAGGGAGTCAGTTTGATGTCTTGATTTCATATGCCTCTGTAAATCTCTTCTTCACATTAAAACTCTTCCACAAATTGGACATCTATACGGAGTATTCGAATCAGAATGAAGATGTACATGTTGGTTCGAATTGCTAAGATCACTAAGCGATCGAAAGCAGAAATTACATTTTAATGGTAATATCCAGTATGATTCTTAGATCAAAAAAAATTATAGTACTCGTTTTTTTTCTTTACTCACTGCACATACTTTCAAGCTATGTAAAAAAAAAATACGATTTCCTTGAAAACTCCAAACTGTTCTCCCTCAATCGTTCAGTTAAAATTATTTAAATCATTTGGTTGCTTCCACACTATCTTTCTCTTTTGAATCTATCAGAGAATCAGTTTGATGTCTTGATTTCATATGCCTCTGCAAGTCTCTTCGTCGCACTAAAACTTTTCCACAAATCGGACATCTGTACGGAGTATCCGAATCTGAATGAAGACGTACATGTTTATTCAAATTGCTAGGATCACTAAACGGTCGAAAACAGAACTTACATTTTAATGGCTTATAGCCAGTATGAGTACGTACATGTATTTTCAGACCATATTTTCGAGAATATACTTTTCCACAAAAGGGACAAACATGTCCTTGAGATTGAAAATCGGACTTCAATGGATTATCAATCCAACTATTAGAGCTCGATGCAGAATAACAACCAGGAGATAGTTTTGGAGGGAAAATGTTGCTAGATATTTTCGTTTTCGGACGAAAACTAGAATTGTAAATAGTTTGAGTTGAAACTGTGCATTCCGGATAAATTGAAAATTGTCTATCTTTCATCGTAAAGTTTCTGAGAGAGTTGCTTAAAGGTTCTATATGAACATTTCGTGGCTTAGTCTGTAGTAAAGAAACACATTCAAGTGATAGGTGAACTTTTAGTGGATTTGGGTTCTCAAATTTTTTTCCACATTTATGACAGAAATAATCTTGATTACCTAAAACAAAAATTAGAATATGTTAGACATATTTCATATTAGAAGCTCACTTCATTTATACTTATTTATCTAATATATTTTTATAATTTGTCATTTTTTGAATTCAGTATAAGTGATGCAGTAAAAAAGTATTAGATTTACTTTTATGTAAAATCTTTTCACTTTTTCAGTACTGATAATAATTATTATTGTAGTGTTTCTATACTCAAAACATTCACTATTGAAAGTGTTTCGAAAATATTAGCCTCATAAGAAGTACCTTTTTCTTGTTGTACCAAAGATCACTATAAAGATAATAGAGACAAAATTATTATTATTATTTATTTTATTTTATTTGTATATAGTTCTGCACTCCATATTATTTACGCTCATAAATTATTTTTTATTTTTTAAGCTAAAACTAATAAAATACACTTATGAAAATATTAATTAATAATACCTAACATTTATATATAAAAGCTCATAAAATACAATTTAAATGTAATCTTTTTTTACATTTATGTATCGACTGCAACAGTTATATTTTTAATATTTTTAAATCTCCCAGTTAAGAGTAAACCTCATGGTAGCTGTGAATTTTTTTATAATTAATTTTTAGAAAATAGACGTCGAAGAACTTTGAACTTTTTATTGGTTTATGTATGTATATATATATATATATATATATATATATATATATATATATATATATATATATATATATATATATATATATATATATATATATATATATATATATATATATATATATATATATATATATATATATATAGTCTTCAATAATATCACCCCTTATATAGTCTTCATTAATTTCGTCATTCTAGTTAACAATCTCCCTAAATAAACTACGATGGGGTTTCGAGTTGAGAAAACATTTTCATAAATTTGAAAGTTCCCTTTTGGTCACAAATCACTTGATTTCGTGACGAAGAACTCTTAAAATAAATGATATATAGCTCAAGGATTGCTGAATCGTCAAAAGTTCGTTTGTTTCGGAGAGTGTGTATTGTCTCTTGATTAATATATGGTAAATTTACTTATTGTTCTATTTCTTTTCTTTTCTGATGATCCAATCTAAAAATTTATAATCTAACTTATTCATGCTATTTATTTAAAATATGATCTTAACTCTTTTTTTAAAATCAAAATTAGTCACCATTGAAATATATATTTTTCTTAGGCAATCTCGATTTCCGCTAAAAGAGAACCAAATTTAAACTTATTTACACGGTTCTAATTAACTTCTTAAACTTAAGTACGCGATAGTACTGTTCAACCTGAGTGGAAAAATTATACAATTTAACAGTCTATTTAGGTTTCAATTAATTTGCAACGTATTATCGTTTAAAGTACTAATTTTACAGTTCGACTTGGAGCCAACTTTTCTGAGAGTGTATATTAGGGAATATGTTTAACGTCTCATTTTTAAAAATTCATCACGATTGGTCTTCTCTATTATTTTCTAAAAATTTTAAATAATATTATTAATATATTTACAGGATTCAATTTTCTGTTAAGGGTCACGCCTTAAGAGGACGCCATACAACGGGAGAAGCTTTTCGTTACAAATTTTCTTTCCCCTTCATCACTAATTTCAAAATTTTAAAAAAAAGGAAAAGTGAGTTCAGGCAAACCGAGAGTAAGCCATGAAGTTATAATTTTTGACGAAAAAAATTTAACATCTATCATAACATATAACATAACATCAAAATCCAAGCAAATTATTGGAAGAGAACTTCTCCGTAGCGTAATCCTAAGGTATTATCTCATAATTTATTTTCATTTGGATAATTCAAATATTTTTTTTTCAGTCTTTGAAACTTCATGGCTTGCTGTAGGTTAATCTGAAATCACTTTTTCTATACTCTGAATACATATATATATATATATATATATATATATATATATATATATATATATATATATATATATATATATATATATATATATATATATATATATATATATATAGTTTTTCTCGTGGTACGGCTTATTTGTGAAACCATTTTTTTTCAACTACAAAAAAAATTTTCTTCGTACCAATTTCGTTGCTTTTTTTCTGAAATTCTGGATATTTTTAATGTTACTTTTGTCACAAGATTGTCTTAAGATTATAGGAACTTATTTCATTAGTCTTTCAATTGTTTAATAATAACCACTGTGAATGGGCCACTGTAAATGAATGTTATTTATAGTGTGTGTTTTTTAATAAAAATGAAATGTTAAGAGTTATTGTAAAAACCAGATTATTGAAATTCATTTTTAAAACAGAAACTAATTTTTTAAAAATGATTAATTAAATACAATTGTCATTTCAGAAGCAAATGATAACGAAAAACAAGAGCTTGGTCTTGTTTTGTGACCTGCCACATTAAAATATTTATGGTTTAAAAGAAAACAAGTTCGTACCTTTGATATTAAAGGGCTTTAAAAATGGATACTCTAATTCTGAAAGCAAATCAGATCCAATCCATACAAATAATTCTTCTGAACTCTTGATTAATCTAGTCGTTCGTAGAACCAAAACACCGTGACTTTTTATTAGTTCAACATTTTGTTCGTAACAGTTTCGAGCTATATCTACGAAGCAAGCCCAATTTTGTCCAGCTTCTTTTTCCAGGATTGATAAATAACCATTCCTTACTTCCACCTAAAAAAAAAATATTATAAGTCATTTAAACGATTATTAGTTTCCCGCGCCGTGCACATTAAACGAGTGCTCACTAAAATCCGTATAAAACCGTCTTAACTCTCGAATAGCTGAAGTTAAAGTGGTGTCTAGGTTTAATCAATTTGCTTGAAGTTACAAGATAAAAATCTCTATAGATTTAGAGGAGGTACTGTTTCTATCTCCTAAACGGTACAAGATAAGAGGGAAAAGTGAATTACGAAGCCTTTGAGCATTATCTATTTAGAAAGATTTAGTACCTTGCGAAAACATTAATACTAAAAATACTTAAAGTAAAACGAAACGCTCATTTGTTTCCAATTTAATCTTTGTCAAAAATTAAGAAGAAATAAACGTGCACTTTAGGAGTCACCACAAATTAAAATTTAAACTAAACTAAAAAAAAAAGGCATTTCTAAAATTTCTCTAATTATGAAAATGTGATTAAGAATACCAAAACCTGTTTCAAAACCTCAAAGGAAGGAAATGTGAACCATTTGTAAACCCAAAGAAGCGGGCAACCATTTTGTAGTCTTACATCTCACCTTCCTCATTAGTAATTGGATAAATTTCGAACGTTATTCCGTTTGTCATCACTTAAATATTAATATGAAACTTTTAATGAATGAGCTTCTTATTTTAATTTTAGGCAACATTTCT